>NW_020838026.1:130782-324544 GCF_003676395.1 Aethalodelphis obliquidens | reverse complement strand
TGTGTGTGTGTGTGTGTGTGTGTGTGTGTGTGTGTGTGTGTGTGTGTTTTCCACATCGGAAATACATTTTCTTCTATTTTTTTCCTTCTTTTTTAAAATTTTATTTTATTATTTTTTTATACAGCAGGTTCTTACTAGTTATCAATTTTATACATATTCGCTGATGTGTTGCTTTTGGCCACGGGTTATTAGTTGGCATTTTCTGGAGTTTATAGAAGTGTAATCTTCTGTCTTGGTTGGCCTCCCCCTCTAGCGTGTTACTTGGGATCCAGGAACCTCGGCCCTGAGCCTGTCATTCTCCACTAGCACAAGAATGCCTGCTGGGCATGGCTCCCACTCAGGACTTTTCCTCTCAGCATCAGCGCGTCACTGAGCAACGCTCCAGGAGCTCTGCGTCTCTCCAACCCTAGATGTTAGCTGGCAGAGTCAGCAGAGGGGAGGGCTGCCAGGTGGGCGCCAGCCTCCCGCCTCCCACCTCCCTTGGAAGCCTGTCTCTTAGCTGCTTCTGCCCTGCTTGTCTGGGTTCCAGACCCCCGTTCCTCCCGTGCCTCTCAGGCTCCTCGGCAAGGGCAGGTCACTTAGCCATGGAACCAGGCCACTTTCTGTGGTCCAAATCACGGCCGGTCCCGTCCTCTGGGGGCATGTGCAAAAGGTCCCTTCCTGGGCATCTGTGAAGTCACTGATTTTATGAGCTTTGCCTGTTCTGGGCACTGATCTGCATGGGGTCTGAGTAATCGCCCCTGGAACACTCCAGCTCTTTGAGCGCCATCCCTCTTGTGTTCTGGCAGTGAAGCTTACAGCCTCTGGAAGTGTCACCCCTGACAGGCGTGGGGAAGTGGGGAGGGGCAGGTATCTGAGCCCCTGTGCCGGAGGAGAGGGTGGGCGTTGAGAGTCGGAAGGGGACCCAGTGTCTCAGTGAACGCACGGACAGTGGAGGTGTATTTGTGATCAAGGGACCGGGGTGCCCAGGAGACCAGCAGTAAGAGCTCCAGAGCCTCGGTCCCCCAAGCATCAGGACGTGGGCTAAGGAGTCCTCTACCCCTTGGGGCGAGGAAGGAGCCACCAGTGAAGTAAAAGCACTTCATCTTCGATGATGTGACCCTGACCCCCATCGTATCGCCTGGAATTCTCTTCTGATGAAGAGGCAGGAGATGCCGGGGCTGAGAGAGACCTTCTCAGAACGCGTGGGGCCTGCAGAGGACCCTGGAGCCCAGGCCCTGCCCTGGCACCCGGCAGCGGGGTGTTTGCAGCCCCCTCTGCACTCGGTTTTACCTTTTGCTTAAATCGATTGCTCTGGACGTTAAAGGCCATTGAGAGGGAGTCCCCTTATGTGGTGCCTCCCCTGGGATGGAAGGGCCGGGGATCCTTCGAGGCTCACGGTAACGAAGCAGACGTTTCTCAACAGGGCTTCGTGGACAGAGACCCTTGGTGGGTGCCCCATGCTCCCACCCTCACCCTCCGAGGGACGGTTAGCAGGGCTGTGCCTTTCAAGAGCACATTGCATTGTTCTTGCAAAGGCTATTTTGTGGGTAGGTAACCTAGGAAGAGGATGAAATCTTCAAATAATATAAATGGGAAGATAAGGGCCCCTAGTTCTGGCCCCTGGGCACCCCTCTCCCTGCCCAGAGGCTTCCCTGATCACAGTTTCTCACCGGAGTGTTCTGTGCACATAGAGACAGCTGTAGACGTTACCCTGTTGGTTCGTTGGGCTCATGAGTTATTTAAACTGCCCCCTTCTGAAGAGTATCCGTGGCTGCAAACCAAGTCGTAGTGAATATCTGCTGGAGATATTTCCGTACATAGAATTGCTGACCGCATGAGATACTCATTTTAAATCTTGATCGACATTTATAATAAGTAAGTAAATAGCACATTCTATTTCTGTTGTATCAGCCTGAGCTCTGTAGGCTCAGGAGCAAATTCCGTTTAATCTGTGTGGGTAGAGTCTTTGTGTCCTGTAAGAACTAGCCCAGCTCTCGTCTATCTTGGTAGGTAAGTCCCACGTGTTGGATTTTAAAAACCCATTTATTTACAATACGTTGTGCCCTGTTCAATGAAATCCTTTTATTCTGATTCCGTGAGTGTCTCTGAGATCAGAGTCTTGTCATCAGGGGTGCCCGGGGGTTAGCTAACAGAGCTTTCCTCTCTTGGCACTTTTCCTATTTATGATGCTGTCAATGGAAATTTCCCCCCAAATGAGAGCACAGTGTCATGTGACATCCGATCACTTTCTGTTGTTGGTATGTGGTTGATTTCGAATGAGGAATTTTTATTGCTGCATGATTGGGTCTCAGGGTTTCCTCTAGTAGACGCTTGTTCACATACAAACTCCTATGGGCTGTAGAAGATGCTGCCTGGCTTGGCCTGCTGAAGCCTGGGTGCGTGACCCACTCTTGACCTACCAGAGCCTTCTCGGAGGGAAGGGCAGAGGTTCCAGGCTTACAATGGTGCCACAGGCTGCAGGGTGCTGCACGATGGCCAGGCATCTCTGCAGAATGAGCGACTCGCTTTTGGATGGAAGGCCTTAGCCCTTTGGAAATATTAAGGCCTCTCCCAGCAAATCAGGAGCCAGAGCCTTGGGCCCAGGCCAAGGAGCACATGCAGGAAGCCAGTGCAGACCTGGGGACAGTGTTTCATTTCCTGGGGGCTGAAGCTCGTGGGGCTCCAGGGTTGGTGCAAGAGGCAGTCTTCTGGGTTGGGGACGTTAGGGGCGCTGGCCGGGACCGGAGCGTGGGTGGGCCCCTCCTTGGGCCCCCAAACCTCCCAGCTGAGGGAGGCGTGCACAGGGCTGAAGGCTGGTGAGACCTAAATACCCCGAGGGGGCAGTTCATGGGGTCCAGCCGAGGAAGCTGGACCTCATGGGAGCCTGTAGCCACATCAGAATCTTGAAAGTGATGAGGAGAAATTTGTATTTTAGACCCAAGTGAGGAGGTTTCTTTGTGTGATGATGTCTTCTGGGCAGTTTAACATGTCCATCTGGGTGATGGTCTCCGGCATGGCCACGTGGATGGGCGGAGTGTTTTCTTGGTCAGCATCTTAATATGAAGCCCTGGACCCAGATTCAGTTGAACATTTGCTTAGGGCAGCCCGAGTGGGGTCACAGTGTACATTATGTATGGAACCAAACTACTGATGCCCGGGACCAGTGAGGACTCATGTTCTGGGGATGGAAGGACTGTTTCTGCAGGTTCCTATCTCGAGTGCCAGCTTGTCCACACCCTTGTTAGCCTGAAATTGTGTGAGCCTGGCCTGGTCGCCGCTGGAGGCCACACGTCCCGGGAGTTGACGATGCTATCTCTGCCGTGTCTGGTTGCGGCGATGCTGTCCTGTCTGGATGTGGACACATGCGTACGTAGGACGGAAGACAAGGGGGTGGCTGTGACGCAGTGTGAGGCCTGCCGGTCCCACCGTGACCTCGGTTGTAGTCAGTGTCTGCAGCGCTCACAGGGACGCCCTCTGGCTCGGCTGGGACGCTTCAGAGCGGTCCTCATCAGCCTCATGCAGGGAGGTGGCGGGATCTGCCCTTCTACCTCCCGCTGCCCTGAGAGACCCTCTCCGAAAGCGGAGGATCACTTCCTGGGCTCACCTCACAGGAAGGAGGTGGTAAGCTTGTCACCTGCACATCTGCCCGTTTTTTTTTTTTTTTTTTTTTTGCGGTACGCGGGCCTCTCACTGTTGTGGCCTCTCCCGTTGCGGAGCACAGGCTCCGGACACGCAGGCTCAGCGGCCATGGCTCACAGGCCCAGCAGCTCCGTGGCATGTGGGATCCTCCCGGACCGGGGCACGAACCCATGTCCCCTGCATCGGCAGGCGGACTCTCAACCACTGTGCCACCAGGGAAGCCCATGCCCGTTTTTTTTTTGTTTTTTTGTTTTGCGGTACGCGGGCCTCTCACTGTTGTGGCCTTTCCCGTTGCAGAGCACAGGCTCCGGACACGCAGACTCAGCGGCCATGGCTCACGGGCCCAGCCGCTCCGCGGCATGTGGGATCTTCCCGGACCGGGGCACGAACCCGCGTCCCCTGCATCGGCAGGCAGACTCTCAACCACTGTGCCACCAGGGAAGCCCGAGAAACATCTTGTTAAGCCCCTTGCTATATGCCTCACAGAAGAACGTGCTGGACACAGCTGGTAAGGACCATCATGTCACAGGTCCTTCTACTGCATTTCCCTGGTGTCTGATCCCCTTGCAGCCCTTGTGAGCAGTCAGGACAGGTGATGGCCCCGTGTTACAGGGGAAGATCATGCCCTCGGAGCCAGGGTCCGTAACCCATGGGGACGGCGCTACCAAGGGGAGGGCCAGGGCTCCCGTCCAGACCCTCCTCTCAAAGATCCTGCATTTGTTTTCACTTCCCCACGTCTGTGGTCCTTTGGGAGAACTGTATTTTGAGTTGTCATTTTAAGTCACTTGGAAGGTGGAACTTTTTGGAGAAAGAAACCAGTGCTAGGTTGCCAGGTTATCCACAGACGACCATTCCTGCGATGATGCAGCAGAGCTGGCGTCCACAGCTGCGGTAGAGGGTGTTGGGTGCTGGGGCTGAGAAGGAGAGTAGGTGGAAACTGTTTCCTTTGTCCAGGACTGGCTCTAGACAAATTCCCTAGTGGCCAGTGATGTCTGTGGCACCTTCCGCCCTCTTGGCCTCCTGCGGCCCTGTGTCTGGCCACCCGGGGCCCCCGGCCCTCCTGAAATACTCAACCCCACCAGTGGCTCTCAGCCTTGCCCTGAGGCTCTTTCTAGGACCAGTGCCTGTGCCCACCTCCAGAGGGAGTTCATTGGTCTGCGGTGCAGACTGGGCTTCAGTTGGTTTTAAAAGTTTACCAGGGATTCACGTACGCTGCGAGCTTTGAGAACCATCGTGGCCGCATGCAAACCCCCCTACCTCTGGTGTAGCTGAGTCTAGCCGGGTGTCAGGGAGGCCGCAGTGGAGACTGCATGTGCTCTGGCCGCTCCCACATCTCCATCCGCTTGGGCCCCACGCTGGAACATTGCCTTGGTCAGTGTGCTTGTCACAACTCCGTCTCTGCGACCACAGCTGCCTGAGGGCAGCCCATTGTTCCTGTCTAGAGCTACGCTTCTCAGCTTCTCAACCTGTTACTTGGTGAAATACAATAAAACCAAATTGCTAGAAAAAGAAAATGGAGAGAAAAAAAATACAAAATACTGCACCAGCCTTTCTTTCTTTAGTTTTTGGGCGCACCCTGCGGCGTGTGGGATCTTAGTTCTCCAACCAGGGATCGAACCTGCACCTCCTGCATTGGAGGGCAATCTTAACCATTGGACTGCTGGGGAAGTCCCCCCTCCACTGCCCCGAGCCTTTAAAAAAAATGTTCTTTTTAATTAAAAAAAACTTTTTATTGGAGTATAGTTGATTTACAATGTTGTGTTAGTTTCAGGTGTATAGCAAAGTGAATCAATTATATATACATACATATATCCACTCTTTTTTTTTTATTCTTTTCTCATATAGGCCATTACAGAGTATTGAGTAGAGTTCCCTGTGCTATACAGCAGGTTCTTACTAGTTATCTATTTTCTATACAGTAGTGTGTATATGCCCATCCCAATCTTCCAAATTTTCCTCCCCCCCGTTACCCCTGGTAACCATAAGTTTGTTTTCTACATCCGTGACTTAACTTCTGCTTTGTAAATACGTTCATTTGTACCCTTTTTTTAAAGATTCCGCATATAAGCAATATCATGTGATATTTGTCTTTCTGCGTCTGACTTACTTCACTCAGTATGATAATCTCTGGGTCCATCCATGTTGCTGTAAGTGGCATTATTTCATTCCTTTTTATGACTAAGTAGTATTCCATTGTATGTATGTACAACATCTTCTTTATCCATTCATCTGTCGGACATTTAGGTTGCTTCCATGTCCTGGCTATTGTAAATAGTGCTATGATGAACATTGGGGTGCATGTATCTTTTTGAATTATGGTTTTCTCCAGGTATATGCCCAGGAGTGGGATTCCTGGGTCGTATGGTAGTTCTAGTTTTAGTTTTTTAAGGAACCTCCATACTGTTCTCCATAGTGGCTATACCTGCCCCAGCCCTTGATGATTAGCTTCTGCAGACGTGCAGTCGCTCTTGTCACTGGGGAGGCATCTCAGTTTCTGTCCTGACCTCAGCGAGGACCAGGCGGTGACACCACCCCGGCCTGCACAGCTGAGGAGCACAGGCTGGGGTGGGCCGTGCACACTCCCTCTCCCGTGGACGGTCAGAGCTGAAGCCCTTGGCGTGTGGGCAGAGGAGAAGCCGGTGCTGGTGGCGGAGGTAGGGAGAGAGCCGGAGGATGGTGCATCCGCGTGGTGCCCGTGGCCGGCGAGGCTCGAGTGGTCCCTTTGAAGACTGCCTCAGCCCATGCCTGGTTCTCCCGTGTCTCTTTCAATCAGTGTGTGGTCTTAGCTTTTGTTTCAAAATGAATGGAAAGAACAGAAGTGATGCAGGGACCTTTTAATTTTAATTAATTAAGTAATTAATTTTGGGGGCTGTGTTGGGTCTTCGTTGCTGTGCGTGGGCTTTCTCTAGTTGCAGCGAGCGGGGGCTACTCTTCGTCGAGGTGTGCGGGCTTCTCACTGCGGTGGCTTCTCTTGTTGCGAAGCACGGGCTTTAGGCATGCGGGCTTCAGTAGTTGTGGCTCACGGGCTCTAGAGCGCAGGCTCAGTAGTTGTGGCGCACGGGCTTAGTTTCTCCGTGGCATGTGGGATCTTCCCGGACCAGGGATCGAACCCGAGTCCCCTACACTGGCAGGCGGATTCTTAACCACTGCGCCACCAGGGAAGTCCAGGACCTTTTTAAAGCAGAGGAAAAGGTACCAACTGAAATTTGCTTTTGCCCCAACTCACTTTTGGTTTTCTGTCTCCAACTTTCCTAAATTTCCAGCTTCTCTTGCTGCTTCTCTCTGGGCTGTCAGGAGACGGGGTGGAGAAGAGAGGGAGAGGTTCTCGGAGCCCCGAGTCACGGGGGTCATGTGAGGGCCTCCCCCTGGCCAACCCACAAGACACCAAGAGGCGCTTTTTGGGGACTCACCCCTCCTGGCATCCCTCCCGGGTGGGGGGCTCCCTGTCCTGCTCGGGTGCCCCTCGGCCAGCACTCCTTCTCCAGGTGTAACAATTAAGACCTGGAAATTCAGTCAATGAGCAGACACCGTTTCTAACCGGTACCTCTTTCCAGGTATCTGCACCTCCAGCCTGGTGGCTGTGACCTTGAGGTGGCTCAGAGGTACTGTGTCAGGTAGCTGCTGCTTTGATGTGTGTCAGATAGCCTAGCCGTGTGGGCCATTGTAGGCACCCGCATCTGCCCCCGAGTCCCCCCAGCCCTGGCACCTGAAGGCAGCTTCTCGGCCCCAAGAACCTCCTCCCTGTGCTGTGTGTGCCCTGACTTCCCTCCTGTGAGCACGGCCTCCATGTTGAAGGCCGAGTCTGTCGTGTTCCTGGCAGCCCGCATGGGCTGGGGGTGTGGGTGGTGCTGCGTCTGGCCGCCCGGCACAGGCCCGCTCGGGAAGGGATGCCGGGGGCTGGAGAAGGAGGTGGGGAAGCCTGGCTCCGAGGTGCCCACTCAAGGCCCAGGCTGGCAAGGATGGGCACTGAGGCTGCCTGTGCTCCCTGCAGGGTGAACTGGCACAGGCTGACCCCTTTGTGGCTGAGGCATTGGCGCTTGGGGCTGCCCGCCAAAGGGCAGAACTTCATGCTGGAGGACTCGGCTTTCTGGATCTTCGGGGGCTCTGTGCACTACTTCCGGGTGCCCCGGGAGTACTGGAGGGACCGGCTGCTGAAGATGAAGGCCTGTGGCCTGAACACCCTGACCACGTGAGTGCGCCCCGACACCCCGGCCACCGTGCCTTGTCGCCAAGGGGGCTCCTGGGCCTGCGTCCAGGCTTCTCCGTCACATTGGGAGGGTAAGCCCTGCTTGGTCCTCCCCCTGCGCAGCCTGGAGGAGCATCTTCGGGCTGAGCTTTGTGAGGAAAGATTAGCAGGGGCCCAGCCCCTGGGTGGGTGTGAATGGGGGCAGCCTCCCCACCACACACTGTCAGGGGGCCGAGCGGTGGGGGCTGGACGTGGGCTGGGGGCAGAAGGAGCGACACTGGCTGAAAGAACCCAGTGAGCGAGGCCAGCGTACACGCAGCAGGTGGTGAAGTCATCACAGTCTTTCAGCCAGCCCTCCACCTTGCGTCTGTACAGTAGGTGCGTGTACACCTCTCCAGCACAGCCCACGCGGTTTGCAACCTTCCTTTCTGGAATCATCTTCAGAGCTTTGGCTTCCACCCTAGAACAAGCACAGGGTCAGCACGTGGTGGTCACTCAGTGCAGCGCTGACATGTGAATCAGTTAAAAGCGTGCTCAGTGGGGAGAAATCTTGGATCATTTTGTGGATTTATTTTTCAGAATTTCCAACGGATATTTGGATCGAAGTCTGTGAAATAAAGTGGGTGATCAGGCTGGGTTTTATTAAAATTTCAGGCAAAAATGTGTGATTACAAGTCAAGGACATGGATTTTCTTGGTGACGTATGAACTGCTTTGAAGACAGCCCTAAGTACGGGGGTGTTCTCACCCGTGACAGCACAGTTGAACAAAGTATGTGATTTTCCAGGAAGATTGCCTAGTGGGATCCGTTTATTTGCATGTGTAAGTTCTGATCCTGCGGGTACGTGCTCTTGTTATAGGGCTCCTGAATCTTGTAGGAATATTGCAGGGGGAGCATTTCGCCTCGCGAGAGCAGGATAATCTACATAATCTCTTGAATGTGAATTGGGAGCCGGCAAGCCCCTCCTTCACCTGGGCACCCTTTGCAGTCAGAGAGGCTCCCCCAGAAGCTGGGGGTGGGGTGGGGTCCAGGAGAGGGGCAGCTGGAATTACTGTCAGCACACTCTACTCTACATCAGGCCCTTCAACGAACTTACTTCATTTCCTTATCCTTTCTTCAGAGTAAGAACGTCTGTCCTGTTCCAAGGTTTGGAATTCTGGAGTTTTCATTAAAAATAAGACTGATGATTAGGGTTTCTTTTTACCCTACTTTTGTTACCGACCAGGGTTCTTGGACTCTTTAACCAATAGAATTTGACAGGAGGCCAGATGAGGAATTCGGGCAAAGCTTGGCTGGGACTCACTCTGCAGCCCAGGTAGCGAGAACAAGTAACAGGTGCCCTTGTTGCTTCCCGAGGGGGGCAGGCTGCTCCCTTAAATGGGGTGAGGGTGGAGGCAGGTCCAGGGGTCCGGCCGGAGGCAGGGCTTAGGTGGTCTGCCCGCCCCCTTGGTGCTGTGTGTGCAGGGATGGTGCACAGGACCCTGCTCTTGCCCCCAACACCCCAGAAATGGCAGTTGGGTTTGTGGCCTTTTTGTATCTTGTGGTTGATAATTTGCCCCCTGAGCAGGCCTGCAGTTATTTTTAGTCCCTCAGAGTTTCTTTTGTATCTGTTGTTGGAGGAGACATTTGTCCAGGTGCAGATCCTGCAACAAAGGGCCCAGGTCCCAGCTTGTCCCACATTTAACTGATTTTCCTATAAAGTTACTTCTTTTTCTTTGATGAAGAGAGAGGATGATGGGGAGGGATGGGGGAAGAGGGAGTCACCAGATCTCCTGGGCCTTCTCTCCCTCCTTCCAGGGAGAGGACTTGCCCTGGCTTCTCCGAGGTCCCAGGTCTCTTCAGTTTGTTCTCGGTTCAAGCCCTGACAACACTAAGACAATGTACTTAAGAAATACATCTTCGGGCTTCCCTGGTGGCACAGTGGTTGAGAGTCCGCCTGCTGATTCAGGGGACATGGGTTCGTGCCCCGGTCCGGGAAGATCCCACATGCCGCAGAGCGGCTGGGCCCGTGAGCCATGGCCGCTGAGCCTGCGCATCCGGAGCCTGTGCTCCGCAATGGGAGAGGCCACAACAGTGAGAGGCCCGTGTACAGCAGAAAAAAAAGAAATACATCTTCAACCATCGTGAGGGGTTTTAGGGACGAAGGTGCTCATTTGGGAGACAAAGTGGGATAAGTGGAGAACTCATGCCTGTAATTATCATTTCTACCATAGCTACGTTTCGTGGAACCTCCATGAGCCGGAAAGAGGCAAATTCGACTTCTCTGGGAACCTGGACCTGGAGTAGGTGCTCCTGCTGTGTGACCCGGCCTGGGGCAGGGGGGTGCGGGGGCTCCTGGGGTGACTGGGATCCCCAGGGGCACCTGGGCTCTGCCGTGAGAACAGAGGGAGCCTGGGGTCTGCAGCCTGTTCTCAGGACCCGAACGCTCTCCAGCCATGACCCCCTTACTCCCGGGGGCCCGGGCCTGCCTGCCCTGAGCCCAGACCTGTTCGCTGCAGCCCAGAGGGGCCCCATCCCCCAGGTGGGCCCTGCTCTGCAGGGTGGTCCTGCCACCGCCGGGGTGGGGGGCCGGCAGGGTCAGGCTCCCCATCGGGACCCCTGTGCCCCGTCTGAGGCCCGTTGTCCTCGTGCCCCCAGAGGTGCTGTGCGGATGTCCTAGGCTGGGGGCCACGGCTGTGACCCGGCTGGGCATCCCCTGCTCTGCTGGGGGGTCGCATCCTGCTCTCAGCGCCCCCAGCCCCCTGGGGGAGGGGAGGGGGCGGCAGCTCTGCCCTGTGGTGGTGCTGGGCCGTCCCCCCTCGGCTCCGAGGCCTGAGAGCTAGTGACACTGACCCCCAGGGCCTTCGTCCTGTTGGCCGCGGAGGTGGGGCTATGGGTAATCCTGCATCCGGGCCCCTCCATCTGCAGTGAGATGGACCTCGGGGGCCTGGCCAGGTGAGCGGGGCCGGGGGCCTCAGCTGTGTCCGGAGTGGAGCATCGCTGACGCTGTAGTCCAGTCTAACGATAACAGCGCCTGTCCTGTGTTTCCCCGCGCACGTGTTGTCTCAGGGAACGCGGTGGGTGGTGACGCGCCGAGGGGCCTGTGCTGCTCCAGTCCCCGAATCCCTGGTTCACCGATGAGATGTGGGTCTTGGTCGTGCAGCCAGGAGTATGTGGGGGAGGGGAAGCGTCAGCTGCTCGTGTTTCTTTCCGGGAGGGAGCGGGGCCGGGGGCCTCAGCTGTGGCCGGAGTGGTCCTGTGCGCTTGTGCAAAATGCTAAGCACCAACGTAGGTTTAATTTGGCTGTTAACCTATACTTTTCATTCTGTGCTGAAGTTCCTTTTCAGAATGAGTGGCAGCCAAAGGGCGTCGTTGTCAGCAATGTCAAAGTTGCTGTCCTCTTCAAATTCCACATGGCTTCCCTGCGCGGGCGCGGGGCTGGCCCTCCTCACTCCTCAGGCCTCTGCTGCGGGGCTGGCCCTGTCAGGTCACGTCTGCTGTGGATGGGCCTCACTTTCTGAAAAATGGGAAGAGTCAAACCCGTCCTTCTGTTTCTTAGGGATGTTACCAAGCATTTTTTAAAAGTGCAAGCATTTTGACAAAGTAGAAGAGAAACAAGTTGTTTTAGTTGTAGCTTTCATCTTCAGATCTCGGGCCCTGATGAATTACCTTGGGGTGTGGTCTCCAGGGGGTCAGTAGCGGGTCTGTGGTCAGGTCAGGAGTCAGGTGGGATCAACTGGCACCACGGCCGGCCCTCGTCCTGGTCGTTACTACCACTGGTGTCCAGCACAAGGGTTTTCTGTTGACAGGCACGGGGTCCTGTCCTCCCAGCCTCCGGCCCCGCCGCCCCGGAGGGAAAGATGGTGCTTTGCCTCCTCCGCCCGCCTCGCTCTCATCTCCAGGGCGACCTGGGCCCTCCCTGGGCTCAGGCCGGCCCCCTCCACTGCCTCACCACCCAGGATCCCTTCTCTGTCGCTGGGCCATCCTGCTCGGCGAGGGGCCCCCGACAAGGCTCACACAGCCACAATGGCCTCGGCACCCCTGCGGATTAGAAACCCGTGTGTCGGTGATGTACCCGGGCTCGGGCCCGGGACGAGGACGGATTAAGTCTGAGCTGAGAAGCAGCTCAGACCTCCCTGCGCCCACCTGTCCACTCAGGTCCGGTTGCGTTGGGGAGGGACTCGTGGGTGGGCACCCCCGGGAGGCCGAGCTGGGCGCGCTGGAAACAGGCAGAATCCCAGTGGGAACGAGAAACCCGAGCTGTCTGCGTGCGATGGACGTGAGGTGTCAGACCAGAGGAGACTGCGCTCTCGTCCACAGTTACCTGACACAAATTGGTAGTTTTCTGAGCCTGTTCACTTCTTGCAGATGAGAACGAGAGAAGCATCAGGCCGTTTGTAAGAAAATACAAATGTTTCTCAGAATTTGGAATGAGAAGGGAGAATACCTTGGTCACGCTCTGTGTTACCTGGCGAGTGTGATCACTACAGACAGGTTGGGGGCAGCTGGACCAGAGCGGGGAGACCAGGGCTAGCTTCTCAGCTGCTGGTTCAGGCTTCTTTTTCTGGGTGACACTGGAAGATGGCACATGTGTCCTCCAGTCCCAGTGATTCCTGACCCCTTTGTCTTCACCTCTTTGTGATGAGATTGTAGTGTAAACGCTTGAAAAATGGGCCTTGGGTTCAATGAGAAGCTTTTCTCCCTCTGGCAGCCAGACCTATAGCCATGAATCAGAACTAGAATGGCCACCGGTGCTGGTGTCCTCGGGTGGGAAGCAGGCCCAGATCCATGCCCGTGTCTGCCCCGAGTCCTGGCTGAGTGGACGTGGGGGGAGACTGGTCTCCACACTCATTCCTGGGCTCTCTGAAGCTGGTTCCTTTCACCCATCACCCTGCCCAGAGCAAATCCCCAGACAGTAAAACTAATCACCCCGCCCCTTTTCATTCCAGCTGGTTACTCCAAGACCCCGACATGAGGCTGAGAACAACTTACAAGGGCTTCACCGAAGCAGTGGACCTTTATTTTGACCACCTGATGGTCAGGGTGGTGCCACTCCAGGTAAAAGCGAGCAGACCCTTCTCTGCCCTCCCCGTCCTCCCACTGGTGGTAAAGAGTCCAGGTGAAGCTCTCAGACCAGGGCTCGCAGCCCTTTGCACACGGGACACCTTCCCCCCACTGCCTGGGACGTGCATTTGGAGGGCCTTGAATGGTGGTCTTTGCAGAGGTCTGTCTAGTGCGGTGTTGCCTTAGGTGGGATGCAGATGTTGCTGGCGCAGTGCCAGGGCTGCAGCACTTGCCGCCTTGGTAACTGGAACACCCACCCATCTGCGTCCCAGCAGCACAGTGATCCAGCTCTGCTAGAGGGGAGCTTGTGTGGATAGGCCCTCGCCTGTGAGATGGCAGGACTTCTTGTCATTATAGTTACCACTGATGACTTTCCAAAGTACATCCTTCTGCTACCAAAAAGGTGCTGCACGGTACATGATTATTATTCAAAACATATGTCTTAAAATGCATTTTGGGGAGAAGGTATCTTAACTTGGCATCTAATAATTGGAAGCAATGAGAAAGCAGGAATGGGAATAATTAACTCAATTGCTTCTGTAAGTGTGACATTGAGAAATTTGTACATCAGTAAAATATTAGTTCATCAATAAAAAATTTTTTTTTTTTTTTTTGCCGTACGCGGGCCTCTCACTGTTGTGGCCTCTCCCGTTGCGGAGCACAGGCTCTGGACGCGCAGGCTCAGCGGCCATGGCTCACGGGCCCAGCCGCTCCGCGGCACGTGGGATCCTCCTGGACCGGGGCACAAACCCGTGTCCCCTGCATCGGCCGGCAGACTCTCAAACACTGCGCCACCAGGGAAGCCCTAAAAATTGTTTTTGAGTCAGTGGTTTGGGATATTCACAGCACACATAGATCAAAGGAACTGTTGGTCATTTGTAGCGTAGGCAAATAAAACACAGGATACCCAGTTAAATGTGAACTTCAGATAAGCAAGGAATAATTTTTTTTAATTAACGTATATCCTAAATATTGCCTGGGACATACTGACATTAAAAAATTCATTGCTTATTTAAAACTTTCATTGTAAATTCAAGTAGTGTAACTGGGTGTCTTGTATTTTTATTGACTAAATCTGGCAGCCCCAATCATGAAAGAAGCAAGAAGCTAGGACTTTAGCCTAGACTTTTACAAGGAAATGGGATTACCGGGGTGATTCAGTGAGCTGTAGTAGGTTGGGGGGTGGGCGTGGGCATGGAGGCTTTGTCAGGAATGTGGCCCAGAAGCATTCTTAAGCATGGAAAGGGCATCCCCAATCCATTAAAAAAAAAATTTTTCTGGGTATAACATAATTATTTTATTTTTTTATTACGGTTAAATATACGTAACATAAAATTTACCATTTTAAGCATTTCTAAGTGTCCAGTTCAGTGGCATTAAGTGCATTCACATTGTTGTGCAGCTGTCACCACCGTCATCTCCAGAACTGAAACTGTCCCCATTAACACATTATTGACTGGGGGATTTTTGCAGAAACTAACGCCTGTGGCCATAATATGTCTCCTGTCAAGAATGTGTTAAACATGAACTCCCATTCTCCCTTCTCCGTAGCCCCGGCACGCACCATTCTACTTTCTGTCTCTGTGAACTTGACCCCTCTAGGGACCTCATCTAAGTAGAATCGTACAGTACTTGTCCTTGGGTGACGGGCTTATTTCACTGAGCGCAGTGTCTTCAAGGTTTATCCATGTTGTGGCATAGGTCAGAATTTCTTTCCTTTTTAAGGCTGAGTGAGATTCCATTGCACGTATATACTGTTTTGCTTTATCTGTTCATTAATCAGTGGACGCTTAGGTGTTTTTGCTCATTGTGAAAAAAGCTGCTCTAAGCGGACTGTATGGATATCTGTTTCAGTCCGTTTTCACTTCCTTTGGATATATACCCAGAAGTGGTATTGCTGGATTACACAGTGATTCTGGGTTTTAAGTTTCTGAGGAACAGCTATAAGTTTTCCACAGTGCACCATTTTACATCCTCAGGGGCAATGCACAAAATTCCAGTTTCTTGACATCCTGGCCAACAGTTGTTGTTTTCTGCTTACTTTATAAAAGCCATCCTAATGGGTGTCAGGTGGTATCTCGTTGTGGTTTTGATTTGAATTTCCTAATAATTAGTGATGTGGAGTATTTTTTCATGTGCTTACTGGCCATTTATATATCTTCTTTGGAGAGTTATCTATTCAGATTCTTTGCCCATTTTTTATTGGGTTGTTTGTTTTTGTTGTTGTAGGACTTCTTTATATCTTCAGTATCTGTCAGTATCTTGTCAGATGCATGATTTGCAAATATTTTCTTCCATTCCGAGGGCTGCCCTTTCACCCTTGTTGATTGTGTCCTTCCATGCACAGAACTTTTTAATGTTAAGTCACACGTATCTTGTTTTTCCTTTTGTTGCCTGTGCTTTTGGTTCCACCTCCCAGAAATCATTGCCAAATCCAGTGTCATGAAACTTCTCGCCTGTGTTTTCTTCTAAGAGTTTCAAGGTGTTAGCTCTTACATTTAGGTTTGTGATGTTCTTTGAATTAAGTTTTGTAGATGGTGTAAAGTAAGGGCCCAGGTTCGTTTTTTGCACGCGGATATCCAGTTTTCTCACCGTTTGTTGAAAAGATGACTGTCCTTTCCCCATTGAATGGTCTTGTCATCCTTGTAGAAAATCTTTTGGCCATACGTGTGAGAGTTTATTTCTGGGCCCTCTATTCTATTCCATTGGTCTGTATGTTTGTCTTTTTTTTAATTAATAAATTTATTTATTTATTTATATTTTTGGCTACGTTGGGTCTTCGTTGCTACTCACGGGCTTTCTCTAGTTGCGGTGAGCGGGGGCTACTCTTCGTTGTGGTGCACGGGCTTCTCATTGCGGTGGCTTCTCTTGTTGCGGAGCATGGGCTCTAGGTGCACGGGCTTCAGTAGTTGTGGCACTTGGGCTCAGTAGTTGTGGCTCACGGGCTCCAGAGCGCAGGCTCAGTAGTTGTGGCGCACGGGCTTAGTTGTTCTGTGGCATGTGGGATCTTCCTGGACCAGGGCTTGAACCTGTGTCCCCTGCACTGGCAGGCGGATTCTTAACCACTGCACCACAAGGGAAGTCCTGTATGTTTGTCTTGAGGCCAGTAACACACTGTTTTGATTACCATAGCTGTGTAGTAAGTTTTGAAATCAGCAAGTGTGAGACCTCTAACTTGGTTCTTTTTTTTTTTCCAACATTGCTTTGGGTATTCAGAGTCTCTTGAGATTCCATGTGGATTTTAGGATGGCTTTTTCTGTTTCTTCAAAAACATTGCAGTTTTGACAGGGATTACATTGAATTTGTAGATCACTTTGGGTAGTACTGACATCTTAACAATATTAAGTCTTTCAGTCTATGGACACAGGATGTCTTTCCATTTATTGGCATCTTCTTTAATTTCTTTTGGCAACATTTTGTAGTTTTCAGTGTCTAAGTATTTTGTCTCTTTGATTACATTTATTCATAAATATTTAAATCTGTCTGATGCTATCGTAAGTAGCATTCGTTGGTAGTGTATAGAAGCAACTGATTTTTTTTGTGCATTGATTTTGTATCCTGCAGGTTTGCTGAATTTGTTTACTAGAACTAACAGGTTTTTTTTTAATCCATTCTGTAAATCTGTTTTTGGTTGGGGAGTTTAATCCATTTACATTTAAAGTAGTTACTAATAGGGAAGCACTTACTTTTGTTGTTTGTGTTCTGTATGCCTTATAGCTTTTTTTCTCCCTCATCTCCTCCATTACTTCCTTCCTTTGTATTTAGTTGATTTTTTAATGACAAGTTTTTATTCCCTTTTTTTTCCCTTTTGTGTATCGTCTACAGATATTTTGGTTGTGGTTACCATGGGGATTATATACACTGTCCTGAAGTTAAGACATTCTATTTTATATTTATACCAACTTACCTTCAATCACATACAAAAACTCTACGCTTTAAAAGCTCTGCCCCCTTTATATTATTGCTGTCACAAATTATATTTTTATATATCATGTACCAATTAATATAGATTCATAATATTTTTATGCACTTGTTTTAAATCCTGTAAAAAATAAGAAGTGGAGTTATAAGCTAAAATTACAATAATAGTGGATTTTACATTTTTTCACATATTTACCTTTACCAGAGAACTTTATATTTTCATTTGATTTTGAGTTGTCATCTAGCATCCTTTCATTTCAACTTGAGGAACTCTGTGTAGCATTTCTTGTAAGGCAAGTCTAGTGGTGTAATGAATTCCCTCAGCTTTTATTTGTCTGAGAATGTCTTAGTTTCTCTTTTACTTTTGAAGGACAGTTTTGCTGGATATAGAATTCTCACTTGATAGGATTTTTCCTTCAGCACTTTGAATATAGTATCCCACTGCCTCTGTCCTACAAGATTTCTGATGAGATACCTACTGATAGTCTTATTAGGGATAGTTAGCAGATATTTGGTCCTGTCCAAAATGTTCATAAGACATTTGGTCCACACTAACAGGGCTTTGATGTTTGGTTCTGTCCAAAACCATTTGGCACGGACCAAATATGCTCATGGACATTTTGGATAGAACCAGATTTCAAGGACCTTTTGGCATGAACTAAATATCTTATGGAATGAATGTCTTATGGATGTTTTGGACAGGACCAAATGTCCTGCAAGGTTGGGGCTCCTTTGTACATGTCTCGTTGCTTTTCTCTTGCTCCTTTTAAGACTCTCTCTTTGTCTTCTGACAGTTTGATAATGTGTACTGGTGTGGGTCTCTGGTTTAATGCTACTTGGAGTGCACTGAAGCTTCTTGGATTTGTATATCCATGTCTCCTCCATTATGTCTTCAAATAATCTCTCTGCCCCTTTCTTCTCCTTTTGGGGTTCCTGTAATGAGTATATTTGTCTGTTTACTGATTTGCATAAGTCTCTCAGGCTCTGTTCACTTTTCTTCATTCTTTTTTCTTTTTGCCTGTCAGACTCAGTAATTCAAAATGACCTGTCGTCAAGTTTGCACACTCTTTCTTCTGCCTGTTCGAATCTGCTGTTGAACTCCTGTGGTGAATTTTTCTATTTAGATAACGTACTTTTCAGCTCCAGAATTTCTGTATAGTTCTTTTTAAAAATCATTTCTGTCTCTTTATTGATATTCTGACTTTGTCCGTAAGTCCTTTTCCTGATTTCTGTCCATGTTTTCCTTTAGCTCTTTGAGCATATTTATGACAGCTGTTTTAAAGTCTTTGTCTAGTAAGTTAAGTGCGTGTGTTTCTTTAGAGACTGTTTCTAGCTTCTTTACAGACTGTTTCTAGAGACTTATTTTGTTCCTTTGAATGAGCTACGTTTTCCTGTTTCTTTGTATGCCTTGTGTTTTTTGGGTGAACATTGGGCACTTATAAAAACAGTCCTCTCTCCCAGTGTTTGCTGTCTTCTGGGGACACCTTTACTATTTAGTGGGCTCCTGAGCCTTGAGATCAGCCTGGGGTGCAGGCTTAAGATCTTCTCAGATATTTTCTTGGCATGTGTCCTATCTGGCCTGTGTCTGTGCTTTTCTTTCTTTCTTTTTTTTTAAATTTCTCCCAGCTGCTTTTACATCTTGATTTCTCAAAGAGTGTCTCCCTGGCTTCTTCTTGTGACTTTAGGTGTTCTATCGTATTCCTCTGCCTGTAATCCTTTGCCCCCAGGCATCCATGGGTTTGTAGTCCCCCTGAAATGTTTACATGCTGTGACCCTTCACAGCCTTCTGCAGCTTCCAGCCTGAGGTCCAAACTATGCCAACATTTTCTGTCTGATCTCCAAGTCAGGTGAGACAGAAACTAGTCCCCTGGGGAGCCTACAGACAGCCCAGGACATTGCAAACAAGTTCCATCTTGCTCCTTCTGTCCTCAGGGAGGGAACTGGAAATAGGGATGCGTCCTTTTGACTGCACCATGCTACGCCAGGGAGGGGGTGGGACAAAGGTGATTGAAACCATGGAATCTCCTACCATTTTGAACATGTCTTTTTCTTGATTGGGTATTCACTCATTTGCTTAAACATTTCACTTGTTTCCAGAGCTCCTGTAAAGTTATTTCAGTCAGCGTGCAGTTGTTTGTTTGGTGTTTCCATAGGGGAACGAGGGCCTGGCGCTTCCTACTCCCTGTCTTACTGACACCACTCAATTATATACCAAACCTTTTGAGACTTGCGCTTTCTAATGGGTTGTTTTGCTATAATTGGCAGTAAGTGTGGTGACATTAGCTAGTACGGTTCCCACTGCACACTCAGCTTCTGATTGTTCTCTCTTTTCCCAGTACAAGCACGGAGGACCCATCATTGCTGTGCAGGTGGAGAATGAGTATGGTTCCTACAACAAAGACCCTGCCTACATGCCTTATGTCAAGAAGGTAAGAGTCAACTTGGGTCACCTCTTCGTGGGGTGTTCTGGGCTCTGGTGCAATGTGAGGGTCTGATGTCACCCAGCACCATTTATTAATTGGTGAATCTTTTCTCCAGACCTTTATTCCAACAGGGTCCTCACTTATTTGCCCTCTGTTGGCTGAGTTTAATGGGAATCGCAGTACATACGGGGCTGAGAGTAATGGAACTACCTTGATTGAGGGCGATGGCTGGAGGCCTTCCTGGAGGGGTGGGTTGCTCCTCTCACTCCAGCACCCAAAGCAGCGGCCCCACTGTCAGCTGCACATTGGCTTCATCTGGGGAATCGTTTAAACTCACTGTGCCCAGGCCATATGCCATCCCATTAACTCAGGGTCTTGGGGGTGGAGCTCAGACATCTGATTCCAGCGTGTGGGTGGCTGGGAGCCCCTGACTGTGTGTCAGAGCAGGGAGGGGCAGGCCCAGGGCAACACTTAGAAGAACAGGCTTCTGCTCAGAGGTGGTTCCTGTCACTTGGTGAATGAGACCTGGAATAAATTGCATTCATTTTTCTAAACCCCCACTTCCTCTTCTGTGCAGCTGGGCTAACGAGAGGATTTGCCTCTCCACATTGTGCGTGTAGTGAGGTTGCAGACGCAGTGCCGTTCCAGCATCCAGTGAGCAGTCAGTAAACAGGATCGTGATGTTATCAGCAACACCGGTGTTTTGTACTTGGAAGGGTCGGCACCCGTGTGAGGTGAGGAAGCTTTATGTGGCCTCAGTAACTCCACTAATTTAATTAGAGCTGCTCCGGCCCCTGGTGTCCTGGGTGGCATCCCTTCTGCTGTCACAGGCAGAGTTGTGTCCATCTGGAATTCCTTTAGTCCCTGCAGATGGCTTGTAGGTTCTTACCCACTCTCCCCTGCCCCCCACGCCCCCGCAGAAGCCCCCGGTGTAGGGGCAAGGCTGTCTCTGGGGAGGGTGGTGTTCCTGAAGCTGGATGGGGAGAGATCAGTCCTGACGGTCAGGCCCTGTCACACCCTGGCCTCCTCCTTGGGGTTGGCTGGAAGGAGCCCGGCCAGGGCTCAGGCCAGGAGGGCATCTACTGCCCCAGCACAGACCCCGAGACTCTCCTGGGCTGGGCTTCCCCAGCAGGTGCTCACTGAATCTCTGGGCTGCAGAGAAGGAAGCTGCCCTGCTGGGGACGGGGGCAGCCCCGCAGAGACCTCCCCTGCGCAGTCGTGACTCTGGTGTCTGGGAAGGGGTGCATGTGAGACAGGCGGACAAAGGGACGCCTCTGTGGTCGCAGATGGACGGCCTGTCAGAGCCGCTCAGCAGAAGACTGCAGGGCTCCGGGTGGAGGGGCCGGGACCCCAGGGCAGCCCACCCCTCCCTGCGTTGGTCCTTGCTGCAGCCATGCGCCCGGGGAGTTGGGAGGGGCGCCTTGGAGGGTGCGGATCACAGGAGGAAACCGCAGCGCGTTTCGCGCATTCCGCGCGTGGTGCTGGGGCCGACCGGCATCCTTCCCCGGGAGTGGCGGCCGCGGCCATCATCACTGAAGACCCTGAGTCGTGCGTAGCTTCTTCGGGGCCCTGCAGATGTGGCGCTGTCTGCATAGGACGGCCATGGGCAGGGCACTTTGCCCTCTGAGCCTTAGGGTCTCCACGCGCACAGCAGAGGCGGGAGCGTCCTTGTCTTGGCCCTGTGGGGAAGCAGTGAGGTGGTCGGCACAGCCCAGCTCTGCCTGGCGGGTGGCGGGTGCTCGGGGGCAGCGACTGTCCCTCGCGGTGCAGGCGGTCAGTCTGTGCCCCTAGGAGATGGACATTGTCAAGTTGTGTTCCCCCCACCCCCCAATGCCGTGCACAGGGGGGCCTGAGCAGGGTCTGCTGAGCATCGGCGACAGGCTGGCTGCTTCGATCCTGCACTGGCCTCCCCCGACTGAAGTCCTGAGAATGAAGGCCTCTCTGCTGCGTCCTCACGGCCTCCGGGCAGATGGGAGCCTTAGTCACTGCTCACTGCCTCACCTCTTTCCAAAGGAGTTTGGTTGAAATAAGCAGTCTTGTCATAATACCTGAGGAAGAAGTGTCAGGAAGATGCCCTTGCTGGGGTTTCAGGTCCGCAGGCCCCAGGCCCCATGCGGAGCCCAACAGGGATGGACCGGCTCAGGTGCGCACCTGCCCGCCAGCTCTGGACGCTGCAGCCCTTGTCTCTGAGCCTCCTCACCCTGCAGTGAAATGTCAGGTGTGAGGCTGACCAGGATGGCCTGTGCAAGGGGCTTGCGGGGACGCCCGCATGATGGTGATTGTTCCTGAGCCGCGGCTGCCGCTCCCGGGGAAGGACGCCGGTCGGCCCCAGCACCACCCGCATTCCTGCTGCGGTTTCCTCCTGTGATTTGCACCCTCCAAGGCGCCTCTCCCATCTCCCCGGGTGCATGGCTGCAGCGAGGCCCAACGCAGGGAGGGGTGGGCTGCCCTGGGGGTCCCGGCCCCTCCATGCGGAGCCCTTCAGTCTTCTGCCTGGCGGCCTTGCCAAGTGGCTCTGACAGGCCGTCTATCCGGGACCAGCAGCCAGCTGCCCAGCGCCCCTCGGGCCTGACAGCCTGCCACGCGGTGGGAGCTCAGCGTGTGATGTGGCAGGAGGTTTGAGGGACAACAGGTTGGCTCATCTCACTCCCCCACAGGCCCTGGAGGACCGGGGAATCGTGGAGCTGCTCTTGACCTCAGACAACAAGGACGGCCTGAGCAGGGGGATTATGGACGGAGGTACCTGCCTGGAGGCTGTGTGCAGGGATGGGGACAGGGGACGGGACGGCGGCCTGGCCTGGCTGTGCTCCCTGGATAGCCTTAGCCACAAAGGAGTCTCTGATGCCTGTTCTCCTGCGTGCGTGGGGCTGGGCCCCAAAGCTCAGGGCCTCAGGGCTGGAGGGGCTGCGAGAGGTGGGCTTGCGTAGCCGAGTCGCTGAGCACCAGGGACGCTCAGGGCCCTGCAGGACACGGGGCAGCGGAGTGGGCATCGGACACGGTCCTACAAAGAGGGCCGGGCAGACCAAGTGCCGGGTGTCCCGTGGGGACAGCTCGCTCAAGTCCTGCCCGGGGCTGCGCAGCCCACAGCGCCGGCCGGTCATCTGGGCGGCGGTGTCCGGGGGTGAGCGCGTGGCTCTCGTCCCGCGTCCCCGTGCCCCTGCTCCGCCTCTCTCCCTGTTGCTGTGGACGCCCCCACCTGGCACCGCTTCCAGGTCAGACACCCCCACCTGGAGCGAAGCCCTTTCTCCTTCTGCCCTGCCCACGTCACCCGATTTCCCTGCCCTGGGTCCTTCCCGCCCGCACACGCCTGTGTAGCTGTTTCCTCCTGAGAAGCCCCCCGACCCGTTCCCCGCAGAGCTGTCTCTCTATCCCCACTCTCCCCGCGTCCACGCTCACTGGCTCCCCGGCCCCTTTCCTGCTGTCTTAGGTCCTGTGATCATCTCTCCGCCGACACCACCCTTTGCAAGGTCACAGTGACCTCCACCTGACACATTTAAGTTGTCGTGCTCATCACCTCTGACCCGTCTGATGGGGCCTTTGGTCCCTTTTCTTCTCACTGGGGGTCTGGGGCACCATTTCTCCGACCTTGACCTCGGGCAGCTCGGGTCCTGTTCTCCCGAAAAGTTTCCCGTCATGTCCACGCGGTGGCGCTGTGTCCCCGTGGCGGTTTCCAAGGCTCCCCGCGGTCCGCCTGTCAGGGTCGGGTCAGGGCCTGGGAGGGGCTGTGGGGCTTGAGTCCTGTGGGCGGGACCCTCTGGAGGCGGGAGCACGTTTCAGTCGCGGCGTCCGCAGAGGGGGCCTCCTGGGCTTCTGGTCCCCACGCCCCGTCCACCGCAGGCCCTGCCTCTCACCTCGACCCCGGCCCCTGCCCCACGCCTGCCACCTGGATTGACTTTGTTCAATTAGTTAAAAATGTGATTACAGGAAGGCTTTCACAAGGTGTGGAATTAAAACCTTAGAGATGCTTATGAAGAAGCCTCGCCTGCCCAGGAGTGACCATTCTGAGCTGTAGCGTTCCCTCCTGGCTCTTCCTCCATGACTGTAAATACCACGACGCCCAGAGAGCTCTGTACTTAGGGACGTAAAACACTTGTTCCGGTTGAGGGCTCAGGTCTCTCCTGCCACCCTCGCCCCACGGCTTTCCTGGGGCAGGCCCCCCCCTCACGCCCCCCGCCCTCCCCAGCCCTCATGGACGCGATGCTTGGGGCCTGCGTTGCGCCGGGCGCTGCGACCGTTGTTCTGGACAGTGTGGTCGACTCGCTTCCAGTGTAGTTATCTCATTGGTTTAACTTTCCTTTTAAGTTCTTTTCTGTCTCTCCTTCTCCTTGTCGCTCTCTTAAACAAACACTTTATCAACAGCTTCCAAACCCCCATCATGGTGTTTTTAGGCGCCTCTGTGTGTCGGATTCTGATCCAGTCCAATGGCACCGGCGCCCCACTGTCCCCAGCCTGATGGCAGCCCGGGTCCCCTGGAGTCCCACGTCCTGGGACGTTGAAGCTGTCGTCCTGTCGTTTTCTGCGATCCGCTGTCGCTGCCAGAGGACGAGCACGTCCTGTTGTGGGATTCGGGTTCAGGGTGTCTCTGAGGGACTCGCCCCGTCGCGGATCTGACCTGGACAGTGTGATGCTTGTGGTGGCCTCTCCCTGCTGTGCTGTCCTGTCTCCTCTCTGCTTTGCTTGTTTCCTTCTACTTTCTGGGTGACCGCCTCAACTTTCTTCCCCCAGTCCTTCTGTTTCCTGCATCACGTTCTTCGTGGAGACATTTCTTTTCTCACAGCGTACTTGCCAGCAGCTGTGACCAGTGGTCCCCGCTGTGGGGAGCCAGGAGTGGGGCTGGGAGCGCTGTCTTTCGTGGGATTGACTCCGGAGGGGAGCCCTTTGGGCCGTCATGGCCGGTATCTGGGGGCAGGAAGGGGCAGGAACCGCCTCCTGAGCTGTCCTCGTCCCGTAGGCCCTGGTGCCCGGGGCCGCCGTGCTTGGCTTTCCTGGGGGGCTGGCCACGGGGCGGTGGGGAGGTTGGAGGGGGGCAGGAGGCAGGGTCCGCGGGAGGCCTTGGGCTGGGGGGGGTGGGTGACCTCCGCTCCCACAGGCTGGTTACAGGCCCCCAGACCCTTTTCAAGCTCCCAAGGTGAATCGTGGCCTCTGCTGTGTCTCCCGCCCCGTTCGTTCTCCCTGTGGCCGCCACCTCCTTCACCTGTGTTCGCCGGGCTGTCGGGGGTGTGGGGGGGAGGGATGGGAGCAGGTGCGCTGGGCTCCGAGGTTTCTTCTGCCAGGTTGGTTCAGACCGGCCCCCTATCTTCAGGGGTCTCCACTTTAGGTGAGGAGGGTCTGGATGTGGGGTACCCACATCGGGTGGGCCTGCTCCCCGGCGCTGTGACCTTGAGGCAAGTTGTTTGGCCTCCCGGAGCCCCCGCTGCCGTTTGTTTGTCTCTAATCGCTGGTGATCGGGGCTCGGGTCTGACAGGAGGGCGTCAGGGTGGCTGGGCGGCAGGCTGGTCCAGTGACCATCCCGCCTTCCCAGGTGCAGCAGAGCTCAGGCCCGGGCATGCGAGACCCCCCGTCCAGGCACAGGAAGCAGGCGAGGAGCCTCAGAGCCAATTTCTGCTCGGGGGTCGGCCACGTCCATGGCCGTGGGCAACACATAGCACATCTTTCTCGGGCGTACCTCTCCCTGGTGGAAAGCCATGGAAAATATTGCTGGGGTGGGACAGAAAACTAGCTCTCATCTGAGATGTAAAAGGAGAATCTTCACTTAGATCGTCACCCAGTGCCGGAGGCTGGAGGTGCAAAGTAAAGATCAGACTCCGGGCTCCTGCAAGGAGTAATTAACAGAAATGCACACTCTAGTTGTAAAAATTCCATAAATCGAGCACAGATGCTTAGCAAGTGGATCTCTGTGAGGTCTGTGCTGAGTGGTGGAATTTCCAAGATGAACCGGCTAAGTCTCCTAGTGTCAGAGGAACTAAACTCTGGTTGGAGGTGGAAGATGGTGTCAAGATTAATTTATTTGCAGGTGAGTTGAGAATGGTCAGGGGAATTCTGAGTCCTCCTGGCTTTTGGGTGATAGCTGTTCTCTCTTCTCCTTTCCACCTGCAGTGCTAGTCACCATCAACTTACAGTCACAAAACGAGCTGCAGTTTTTAACCACCTTTCTGCTGAGTGTCCAGGTGAGTCAGGAGGTGAGCTGAGCCGAGCCTGGGTGTCAGGAGCTTAGCTGGGCCAGGGGGCCTCTGGGCCCAGCCTTGCAGCTCTCAGCCCCCCTTCCCCCTGCACGGCCCATGCCGCACCCACGTGGCCTGCCCCTGGCGACGGAAGCGGTGTGACGGTTGCTCTGAGGGGTCGCTGTGTCAGCTGGTGCTTGGAGGTGGTTTCCAGCTCCTGAGAAGGGGCCCTTTCTGAAGCTGTAGGCGGGTGTGCTCACAGAGGCCTCTTTACTAGAGTTCTGTGGACTCGGCTGGCCCCAGATGGGCTCAGTGTGGGCCCTGGGGATCGAGGGGAGAGACACGTCCCTGCCCTGTGTCTGACCTTCACTGGTCAGGCTGCTCTGGGCCCAGGACTGCTGTCACCTGCCAGACGGGGGCCTGGTCCGCCCAGGCCAGAGGAGAGAGGCGCGTCGGATGTATCTCAGCATCCATGGGGCTGGTGGGAACTTGCAGTGAAGTCCTGTTTTGTTGATTTCTCCTCTCCCCTAAGGGGAGAGAAGGTCCAGCTGAGGCAGCCCATTGGCAGCATGGAGGCCGCCTTCACCCTGTGTTGTGTACGGGGCCTGGATGCCGCCCTGAGGCCTGTACCCGGCAGGGATGTTGGAGGGTTCGCTCCCCCCACCCCGAGAATAGATGCCGGCGGGGGTGCTGGGGTGCCTCCCGTTCCAGCTACTCCTTTTTTAGAGCAGAGGTGGCGTCCAGAGGCTCGGCCGCAGGAGGCCCCCAGGGCAGTGTGAAGCCCCCAGGGCTGAGGGCCACCATGTGCTGCTTAGAGGGACGGGAAGGGGGTGCCCAGGAGGAAGCAGGATGGGGGGGCCTGGCGGGCTGCTCAGCAGACTGGGGGCGACAGCGTGCAGGTGGGTACAGGCCCAGCCCCCTCCCTCCTTCCCGCGCCCTGTACCGTGCTTGCTGGGCGTGGGTCCGCGACCACAGGGTCTCTGCCCTCGGGGAGTTTGTGACCCACTTGGAAGAGACGTGTTAGGTACGTAGTTGCCCAGGATCTGAGGAGGGTCGTCCTTGATGTTGTCCAGGACAAGGACGGTGCTGTGACCCTCAGCTTCTCTTCCCTCTTCTGTGAAGTGGGGATAGTGCTGGCACCTACTCGTAGGGCTGTATGAGGGTCAAAGGGATGATGTTTGGAGAGCCCCCAGAACACCCATGCTCCCCACGGGCGCCTGCAGAGTCGTCCGTGGAGAGGTGGCCCCAGGCTGGCTGGCCTGTCCATAGCGCCCGTGGCCACCGGCCTCTCTCCCGCTGCTCAGCCACGTGTTTTCCTCCAAGAAGGGGCCGTGGACTTGTCCCTGTTCAGATCAGAGGCCCCTGCAGATGGTCACTGGTGGCCCTGCTCCGCTTCACTCAGGGTGTCCGGCTGCGCCTTGCCGGCCCGGCCCGTGTCCAGTGACGGGAGCCTGGATGCGGGTGTCTCTGGGCGCTTCCCAGGGCCAGGCAGCGTGTGCTGAGGGCTCCAGGTGCCTCATCTCATGTGACTGTCCCAGTAGCCACGTGACTGGCCTCCGTGTAGCCGTTTTACAGTTGAGGACACAGACTCCAGGACGGTGTCCCCCGGCAGTGGCAGGTCAGGGCACGTAGCACAGGCGGTGCCGAGCCAGCCCTGAGCCACGGTGACCTGGGCCGTTTGGTGGACGGCTCAGCCCAGCCCTCAGGTGGGCCCCTCCTGGCACTGGAGGCTGCTGACCTGTGTGATGTAGTGACCCAAATGTGGTACGAGTGTCCCCTCGGGAGGTAGGCAGCCCTAAGAAAACCAAGCCCCGGGCCTTGCTAGAAAATCGCCGTGACTTACGTGGCCTCTCCCATGGCGTGTTTGGGACCTTCTGCTCAACAGACCCTGAATCTGCTGCCCCCTGGGTGGGGCGGTGATGCTCTGTGTGCCTTGGCCCCGGACGCCAGGCCGACAGCCACAGGGGGTGCTCGGGGCGGGAGGAAGGCTCTGTGGCGCGGAAGCTGCGGGGCCGCCGTTGGGGCAGCACCTCCCCTGCTGCTTCTGTGCACGTGGGCAGAGCGGAGCTGGGCCCGGGCATGGCTGCTGCGTCCTGGGGGCAGTCTTGTGCAGCTTCAGGGTGCCGAAGCAGTGTTAGACCTTCGAGCGTCCTGGCCGAGGCTGGGGGACCGGGCTGCAGAGCCCGCACTGTGGTAGCTGGAACGCTCTCATGTTCTGGTCCAGTTTTGCATACTTCTGTTGAAACCAAGCTAGACCCGGGAGCGGGGCCGCTGCATAGCCCCCTGACTCCTCCGGCCAGACGGACGCAGCATCTGAGGGTCTGTGTCCATGGTGTGGCTCTCAGAGATGGGGTTTCCCCAATAGAACATCCTCCTGCCCTGAAGAGGACGCACGGGGCTTGATCAGCAAGCCACTGTCAGGACTCCAGGTCAGGTGCTGCGTTCTTGAGAAAGCTCACCTTGGGCAGGTCCCCGGGTTCCCCGCCAGCGCCGCACGCAGCACCGAAACCACATTAAGGCCTCGGGCCTGCCGTGCCCACTTTGGTAGCTCCATCCACCCCCTGCCACGTGGCGGCCGCATGTGGAGGACGAGCCAGTGCGGGTGCATTGGGGGCTCCCCTGTGCTCTGCTGGCAGCGGCCTCGAAGGCCAGGTGTGCAGCCAGGGAAGGGTTGGGAGGACGGAGGTGCCGGCTAACTTCTCACTTTGTGGTGCGCAGGGCGTCCAGCCCAGGATGGTGATGGAGTGTTGGACGGGCTGGTGTGACTCGTGGGGCAGTCCCCACAGCATCCTGGATTCTGCAGGTGGGTGCTTGTGGGACCCCCGTCCAGCATGTGTGCTGGCCTCAGACGCAGGAATAAGTTCCAAATAAGGTGCTAATCCATGTGAATTAGCTGAGGGTGTGGGGCTCTGGGAGTCTCTGCGTGGACAGTCAGCCCTGAGTGTCCAGAGCTGTTTGTCTTGACAGGGGACACGAGCGGTCAGACACGGCTTTGGGGTGTCTCTATAATTGCTCTGGAGTAATGCATGCCAATCGCAAACGTCTAGCCAATGCAGGACGTGTATAAAGGAGAAATAAAAACCCCGGAGCCCAGAGCAGACGTTTTGATGTGTGTAGTGTGGGCACCCTCTGTCTCTCTGTCTGCCGCCCCGGGTGTACGTGCAGGTAGAGGTGTGGGCAGGTGAGGGTGTGTCTGCTCCACCTGCCTGTTCCAGTGAGACACGCGGAAGCCCAGCTGCCTACACTGTGAGGTGTGGATTCCAGCCCTGTTCTAGAGAATGCAGAGAACCCCGTTGGGCTGGTGTCGTACCCACGATCGCTTATTGATGAGGACCTGGGTGCTTCCAGGGTCTGTGTTCACGGACCCCGTGCAGCGGGCGATCCTGCGCGTCAGTTTGGCTCACCTGGCGTGTTTCCCTGCGATAAGTTCCCGGCAGTAGCCCTTCTTCCTCCACGCGGGTTTGATCTGTGTTAACTAAACTGCCCTCCAGGAAGAGGACGATGCTCCCTCCCCTGTTACACGAGATGCCCATCCCCTCAGGTTCATCAACGCCAAGTGTTAAATGATTCCCCTCAGGTTCATCAACGCCGAGTGTTAAATGATGTCAGCGTTTGCTGTCTGATAGGTCCTTGTGTAGGTCTCATTTCTTTGATCAATGCCGGGGTTTTAAACTCTGTATAGATATTTATTAACCATTCATATTCCTCCTCCGCTGTTTCTGTCTGTGTCATGGGCTCATTTTCCAGTCCAGGTGGGGCAAGGAGGTGGTCAGAACCGTGTCTCTAATTAGGTCTCGCTAACTGAGCCAGGTGGGCCTGAGCCGCAGCCCGTGTGAGGTGCAGACTCGCCTGGGACTTGAAAGCAGCTGGAAGCCGGGCTCTGGGGCCGGGGTCCCGTCCTCCCGCCATGCACTGCGGTTGGGTTTAGGGAGACCTAAGGACGGAGCTGTGAGGGGGACCCTGAGCGGGGACCGGGCTCACGGCGTCCCAGGCGCCAGCTCTGTGCACCCTTCTCCTCCCACGGAGGGTTTGAAAACCGTGTCGGCCATCATCAACGCTGGCTCATCCGCCAACCTGTCCATGTTCCACGGTGGCACCAACTTCGGCTTCATCGGTGGAGCCGTGCACTTCCAGGACTATAAGTCCGATGTCACCAGCTACGGCAAGTACCCCTGACGTGGCGCCCCACGCCCGTGCCTGGGCTCTCGCGGGGCATCCCTCGGGGACAGCGGCTGGCACCTCTAATGTGAAGGCAAGGTTTTGTCCGTCACTTTTAAGCTGCCAGGGCCGTAGGCGACAAGCCAGCTGACGTGCCTGGGCCTTTGGATGCCAGCTGGGGAGGGGAGGGGGGCCCAGGCCGGGAGGGAAGGCCCTCAGGTGGGGGTAGCCCCTCCCCTCCTCAGGGCTTTGGGATGAGGTCACCCTGGCCCCTTGCCTGGAATGTAGGGTCTGGGCAGTTTGGGGGCATTCGGTAGTGTCTAGCGCGTGTGGTATTTTGACTGACAGCTCACATCAAGTGTTCTGCCTCCCGAATTGCTGGGGCGAGGACGCTGCTGCCCCACCAGCTCCTCCTGTCTCTCTTTGCCTCCACAATGCTGTCCTGGGGGCTGAGGCCTGTGACACGGCTAGTGTCTTGCAGACTATGATGCGGTGCTGACGGAGGCCGGGGATTACACGGCCAAGTACACAGGGCTCCGGGAGTTCTTCGGCTCTGTCTCAGGTAGTTGCACGCGCAGGCGCAGGCACAGGCCCAGCTGGGCACCGGCTGGCTGTTGCTCTGAGACCCCAGGAGACTTGCTTCTTCTGCCCCCAACCCCTCACCCCCCGCCTCAGCCCCAGGTGATGCATGTGCAGGAACGAGGACGGGCAGGTCTGAGCGACTGTTCTCATCCCAGTTGGGGTCTTGCCGCTTCACTTTCTCCTGGGTGTCAAGGTTCCTGAGTTTGTGAGCAAGCCCCTGCCTACCTGCCTCCTGGCCTCGTCTTCCTGGCGGGGTCTCGGCGGGCTGGGAAGGGCCTGTTCTGCTGGGCTGGGGCAGGAGCTGGGGCCGGGGGGGGTGGCGCTGGAGGCACGACTGTTGGGGTCCTTTGGGGACGGCTCTGCCGTCTGCTTGTGTTGCAGGGCCCCCGCTTCCTGCCCCACCTGACCTTCTTCCCAAGACGGCATGTGAGCCAGTGATGCCAGCTTTATACCTGTCCCTGTGGGACGCCCTGCCCTACCTGGAGGAGGTGCGTGCTGCTGGCGGAACGGGCTGGCCCAGAGGAAGCGCCACCGCCTTGGGCTCCACTCCCCAACCTTAGAGCTCAGAGGAAAGAGGACAAACGCACGTGGGGGAGAAGCAGGAGGGACGAAGGGAACCAGAGGAGGAGCTGGTAGCACAGCGGGCAGTAGGCAGAGAGGAGGGAGGAGGCTGGGCGCATTCCCCAGCGCCAGCTCAGGGCTGCCGTGGTGCAGAGATGACACTGGTCACAAAGCGCCGAGGCTACCGTGCGTAGCCTGCCTTCTCTCCTTATCACGTGCCCTCCGTCGCTGTCCCCGAGAACCTGGAGAGCCTTGCAGACTGTGACGAGAAACCAAATTCAGGATTGTGGAGCTTGACTGTGTAATAGAAGTCAAATAGAGAAAACGTTCCCCCCCCGCGTGCTGACCCCCGTGGGGGCTGCCGGCTCCCCGCGCCCCCAGAAGGCGAGGCCGCCTCTCTGTGCTGAGCCTCTGCCTCCCGTCTCGTGTCTGTGCAGCCGGTCACCTCGGAGAAGCCGGTCAACATGGAGAACCTCCCGATAAATGGGGGAAACGGGCAGTCTTTTGGGTACACGCTGTATGAGACCACCATCACCTCTGCTGGCATCCTCAGTGCCTATGTGTGGGACCAGGGACAGGTAGGGGCGACCCTCTGAACCGCCGTGACCCACCGCACAACAGACCCCTCCCCTGAGGCTCTCATGTGCAGCACCCGTGTGCGGAGATGGCCCATCCCCGCCAGCCGTGCTGCCCACTGGAACCTGGGGCCTTCGTTTCCCCCCGGCCCCTGTACCATCACCTCTGAGCGCTCGGCAGGGACCCCCACGCCTCCCCCCTGCTGACACGGGGGGGTCTTGTCTGCTCCTCTGGCCGGTGTTTGTGAACACGGTCTCCATAGGGTTCCTGGACTATAAGAGGGAGAAGGTTGTCATCCCCTCGATCCAGGTTTGTCCCCGGGGTTGGGAGGCTGGTGCCAGGCGCCTCCTGGGCAGGTGTGGCGGGAGGCCCGGAGGGAGGCCTGGACGAGGGGCTGCTCAGCCGCAGAGCTGGGGGTGGGCATGGCTTTCTGATGAGCAGGGACCCCCATCCTGTCCTCAGAGTTCAGGGAGGACTGGGCTCCACAGCTGTGAGCCGGTGGTTGGGAATCAGGCTTCGTCAGCGCCCTCTGCTCCCAGCAGGGGTTCACGATGCTGAGGATCTTGGTGGAGCATCGCGGGCGAGTCAACTACGGGACTAATATTGACGATCAGCGCAAAGGTGGGTCACAGCACACGCGTGGCTGTCCCTTCTCCACAGCAGCACCTGCAGGTCATGGAGGCTGATGCTATAGGTGGGGCCATGGGGGCCCATCGCGGGGAGGTGGGTCCTGGAGGCCCCTTGGAGGGAGGTGGGGTCATGGAGGCCACCGGAGGGAGGTGGGTCCCGGAGGCCACTGGATGGAGGTGGGTCCCGGAGGCCAGTGGACGGAGGTGGGTCCCGGAGGCCAGTGGACGGATGTGGGGTCATGGAGGCTCCTGGAGGGAGGTGGGGTCATAGAGGCCACTGGACGGATGTGGGGTCATGGAGGCCCCTGGAGGGAGGTGGGTCCCGGAGGCCCCTTGGAGGGAGGTGGCGTAGGACCCGTGCCTTCTTGGTTCTTCACACTGAGTTTCTTTTTGATCCACCTTGGAAACCTCTGGGTGACCTCCTTTGTGGTGGGGAGGAGGGTACAGGACGTACGTGAACAGCATGCTCTTGGTGGCCCTCCCCGCGGGAATATCCCACCGGGCTCTCTAAACCTCTGCTTGAACTTGCCTCTTTCTCATCATTTATCAAAATGTGGGTGGTTTTATGTAAGTTAGGAAATAGGACCTCGGACAATAAATCCTACCCTGGAGCAAGCCTGGTGGCCTCCTAGCTCTCGTGGCTGTTTGCTTTTGTCACCTCGGGGAAGTGCTGTGGCCCAGCCCCGGGGACTTCCTGTGTCCTGGGGATGTGCCCCTCCAGAAGGGCCTCGGTGTGCTTCCCCTCCCCTCCGCTCCCCCCCCCGAAAGCCCCCCGAGTTCCTCCCTAGGTCTCAGCTTCTTCCCTTAGGAGCTCGTGGTGCTGGCCGCCCTCACTTCCTCTGTTCTCCTGGGGGCAGAGAGCATGGCAGCCTGCCCAGTCGCAGGCCCTGCCGGGGGTATGCAGTCCTGTCCTCTGGAAGGGTTCAGTGTTCACAAGTCACAGACCTCCTGTCCAGAGCCGTGTGCACCCCCTACACCTGCACCTGCAGTTGAGGAGGGTCTGCAGCCCTCTGAACACCCGCAGCCTGTCTGGGTTCCCAATCTGGCGACTCAGCAGCTCTGTGACTGAGAGGATGCAGGACACCCAGTGGAACCCACCCCGAGGTGCTGGGAAGTCACTGTTCAAGTGTGTGCAGTGCCTTAGCCTTGGGCATCCTGGCCACGGTGCTGTCTGTTCACAATTTAAATACTTGAAAAAAAACCTTTAATGCTGGCTTGTGTAGAAGATTTCTGGCTGAGTTACTAGGTCTGTTTCGTCTGGGACTCCACTGAACAAACCTCGAAGCTAGGCTGGAGCCACTGTGACCTCTTGGAGGACTCCTTTCATGGTGTTGGAATTCTCAGCCCCCAAAAGGGAGCGTCCCCCTCCCAGGGGCCGGAGGCCGACACTGCCCTCGGGCGCCTCCTTCCCTGCACACTAGGGCCTGGCAGGTGCTGCTGTCACTTGCTCTCATGGCTTTGGGGCTGCAGGGAAAGGTTTTATGCGTGCAAAGAGCCCCCTAGGGGTGCTGGCCCTTCAGCAGGAGTCCTTTGTTGAACCTTCCAGAAACGTTCTGTGTATGTGCCCAGCCGGCGGGTCAGCCGTCCCCCCACCGTCGGCCTCGCTCAGTGTCTCTGCCTCGTCCCCACAGGTTTAATCGGAAATATCTATCTGAATGATTCTCCCCTGAAAAAGTTCAAAATCTACAGCCTGGATATGAAGAAGAGCTTCTTTCAGAGGTGGGTCCTGCCCTGCACAGCGTGGGAGCAGCTGGACGGCCTGCAGGAGAGCCAGGAGGCCCGAGGCTGCCCCAGGCTTGGTGCCCGCCCCACACCCCTCCGCCACGGCCTGAGAACCGGAGCCCGAGCGCTCCCCTGCTCCTCCGCCCGGCTGCCACTGCTGTGCCGGTTCACAGTGCGGGAAGGACCTGAGAAGGCGCCCCCCACCCCTCATCTTCTGTCCTGCCCATAGGTTCCACGCAGACAAGTGGAACCCTGTCCCTGACGTGCCCGTGTTCCCTGCTTTCTTCTTGGGGCCGCTGGTGGCCTCCCTCTCCCCCTGTGACACCTTTGTGAAGCTGGAGGTTTGTAGCCCCGCCTGCCAGGTGCTCTGGGCTCCGCTCCTTGGGCCCCCAGCCTGGTGCTTGGCCTCCTGGAGCCCCCCTACCACGTGTGCCCGGAGGGTCTCCGTCGTGGCCTCCCTGGGTGGGGGTGGGATCAGAGCAGAGGGACCACCTGGTCGGCTTCTCAGGTCCGGGCTCCGGTGGTCCGGGTGCCCTGCCGGGACTGAGCGCTAGAGGGAACGGGCTCTGGCGCTTCCCTCCCGGTACCGAGCGGCTGTTGGAACGAGTCTGGTCCCTGGGAAGCTGAGAGGAGAGCTCAGGGCCTGTGTGCGCCTCTGCCTCCCGTGTGACTCTACGTTCGGTGGTTTGTGTGGTCAACTAACACCTCCCCTCCTCTGCTTAAAGGGCTGGGAGAAGGGGGTTGTATTCATCGACGGCCAAAACCTTGGACGCTCCTGGAACATCGGGCCCCAGGAGACCCTCTACCTCCCAGGTGCCTGGTTGGACCAAGGCCTCAACCAGGTGGGAGCACTTTTCCTGGGACCCCTTCTCATCCCTGCCCTCCCTGTCTCACGGTGTTTCTCCGGGGGCCCTTGGTGGGCAGGAGAGGACAGAAGTTCTGACGGGCCCGATCTGGCTCCGAGACAGACTGGCCGTGTCCCCAGGTCATTGTCTTCGAGGAGAAGAGGGCAGGTCCGGTGATACAGTTCACGGAAATGCCCTGCCTGGGCCGGCACCAGTACCTGAACTGAGCAGCCCCCAGGCCTCCTGGCAGGGCAACAGCAGGCCCTCCTGCCCACGGCTGCAGTCCAGACCCTCCCCTGCACAACCGGAGAAGCAGGTTGGGGGCGAGGGAGGGCCCCTCCCCGAAGAGCTTCCCGGCTCTGTGGCTGCTGCCGTCCACCTTCACTGCTCCCGCGGGCGGGATGGGGGGTCTGGCTGGGACTGTCCCCTGTGGGGGTGAGTGGGGCACAGCTCCTGGACAGTCTGCTCGGAGTGTCCCCGTGGGCCCTGTTTCTGAGCCGGGGGGCGCGTCACCATTTGTGGAGGGTGGGGGCACCTGGGCCAGCCTTCTCCGCCATCCAGGGAGGAAGTCGGTGCGGTGGAGGGACCCCGGCCCCCTTCCACCCCGCTTGGATCGCCTCTGACGGTCAGGAATGCTGGGCCTTACCTCCCAAGACAGCATGTTTCCCTCTCATTCCACGAGGGGCAGTGCCAGCCCAGGAGGAGAGGCAGCTGCTCCGGAGGGTCCAGGAGGCTGTGGGCAGAAGGTGCGGTTGCAGGGGCCTGGGCAGGAGTATTGGGGTCCCGGGGCCCCCGCCCTGGGCCAGGCGGCGGGCCAGGGGCAGCCTTCCTTCCAGTTGTCCGTCCAGACCCCAGACAATCCCCCACGGGATGAGTCCCGTGTTAGGGCTCAGGTTCGCTGCCTTGAATTGCGGTAAAGCCACAGAGTTGCATCTCATCCTCCTTGGTGGTGTTTCTCTGACCCCGCTTGTGCCGGGCACACGCTAGCCCGGCCGTCGCCGTGTCGACGAAGACTCGGCTGTTGTGGTGTGGTGGGCAGGGTGGGGCCGTGTTGGGTGGCCAGGAGCGGCATGTGCGCTGGCCACAGTGCTGAGTCTGCCTCCCCAGCGACGTCTGGATCCTCCTGCCACAAACGGACGATCTCCATTCATAGTCCAAGTGGAAGAGCGGATTCCTCCGGGAGTGGGGACCGGGTGGGGAACAGCAGGCTGAGAGCCTCCCAGCAGCGCCCTCCTCCCCACGGCCGGGAGCCCGTGCTTGGCTCAGGAGGGGTCTGCACGGGGGCAGTGGTGCGCAGCCCCTGGGCCCAAAGAGTGGAGCCGGGTCAAGGGCAGACGGTCACAGGGGGCTGGGCCCAAGGGTCCCGCTGGGGGCAGAGAAGTGGAGCTTATTGAAGTGAACTTGGTGGACCATGGCTGGGGGTCCCAGTCCCTGATCTCGTCCAAACTCACCAGCTCTTCCTGTGCCGCCTTGAACAGGGAGCCCGGGGCTGGGTGGTGAGAGCGGGCTCTGTGGACGGGGCCAGCCTGGGCGCTGAGCCACCCTGCCTGACTTATGCCGCGTCCCATGAAGCGCGTGGGGGGCTTCCGCCGGGGAGTGTGCACGGAGCTTGGGTTTGGAAGACTCAGGGTGACGCCGTCTATGTGATGAAGAGTCCCCTGGCATTGCTTTTCCGCACCCACGTGCTCGCAGACGTGCGGCCCTTCCTGGGTGAGGTCCCTGGGCCAACCTGCCTGCCCAGTGACCCCAGCTTCCTGTCCAAGCACCTTGGCAGGCAATGCCCTCCTCGTCACCCCGGCCTCCAGGTGCTGGGCATCTCATGCTGCTCCCAGGCCGCCTCTGCCCTCACTCGGTGTGGAGGCCTCGCCCACGGGCCTTGACAGCAGTCTCCACACTCGTTCTCTCCCACGTTCATCCCCGTCGGGGCTCCAGGCACCACTGTCCACTCACCTCTCCTGTGAGTGTAACAAGCACATGACCCCAAACTTACTGTCACGTTGTCCCCTGCAGTCTGCCCGGAGCAGTGGACACAGTTCTGTTCTGTCTTGGGAACTCGTGGCTGTACTTGCACCTCACGTCCAGCCCATCAGCAAATTCCTGACCCGTGTCCAGAGCCCGCCCGCTGCCCTCTCGTCAGGGCTGCGCCTCGTCCGACTCACCGTTGTCTCGGGCCACCTGCCCGTGTCCTGTTTGTTGGCAATACAGGAAGCGAGCGCTTCTTCTAAAAGGCCGGTTAGACTGGGTCCGTCCTCTGCTGCAAACCCTCCGACAGCCTCTGTTTCACTCCCTAGCTGCAAGCTTCGCCCTGGTTCTGGAGCAGAGTGTCTGTGCCCCCTGCTCCCACGTGTGACCCACCCCCCACCCCCAGAGAGCTGCCCTCAGTGGCCTGTTAGCTAAGCGCTCTCCCGCGGGGGGAGCTTCTCTTTCCTGGACCCAGTTCTCCGCACGTCGGCTCGGAGGCCACCTGGCCAGGGGGGCCTTTCTGACGGCCCAGGTGGGATGCCAGCACCTCCCCAGCTGCACTCCGCCCCGCTTGCCTCATCCGTCACCTTGGAACTGATGACGGTTGTCGGAGCACCCTGGCCCCGAGCATCTGTGTCCTCTCCGGAGAAGGCAGCCCTGGGCAGGCAGAGCTCTGGCTTCCACGGCCCTGTGCTGTGCCAGGAACGAGGTGTGTCCCCCCAAGGCACCTGATAGTACAGGTTGGACGGTTAAATGAATGAGGAAAACTAAGACAGGGCTGAGGAGGATTAAGACTGTTAAAAACCATATTTGACTTTTAATTTCAAAACAAATTAAATACAGTTAAATTAAAACAGACCCGATAGTGCAGCTTGGGGGCTCCACCTTCCCCGTCTCTGTCCTCCGGCCCCCACCCCACTCCTGTACAGGGGGGAGCAGGGAACACACTGCGTTTGGAAAACAAACTAGCCATGGACCCAGTTCTGATTCATAGCAAACTCATTCCCAGTGAAGGCGAAAGCTGCAGTCCATCGGGTTGTAATTATAAATAAACACACGTGCAGCTAAGAGAGGGTATTAGGTGAAAACAATAGAAACACCATCTGCCAAAGAAAAGAGGAGACCATGTTGTCGTTACCAAGTTTCCTGAAACGAACCCTGGGTTCCGGGCCAAGGCGGCCCGAGCCCAGCCAAGCCGCCCCTGCGTTTGGGGCTGGTCCCGGCGAGTGAGGCAGAGTAGTGCCCTGCATGAGTTCACTCGCTCGACGGTGCCCGCCCTCGCCCACCCTCCCTTCCCCCGCCACCCAGGTGGTTCCCAGGTGGTTCTCAGGCAACCATGGGTGTGGGACGTCCTGCAGGTGGCTCAGGGCCCTCAGGGACATGAGCCCTCCCTCGAAGGTTTCGTGACTATGCTGAGGAGTTAAATCCACTTCAAAAACAGGCAGCCGATACTCCGTGAATGTTAGGTCGCTGGGCTGCGGCCCACTGCCCACCCACCCATGCACCCAGGAGTGGGCTCTCCATGGCCCGCAGACCCATCCCATGAGTCTAAGTGGAGTAGGGGCTATTAGCGGTTAAAAGTAAACACCTGTTCAGCGGGCTCAGGCCCTTCCTCTGCCTCCACAGGGGAGGAAAATTGTGCTTCCAACGCTCAGGAGTGTGAGTGGAGACCGGCAGAGGGCCGGCCCCGTCGGGAAGCCAGGGAGACAGGCACCTCTCCTCCTGGCTGAGGGCCGCACACGGTTCCTTGTCTGGGGCGGCCGGGCGGCCGGACGTGAGGCCGGCTTGCTCTTCGCGCCCCCAGTTTAGGGAGAAGGGAGGTTTTACTTCCCACTCGGTGTGTAAATCGCATGGTTTCCAAAGCAGTGTGTGCTCAGGTATCCTGCCCTCGGGGTTCAGATCATCTCTGCCCCCTTCCTTAAACCCCTCTACTAATCCGGAGTCCCCCAGCCAGGGGCAGGGAGGAGCCCTGGGACCGCCCGGGCCCCTCCTCTCTCCTCCTGGCCCACCTGCTCCCTTGAGCCCCTGAGGCCTGTGGTTCTCATGGCTCTGGGTTGGGGGCTCCTGCTTCCCCAGTCCCAGCCCAGGCGAGGGGCCCGGAGCCCAGTGGGCGTTGGGGAGGTGCCGTGTGGTCTATACCCTGTGCTGGGTGGAGGGCCCACCTCCTTCCTTGCGCTGGGACAAGAGCCAGGGAGGGCGCTCTGCTCCCTCCACGAGGTTGAGGTATGGGGAGAGCAGCCCTCTGGCAGCCTGACTCCCCGCGCACAGGGCTGGCCGCCTGCCGGGAGCACAGACAGCCTTACGCTCCGCAAGCAGGAGCCAGAGGAAAGCGGGCCGGAGGGGCTGCATCTCCTCGGAGCAGCTCGTTCCTGATGCCGGGGGTGGGGGCTGCTTGCCGTCTTTCGCAGTCCCTGGCCAGGTGTCCTGTGTGGTCGTGGGGCCTCGAGGGGGAGCTGGGGAGCCCTCTGCTGGACTGCTGGGGTCTTTCGCCCCCTCCCAGCCTGGCATCACTCCCGGGCTTGGGGCCCAAGGTGTCTGCCCCGGCCGGCCCTGCCAGGGCAGATGGAACAGAACAACAGGTCTGGGTTTTCTGTGCTTTAGGGTCTCCGTCCTTTGTCCTGGCATCAGGCTGGTCTCTCTGAAGGCCCCAGAGTAGAAAGGAGGGTGACGGCGATTCCACAGGAGTCCGCCTCGGAGGGACCACCCGCGTGGGGAGCACAGGTGGCCAGGAGCAGGTCTGAGAAGAGGGCTCCTGTGACGGGGAGAAGAATGGGGGAGGCGTGAGGGAGCCGCTGGATCCTGGGCCCCTGAAGCGTCACCCAGGGGCTCCGCAGAACCCACCCCCGGGTCCCACTGAGAGGCCGGGAGCGGGAGAGGCAGGGAGTGATGCTCTGTCCCGACACAGTCTCAGTGGCAGCGACTGAGGTGATTTTCTAAGTTCAGGGGACAAGATAAGCAGACCCCCTGCGGTCCCCTGTGGGCAGGGCCATTGCCCAGGTGATACAGAAGCTTCAGCCTGACTCCAAGGCCAGAGGACAGAGGTGTGTCCCACTGTCTGAGCTCCCACCTCTGATGAGATCACAGAGAAGCTCATAGAAAATTCCTGGCTTTGCCAATCACCTGGCACAATTCACTTCAGCTTTACTCCACCTCATTCCTTTGCCTCTAAAACACAGATGGAGCCTGTGACCTACAGCAATACAGGGTTTTAACCAAATAAAGGGACTTCTCCAGAGGTCCAGTGGTTAGGACTCTGCGCTCCACTGCAGGGGGCATAGGTTCGATCCCTGGTTGGAGAACTAAGATCCTGCATGCTGCGTGGCTTGGCCAAAAAGAATCAAACAAATAAAAATAGCAACACTTAGGCAGGACTTATTATGTGCCAGACTGTTCCTGGTGCCTCAACAACCCATTCTGCAGATGAAGAAACTGAGGCCTACAGAAAGAAAGGTCAAACCGAGGAAAGTGGTAGCTTGGGAGTCAGGCAAGGCTCCTCGGTCCACGCTTTCACCAGGACGGAGGAGGCACCTGCAGGAGACAGAGCCTGGGCGGGTCCACACAGCAGCGCCTCATAAGGGGACCGGCTGGTGGCCAGGATAACAGTGGTGATGACAGGGAGCTGTCACCAGGCGGTGCCTGGAAGGTGAGGCCTTCCAAGCAGCTGGTGGAAGAACCACCCAGCCACGGGGGGAGGCTGGCTCCTGTCGACTTCAGCTATGCCTCCTTTACTCCACGGGGCATTTGCTCTGACCTTCACGATTAAAGACTAAGAGGAAAAGTCTTGGCAGATTTACTCTGCATCCAAGCTTGGGTGGCCCGCCCAGTGCGTCACCTGCCTGCATCCCCCTACCTGTGTCCTGGGGCTCAGATCTCCACCATGGGGTCAGTGAAGCCTTTTTTCCCCTCGTTCACCAGCACCGGCTTCTCAGTCCGTGTGTGCCAGACCAGGATCTGTGTGTTCAGAGACGTGAGACCACATGGGGCAGGCCCCTGACCTCGCCCTCCCACCCCTGCCCCCTCTCCTTCTGCCCTTGTTCCAGCAAGATTTTCTCCATTGTTCTTTATTTCTACCTACGCTCTCATTCTTGCTTTTTGTACATAGGCTGCATTCAAAATATCTGTTGGAAACAGAAAGTCTACAGCTACAGAAAAGAGACAAACAGGTCTCAAGGTTTCCTCTTGCTTCTCATCCTCCCCTGCATTTCTTGATGGGTCCAGAGGGAGAGAGAGTTCCGGGACCTTCAGCTCAGCTAAGTGACAGCCCAGGCCCTGGCTGGAGAAGTCCAAACTTGAAGCAGCGTGTGTGTGTGTGTGTGTGTGTATGCATGAACATATGTATACGTGTGCCTGTGTTGTGCATACGCACACCCATGTATGTTCCATGCATGCATGTGTGTATGCGTGCACATGCATATGTATGGTGTGCCCGTGTCTGTGCATGTGTGTGCACACATGGAGGTGTGTCTGGCAGGAGGGTCGTGGAGCCCAGCTGCTTCGATGTGAGGGAGGGATTCAGTCCTGGGCTCTGTCTCGCCGGTCGCCCCTCCCTGCTCCCCCACCTGCCATCACCGTGGCTCCTGAAGGGCGATAAGCTGCCGTCTTGGGAGGCTGGTTCTTCGCAGGCTGTCTGGGGCCCTATTTTCTTCTCCCTGATCTAGAGGGAGGGCTTTGTGGGCTGGAGAAAGCTTGCATTGCAGCTGTCAGCTCTGCTGAGGGGCTTACCTTGGTGCAGTTGGCCGCCTTGGGCTCCAGGTCACCGAGGGTGACAAGTTCTCGCAGGAGGCTGCTTTCCTGGTAGCCTCCTTTCACGCCGCGGAGCTTGAAGTAGGCCTGGCTTCGCTGCAGAATGAGCCGCAGGTTGACCGCAAACCCCGCCATGTCTATTGCAAACGGCCGGTGGGGGTCGAACACAGTCTTCCAGCCGACCACCTTCCCGGCCCCATTGACCCTCGGGGCCTCGTACCGAAGGCCGCCGACGAAGGCTACGGGCCACACGGACACCCGCCTGGTGCTGCGCATCTACAGAAGGAGAAGGGTCAGGGCGCCTGGGCGGGGATGGGAGTCGGGGCACCCGGGCTGCTCGGGGTGGGCATCTGCAGAGGAGCACGCCTGGGCTGTGGGCAAGGCCACCCCTCCAACCAGCTGATACTCGCCTTGTCACGTGACCTTCCCTCTTTGTCCTTTGCTGCAAAACTTCTGTCTCCCCAATTTAGAGTCTGAAATGACTCCTTCCCTTCCCCCAACACTGTCGTGACTCCCAGACCCGGAGGACACTCAGAGAGTCGACAAGGAACCCCCTTTCCCTGTCCCCCCACTGGAAGCCCTCACGCAGACAGTGCCCGGAAGCCAGGGCTGCGGCCAAGGCCGATCTCCTCCCCCTTCGCTAGCCGGGGCTGAAGGCCGCGCCGGGTCCGCACCCTCCCCGGGCCCCATATACGTCCACGAATCGCGCACCTCCTCGAAAACCTCCAAGCTGTAGGTGTTGTCGTCGTCCGCGAAGTACACGACGCCAGGCTGGCTGGAGTTGCGCGGGAAGGTCTCACGCAGCCAGCGCAGGGCCAGGTTGCGCTGCATGGTGCCCCGCGGGATGCGCGGGTCGCGCGCGTCCCCGCGCAGCTTGTAGTTGCGCGGCGTCTCCACGTGCAGGTGCGTGTAGTTGAGGCCGGTGTCGCGCAGGAGGCGCGCGGTCAGCGGCGTGCGGCGCGGTGCGTCCTCCACCACCAGCCAGTGCAGGTTGGGCACGTGCAGCAGTGTGTTGGCCAAGCGCGTCAGCTCAGCCTTCTGTACCGGGCGGCTGTAGGTGGGCGTCACCACGTGGATGGTGGGCAGCGTGTCGGACCAGGGCGGGGGCCGCGTGTACACGTACTCGGTGCGCACCACCTCCACGATGTCGCGGTCGGACATGCAGTACTCCCTGGGGTCCACGCCGGGTGGCGCCTCGCGTCGGGGATCGCTGCCGTCATCTGCGGGTTGGAGGGGGGGCGGTGTGGGCAGCTCCGCAGCAAGTACCTCGGCCCCCCCGCCCCATGCAGCTCTCCTCTGCTCCACCCGCGGGAACGTCAGCGCATCCCTGCCTGGGGCCCTGTGGGCTGAAGTTGGCGGTCAAGGCTGCTTGCCTGACATCCTCCTCTGGGTTCTGCTAGTTGTGACTCCCGAGATGACACAGAAATAACCTCTCCCTCCTTCTCGCATTTGACAGCTCTGTAGCTATTTGACGGCAACTGGCCAAATTCCAAGATTGCATCCGCGGTTCGGGTTTTATGTGACAAAGTGTCCTCTCCTTACCACCCTATACCCTTCACACCTGGCCAGAGCTGACTGCACTGCCTCGCACCGGCTGGGGCTGCAGAGCCCCGGGCACTGCCTCCCATGCCGGAGGGCAGCGTTAGTGCTGTCGTGGCTACAGCACACCGTGGACCCGGGAGTCTGCGGTTACCTCGCCCCGATTTTTCACAAACCCTGGAGTCAAGCGGGGCTTACTGAATCTTGGTGCAGAGTATCTGATACTTAACTACTGCATTTTCTTCTAGGGTGTTGCCCATAGCTGGCAAGATAATTCTGAACCCTGTGCCTGTCGTCGCTGACTTTATTCTCACATTTGTGCAAAGGGGCAGAGGGTGGAGACCCATCTCAGCTCTTCTGGGGTTTGGTGTCTGTCTCCTAATCTGCACTTTCCGGTCACACTCTTTCAGCCACCTGGAACCCTACCTGCCCCACACCCAGCCATGTGTGCCCATGTGTCCCCAAGGACCCCAGGAGAGTCGTGTGTGAAACCTGGCAGAGGCCTGGCCTCTGTGACACACTCACAGGGATGAGAGCCCCTCTCTCCGGAAAGCACCCTGCGCCCGCTGGGGCGGCTCTAATGACCAAGCTCTCTCTTGCATCCTGGACATTCTCCCCATGGGCAAAGCCAGCAGTCCTCTCATGAGGGGAAATCAGCCTATGGGTATTCTTTTTTTTTTTTTTTTTTTAAATGGTGTTGATTCATTTCTTTTTAAAAAAATTTTTACTTTAAAAAAATGTATTTATTTAGGCTGCGTTGGGTCTTTGTTGCTGGGCGCGGGCTTTCTCTAGTTGCAGTGAGCAGGGGCTACCCTTCATTGTGGTGTGTGGGCTTCTCATTGTGGTGGCTTCTCTTGTTGCCTAGCATGGGCTCTAGGGTGCTCAGGCTTCACTAGTTGTGGCATGCGGGCTCAGTGGTTGTGGCTTGCGGGCTCTAGAGCGCAGGCTCAGTGGTTGTGGCGCACGGGCTTAGTTGCTCCGCGGCATGTGGGATCTTCCCGGACCAGGGCTCGAACCCATGTCCCCTGCATTGGCAGGCGGATTCGTAACCACTGCGCCACCAGGGAAGCCCCCACGGGTATGCTTGTTCTTAAAGAGTCCCTTCTCTCTGAGGTGTGTCTTCCTGTTTGAAAGGCCGTGGGCCCCTCACTGCTCTCACACCATCTCAGCAGGAGGTGGCAAGCGTCAGAGGACTGACCTAGGGATCTGAGTGCCTGGGCTCAGACCCTGCGCCACTCTGTACTAACCATACGGCTGTGAGCAGGGTGCTTGGCTTCTGGTGCCTCAGTTTTAGAAACTGCAAAATGGAGCCAATACCTGCATCTCCTTTATCGAGTTGCATGTGGGTTAAAGGGCTCGTAACTCTGCCCCGAGGCTCACCATCCCTGGTAAGCGGCCCTGTTCCTCATGGCTTCTTGCAACTATGGAAAGGATGGCGTGAGTGGTTACCTGCAGGGGGCGAAGTGGGGTCCAGCCAGCTGCCGCCCCCTCCCTCCTTCCCATGGTTCTTGTTAGCCTGGGTGCTGGCGTGGGGTTGGACTCTGGGCACCGAGGGGCGGGGACACACGTGCTCCCGCCTCTCAGGGAGCTCCCAAAGGCCAACCAGACACCCACGACGAGACACACAGGGGTAGTGGGAGCCTGCGCCTGGGCCGTGGGTGCAGGGTCGAGAGACTAGCGCAGATGCAGGTAGCCAAGAGCACTTGCAGGAGGAGTTTTGGGTCAGACTGTGAAAGACAACAAGCTTGAGGAGAGCAGCTTCTGACCAAGGTATAAGTAAAGTTTAGTTTATCCTGCCGTGAGTAAAGTTTTGGAAACCAAGGCCTGGGAAGGACACTGAGAGTCCCTCTCCCTCCCTGTCCCTTTCTGCCACTCAAATCACCCCCCCCTCCCCGCCGGCGGGTCTGTGCCCTGGTACATTCTCCGCGCCTACGACAGGGCTGGGTCAGGGCTTCTGCCGCCTTTGGGTCCTAAGGCCTCCCTAACTTCCTTTGCTGCTGCCTTCGTTCTGTCTGTCTTGGCTGCTCTGGGGAGAGTGGATGCCAGTTCCCTGTCCTCAGGCAGGAAGGGCAGTGCTGAGCGAAGCAGCCTGGCGTCTCTGACCCCAGAGCCCTGCCGAGAATGGAAGCCACGTGGTATTATGTCCCTTTACATGTGGTAAATGTAGTGATGTGCTGTTGGGTGACAACTCTAAAATGATAAGCGCCAGGGACTTCCCTGGCGGTCCAGGGGTTAGGGCTCGCACTTGCACTGCCAGGCCCCGGGTTCAATCCCTGGTCGGGGAACTAAGATCCCACAGGCCCAGCAGCATGGCCACAAAAAAAAAAAAAAAAAAAAAAAAAACCCACAAAAGTAAGCACCAAGGAGAGGTGCTGGATTGGGAGGACAGCTCCGGGTGCCCCAGCAGGCAGTGGGCACTTAGCCATCTCCAGCCTGGCCCTTCCTCATGGAAGCCTCAGGACCCACCGGGGCTGAGCAGGCCCCAATGTGTAACTGTGGAGCAGCCCAGCTTCAGACTGTGGCTCTTGGCCCTGCCTGCACCCGAATCACTGATTCCCAGCATCCCCCCACCCACCCCAGTCCTGTCAGCTTTCTCCCTGGGACGTGCCTGGGCACCTCTGTGTTTCATCAGGCTCCCCGGGCTCCCATGGGAGAAGGGATCGAACAGAGAGGGGGGGAGTGTGGGACTGGAGACTGGCCATGAGGGGCAGGCGCGGGGGGATGCGCACGTGTACGGGTTTGGGGCATAGGGGGCCCTGGTGTGAGAGGGAAAAGCTCTGGGCTGGGAGCCAGACGAAGCCAGTTCTAACCCGGCTCCGGGGGACTTGCCTCTGTCCAGCCTGTTTTCAGCAGGTGGCACTGGATCAGGGCTTCCTTATCAGGAAAAGAGGAGCGAACAACACACTCGCCCTGAAAGGTTTTAAACAACGCAGGCCGGGAATCCTGGCCACCCACCCCTGAGCCCTCCCGGGTGCACGTCCTGGGAACAGGTGCAGAGTTGCCCCGTGAGTCTGTGCCTGTATGTGTGGCATCATCAGAGCCCCAAACGGGCCGAGACCCCCCCGCCCACGAGGGTACAGTCATCAGCCTGGCTTGTCCTCGGTTCCCCAGCTACCGAGCGGGTGAGAGTCAGGACTCCAGAAGCCCTGGCTGTGGTCACCCCATCAGCAAAGCCCGGCAGGTGGGGCCGGGCGGGGGCTCACCCTTGTGTGCGGTGAGCAGGGGCGCGATGGTGCTCTGGTGCCACACGGTGACCAGCAGCGTCCAAGGCAGCACGATGAGGAAAATCGCAAGGATGTCCCGTCTCTTCGGCATCTCCAAGGCTGGCTGGGCCCACAGCTCCTCGTTACCTGAGCGACGGCAGCGGACGGCGGCGAGCACAGGGGAGAAAAGAACAGGAATGGGCCGGGTGGGCCAGGCACGGGGCAGCGGGAAGCTGAATGCTGGCCAGCAGGCCTGACCACGCTCACAACCCACCCATTGCCGAAGCAGGTCTGCGGAGTCCGGCCCTACCGGAGTCTGGTGGGTGCTGCCTTCTGAGGTGGGTCAGGAACCCTGCGGGGTGGACACCTGCAAGAGAGAGCAAAGGTGGCGGCCAGAGACCTGGGCAGAACAGGTCCCCGCTGGCCGGCTCGGGACGCACAGCATCGTGTTTTCAGGGTGGAACCTGGCTTCTGCCAGTCCGTGGGGTGCGGCCAGCCTCTGTCCTCACAGGTGGCGGTGGGTGCTGTCCACTCAGGGTTCAGACACACCTGCCTGGGTTTAACCCCAACTCACTTCTGTGCCTCAGTTTTCTCATCTATGAAATGGGCGCCTTCAGCACCTACTTCCCAAGGCTTCTGGGAATTAAATGCGTTAACACCCGTGGAGCCCGTGGGCTGGCACCAGATGGACACGGCAAGCGCTCGGAACGAGTCAGCAGCTGTGATGGTCGCAGGCTTGTGCCCAGGTGGTTATTTCACAGCCTGGATTAAGGAGTGGACCCGGACACAATCTATTCTTGCGAAGCCCCCGCGGAGGTAGGGTGGAGGCCGGGCGCTGCAGCTGGGCGTCAGCCAGGAGACGTGCTCCCGGTGGGGCTGCCACGTCCCGGGGAGACGGCACTCAAATGGCAGCAGCAGGGGCTCCGGGAGCTCCAGGAGAGGTGCCCTGTGGGTAGAGTTCCCCTCTGGCCCGGCTGCCCACATGCCAGGAGACAGGCGCTCAGCCTCCGGACCGCCATGGAAACTGTCACATCCCAACGTTCACCTTCCTCCTCACTTCTGAGCTGAGTGCCGTGCAAGATGCAGCTGGGGTCCACAGGGGGAGGCGTGAGGGAGGACAGCCATGGGCGGCCCTGGCCTGTCCCAGTGTGTGGGCCACCCCAGTGCCCAGCACCGGCACACCGAGCCCCCGAGGCCGCTCGCTGCCCACCCAGCCCCCCGCAGACGCACATTCGTCTCCCGCAGAGCTGAGAGCCAGGGCTGAGCAGGATCTGGGCTCCCGTTTTGGAGGCAGTGCATCTTCCTCCTTGCCTGGTCCTTTCTCTGCCAGCAGTCCCCATGCCTGGTGCAAGAACCGTGTTGTCTTCCAGTGACAGGCACTGCGGTCTCCCGGGGTGGCCCCGCTGCCCCTGCCACCCCTGGCTCCACAGCCTCCTTGGAGTCAGATGGTGCACGGCCTGCCCCCCTGCCACCGGCGTTAAACGGTGCAGGCACAGAGCAGGGAATGATCCTGGGGTGCGAGCTGTCTCCTCCACACTCCTTGTCGTGGCCCGAGCAGGTGGGAGCCCAGAGTCCCACCCAGGATGCCTGTCTGGGTCTCCTGTGCTGCGTGAGCTCGTGCTACATCCCCGCCCAGCCCCTTCCCTGCTCCAAGGCCACAGGTAGGGCTGCGAAGGGCTGAGCTGGGGCCTCGGTTTGGCGGGGCTGTCTCAGGCCACGTGATGGGGGTCAGAGGCGCTTCCAGTAGGGCTGGCTGGGAGGTCTCCTCTGGTCCTGTGATCGCCTTGGAGCTTTTCCAGGCATCCTGGTCTTGGGGAGGCTCTGGTTCCGGCGGGGAAGCCATGGGGAGCTGGCCTGCCCTGGCACTCAGGCAGCTGCGCTGGGGCAGCCTCCAGCCTCCGGCACCTGCCCCTCCCTCGGCCGCCCGGGCTGCAGTTTGAGCAAAGAACAGCTGGTGGGGAGCATTTGTGGGGCCAGAGATGCACTTGACACTCCACGTTCAGTCTTCCCAACGCCTGGGCCGCAGGCGCTGCCCTCGACCCCTTCCACCTGGAGTTTGCAGAGGCCGTGAGGGTCCGCATCTTGTCCAAGTCACCGTCGGCATGCAGTGGGGCCAGACCTGAATCCGGGCCCTTTGGGTCTGAGCTGCATCAGGAGCTCGGGAAGGAGGGTCAGGCCCCAGAGCCCCTTCCGGGAGGCCCCCTGCAGGGCCCAGCACCCCCCTGGGGGGAGCAGGAGGGGTACCAGGAGAGGAAGGGGGGCCGTGGACGCCAGGGCCTTGGAGGGAGGCTCTGATCCCATCCGCTCTATCTGGTCAAAACTTCTATGAAAGGAAGGGGGTGGGGCGGGCAGAAAAGCTCTAAAAATAAACTTAGCCATAAACCCAGTTGTGCATTAATTACTCTGGAAGCCATTACGGCTTGCAAACCCCATAACTTTAATGGAGGCTATTATAAGCATAGCAGCAAAATCAGGGAGCGAATTACCAGGCGGTTATGAAGCAGAGCAGGGAGAGCCCCCAGCCTTGGAGAGCACCAGCTGGCCAGCAGGGGGCGGGTCTGAGGGAAATGGGGCCTGGGCTTGGGCGTCAGGGAGCAGAGGCCTGGGGGGACCTGGGCTGGGAGCAGCGGAAGCTACCCCAGACCCAGAGGCCCAAGTGTGAGACGGGGCTGCAAGGATGACCACTGGCCTCGGCCCACTTTTCCCGCCTGGCCCTGGAGGGGTGGCAGGCAGCCTGCCTGTGGTCCAGGCTCAAGCAGCCGCAGACCCAGGGCCGCCCTGGGCCCTCGGTGGCCACGGGCAGAGGAGTCAGTGCAAAGATGGAGGAGGGGCTCGGCCGCACCCGGAGCCAGGAGGAGGGGTGCGGCAGGGAGACTGCGGTGCTTGAAGCGAGGTCCTGCCGGCGAGAGCGAGGGTGGGGCCCGGTGTCCGCCGAGGCCAGGACTCCCCACCAGCCACCGCAGTTCGTGTCCGTGACTGGCCCCCGCCGCCCAGCCCCTCAGCAAGTGCAGACGGGGGGCCTCGGCTGGACACAGACAAGGCTGCGCCGAGGGGCGTGTGAGCCCCATGGGACGGCACAGGGGACGTGAGGGGGCGGGACAGTGCTCTGGCTGCTGCCCCCGGGGCCCTGCTTGTCCTCCTCGGCCTCCACCCTCATCTCCACACACAGGGCTGGACTGGGAGGTTCTTATGAAGTTTCAGTTCTGCCATTTTAGCACCTTGAGGTTAAGACAGGGCTCTGGTGGGAAAACGGGGTCGGGTGGCATTCAAGGCCAAAGTCAAAGCAAGAGGCCAGTGTAACAGCTGATTCATGGGCCAAGCAGCCCTGGAGACTGGCCTCGTCTGGGGAGACCTAGTTATAGGAATTTGCCTATGGGTTTTAGGGTGTCATGGGTTGTGAGAACCAGGGGGTGTCTGGGACCCAGATGGGGGGCCCCGATGTGTCCAAGGCTGGGCTGCAGCCGGGCAGGCTGGACAGGAGAGGCTGGGCCTGGGGAGGCAGGGCCAGGGCAAGGTTGGCTTCCAGGCTGGACGATTCCAGATGCATGGATAGCCTGCCTCCTGAGCTGCAGGATTCAGACGAAAACCTCACCCGCGTCCCAGTACCTGCGGAGGAGGCTGGTTTAATTCCATTCAGCAAATATTAGTTCAGCATCGGTGGTGGGCAAGGCCCTGCTGGATTCCCTGGACCACACGGCAGCAGGGAAAGGGGCTTCACACGGCTCCGTCCCATCCCTCAGGGAGGTGCTCCGGAGATGGCGTGTGCATGTGTGTGGCGGAGGTCAGTTTCACACAGACCACCCCAGCCCTCGCCTCTGGAGCAGGATAGGAGCCGTGGTGCCCATAAGCCCGGGACGGTGGCGGTCACAGGAGGCCGCGGGGTTAAGAGTCCTTCGAGGTGATGCGGACACTGCACGTGTCCCGACAACTGCACGATCAGCCGTCCTGTCCCCGACCACACGCTCTTCACTGGCCAGCGTGGCACTGCCCGCTTGGGAAGCGGGGCTGAGGCCTGTCCTGGGAGCTCGCCACCCTCTGGGAGTCGCCCCGCTGGGCACACCGCCTTTGGCCTCAGCGACGACTTCTCGGAAGTGATCCAAGACCTTGGGACACTCGGTGAGGAACCTGCGCTGCTTCCTTTAGAATTGTTATGTTTCCCACCAATCTTCACCTCATTTGGAGAACGTTTTCCCTAGACTCGCCTCATGGAATCTTCTGACAGCATTCAGCTTAGTTTTCCTAGGAACGACACATTTCTTTCTTTCCAGCTCGTGTTTCTTGGTTTATGTCATATTCCGTGATGATGAGAACAAGCAGAAACTGTTGCAAACAGGCTGGGAACCAACATTATGGACACTTGGATCACTGACCGCCAGAGGGGACCCCCAGCCCCCTGAGGACATCAGTCCTGAGTCACTGGAGGAGAGGTGGTGAGGAGAGCACTGCCGTGCCCGGGAGGAAAGAAACTGGCCTGACACCGGGAGCCTGAGTCCCGCTGGGGCCGAGCAGATGTCAGGGCTCGGGTTGTGGGGGGCCGGGTGGTGGTGTGAGAGGACGGGCGGGGGTGCCAGGGGCTGCAGGAAGCAGGACACGGGGAGGGGTTAACAGCAGACAGCAGGCGGGTGCGGTTAGGGCTCCAGTTCTACCCTCCAGCCCCAGACAGTGCCCGGGAGGGAGGCTGGACGCCGTCCCTGAGACCTGCAGGGGCCCTAATGGGATCAAGGGATTAGTATTGATCCTGCGGCCGCTGCTCAGGACAAGCCAGATGCCAGAGCTAATCAGCTCCTGTCCAGTCAATCCACACTCCATTAACTGGCCCCAGGCCTCTCCTCCCTGGCCACTGCACCCACACCGGCTCCACGGGGGAGGGGGCGGGACACGGGGGCCTCTCCACCCACCATCTCTGTCCGCTTCCTGCTCCTGTCCCCACCACCTGCAGGGGACTGGACACAGAGGGGTCCACAGCTCCTTCCACCCACGAGGAGGGCGTGGTGCCCAGGAGGGCTCAGGGTTGGCCCTGCAGCTCACAGCCCTGCCCTGGGCAGGTGGGATTCATTTCTTCATAAAGCCGGTCCTTTATCTCCACAGCAGCCTGGGGCAGGCAGGGAGGTTTCATACCCATTGTACATGTGAGGAAACCGAGGCTTGGAAGGGCCCAAGGTCCTGGAGTCAGCGGAGCTGCTCACATCCAGGTGCCCCATGCACAATGCCCCCTGCCTGCAGGCCGGCCCCCCTAGGGCCACCCCAGGAAGGGGCTCCCCAGCGGGCTTTCACGGTGGGGGCTGAGAAGGAGGGGTTCTCGCCAGGAGGCCAGGCCCCGCTGGGGCAGAAGGACGTTGGCTTGGCTCGGGCAGAACAGCTTTGGGTTTCTTCCGCCCGAAAGTCAGGAAACACAGCTCATCGGTCGTCTGTCTGAGTTGGTTCCCTCGTTCTCTTTCTTGGTTTTTCAGATATAGCCTTGGGATCAGGTTTGGATTCTTAGTAAAGAGTGAAAATGGGGGTCTGGTCTGCGTGGTCCCCCCTGCATCACTGCAGGAATTTGAACGGAACAAGCTATCAGCACCAGTGGGTTTACTGGAGTTCCTAAATCAGCGGCGTGGTCTTTGGGCAGAAGGGCGTCCACTCGTCCCACAGCCTCCCTGCAGGAGGGCTTCATCTCAGGGGTTTCCTGCTGCTGCTCTGGGCTGGGCCCGGAGCACACGGGTGACCCGCGGCTTGGCTCAAGGTGGGGACAGCGACCAGAGGGACACAGACCGGATGGAGATCTGCACCGTCTGACAGTGGCCGGCTGGGCCGAACGCCCCCTGTGAAGAGCCACCACGCAGAGGGTCTTGGGGTGGCCGTGCAGGGCTGGGCGGGGAGGGCACCCAGCAGGGAGGTGCTGACGGGAGCCCTGGGCAGGCGGGCAGAGAGTGGCACGGCCGCGGTCCTCCCCTGGTGGTAGGGGGGGCAGTGAGGGCAGGCCCGGCTCTGCCGTCTGTGGACTGGGGAGCGGCCCCTGCATGGAGTCCAGCTTCTGGCCCTCGGCTTGGCCTGGGGTTGGGGGAGGCTTGGTCTTGGCAGGAGCTGCCTCCCCGACCCCCTCTTCCCCCTTCCTCCCTGTATCTCTGTCCCTGCCCCCTTTTGGCAACCGCGCCAGCTTTTAAGAGAACGTCACTGTCCCCAAGACAAGCGCCCCTGGTTCCCTCACAGCCGACCTGTGGTCACGTGCTTACAGCTCTAACCACCCAGTTCTCTTCCATCTCCACCTTCCGTGGGTCAGGAGCCCAGCCGACGTGCGGGGTCCCCTGCGCAGGGGCTCCTGGAGGGCTGAACAGGTGCGCTTGCTTCCACGCCCGGGGTTGGGGGGCGGCAGAGGCCACTGCCCCAAAGTCACAGGACCGTGGGCGGCACTGCCCTCGGCTCCCTGCCCCGTGTCCTCGGCCAACATGGTCACCCACGCCCTGGGACAGCAGGGAGGGCACCCGGGGCAAGTCTGCCGCCAGGACGCGTCCTCCAGGACACTGTGAGACTGCAGGAGGGACAGCCCATCACCTTGACCACGTTCTCCTGGTCACAGGCGTGTCCACACTGAAGGCGTGGACAGCGGGCGTCAGAGGTCACGGGGACACCTTAGGGCCTGTCCAGCACAGCAGGGAGGCCAGGTCACTTCCCGACCTCAGCTCCCGTCTGGCCACGCAGCCGGCACACCCGAGGGGCTCCCCGTGGCCTCCCCCTCCCCCTGCCCGCTCTGGTCTCAGTCTCCTCCTCCAGCCTGGAGCTGTTCTGTGTCTGGAATGTTCCACGGACACCTTAAACACAAAAGAGACCCCACCGTCGTCTTCCTCCCAGAGCAGCTCCATCTTCCTCCTCGTCTCGGCGGCCAGCACAGAAATCCCGGGCTGTTCCCACTGCTCCCTGCATCCACCGGGCCGCGCCCGGATGCCGGTCCAGGCCTGCTCTTTCCTCCACGGCCTCCCATTGAGATCTGTCTGCACAGCCCACCTCACTGCCTGGCCCGCCCCCCTGACGTGCCCTCCCCAAGACCTCCTGAGTCCCCCTCCGTGGCATCTGAGGCTCTCGGCTGTGCTGCCTCACCCACCACTAACTGCATCCTCTCTGCTTCCCTTCCACCTCCTGCCACCACCGTCCCTGACCCCACGTCCAGCCCGGTGCCTTCCCTCCCTGCAGCGCTCGTGAGAGCTCTGGACGCTGGCAGACCTGCCTTGGTCCATCGGACGGTAACTCCCCTCCCACCCCGAGGTCTGGGCCAGCCCCGAGGCTGAGTCCAGAGACCCAAAAAGCAAGCCAGCCCGGCCCTCACGGCCAGCATCCCCTCATGTCCTTCCTCCCTGTGGCCTCTGACCCCCGCTGCTCCCTTTGCCAGGCCTCTGCCATGGCCCAGCGTGGGGGCCTGTGTGTCCCTGGGCCCGCTGGCTGCCACGGGGTCCTTGCCCTGTGGAGCCCCGAGTACCAGCTTCGTCACTGTGCGCCCACCCCCTGCCCGCTTGACTCCATCTGACTGGCCCGACGGCAGCGGCCGCGGCACCTGCTCTCCCTCCTCCTGTACGTGGAATTTGTAGTTTCACTCAGGAGTGCGGCTGGGGCCGAGTCCATCCTGCGAGCTCCACGGGGCCACCCTCTCTGGGTGACGTCACAGGGCTGCCCGTTCACGGCTTCACACACGTGTGCATGCATGTGTGCTCGTGGCCAGCACCCTATCTGAATGAGTGCACACGTATCTGTGGGCCCACGCGTGGGTCTCCAGTCAGCCAAAGATGAGCTCTCGAGCTGACCCAGGTGGGCTTCTTTGTGCCCGCGGCACGATCCCGGGGAGCAGAGGGCTCCACTCGCGGCTCCTGGGACCGTCTCCCTGCCCCCCCGCCTGCCCCCCGCCCTCCCGTGCTACAGCTAAGCAGCACCGGCAGGCAGGCCGCCCTGGCACAGGCCGAGGCCCCGCCCGATCCCAACACGGTCACAGCAAACGCCCTGGACTGAACACGCCAACCTTTCCCGCCAGCGCCCAGCTCGCTGCGTAGCCCAGCATCCTGTGAGGGGTGGGGCAGCTTGGGACACAGTGACACCCACCGGATCAGGCCAGTGCCTGTGGGGGCAGGAGCCGAGGGCTCCGCAGATTCTGATACGAGACGGACGGCGGGGCTGGCGCACCGGACGAGCAAAGCCAACAGCTTCTAGTGGACCAGGGCGGCAATAGCCACCGCGCGGCTGGGCGGGCCTCCCCTCCTGACCGGCCGCCCAGCATGGGTGGGAGCGGTGCGCTCCCTGCCGAGGCTGAGGACACCAGAGCTCAGAAGACGGTGGGGCCCTTGCACCCTGGGCTCCGGGAGCTGGGGTGGTGCAACCGGGTCTCCTTGACCCCCTCTCCACTGGGGAGGCCCAGGGAGGCTGAGAAGGGCCCAGGGCTGCACTGCCTGGGGGGTATGGAGTGCTGGCTGCAAGGACGGTCCACAGCGTGGAGCCTGGCACAGGTCCTGGTGACCCTGGCTGGCCAGTGAGCAGGGCATGTGGTCTCAGCAAGGCCAGGGGACCAGAACTAAGCAGGCTGGGTAACCTGGAGGTTCTGGCCCTGGAACTGAGGGTGTGACGCCCGGCTGGGCCAGGACGGCTGTGCAGGGCCGTGGGCGAGGCTGGGATTCAGATGCCCTGGAGGGGTGTGAGCGGCCGAAGGCAGTCTGTCCCCACTGCACCGTCCCCTGCCCCCAGGCTGTGCAGCCTCCATTTCCTCTGGTGCTGATGGCGAGCGGTTTGGGGTGGGGTGCTGACCGGGGGAGACCACCTGGAGCTCTGCGCCCCCGGCCATATCCCTTCTCCTCCGCAAGCTTTCCCAGGCCTGAGCATTCAGCGTCCGCACAGCGAACGGCCAGCCCGCATCCTGCGAGAGCTTGTCGGTTTTCGTGTCTGTCCGCAGCCCCCAGGCCATGGACTCCTCTGGATCCACCCCAGGCCCGGGCCAGACACGGAGCAGGGGCTGCGCCAGGGTCCCTGCGACTGAGTCCCTTCTCGGCGACTCTTACCAGGCCACTCTGCGATCAAATGAGGGGTCCATGGAAAACACTATCATGGCGCCTGGCCCACAGGGAGCACCACGAATGCTGGGCGACGTCAACTGTAATAGAAATTATAGCAGCAACCATGTTGTTTGAATCCAGCCGAGTCCAAGTGTCTGGAAGAGAAAGGGAAGCCAGGGCACCTCAGCTCCCCCCGGGTCAGCATTGACTGGCCTCTGGGCAGTTCTTCTAGCAGATTCCTCCCTCCCAAGGACAAGGCTGTGCCGAGGAGGGTGGTCCACGGGGCGTGGGCTCCGTGGCGGTGTGCTGAGCGGGACGTCCGGGCTCCTGGCCGCGGGCTGCCTGCCGTGGGCTCACGCAGCTCCCTGGGTGGGCACCGCTTTTCTGTTCCTCTTTTACACATTTGGAAACTGAGCTGGGCCTGCCCTGGTGTTGGGACACCTTCCTGTCCCCCCGCATTAGTCCTGTGTCCCTACCCAACCTCCAAGATTCGCACCCAGGGCAGGACCGGGGATTTCAGAAGGTCAGGGGTCCCCCGTCTCTCCTCCTGTCTCCAGAGCTGTCAGAGCTGCGGTTCTCCTCCTTCGGGCTGAGCTTGGGGGTGTGGGACCATCGACCCCGGGCTGCTCGTTTCATGCCCTTTCCCCCTGGAAGCAGGAAAGGGCTCCCGGAAAGCTGCTCTCACCACCTCTGTTTCCTGTTACTCCTGCCGGGTCCCTCGTCCCCCCACCCCTGCGTGTCAGCTGCTCCCACTGCCTGATGAGAGACAGTTCAGGGAAAGTGTTGCAGGAGATGCAGGGGGTCCAGCCCAAGAAGGCCTGTGAGCCCGAGTGGGCAGCACGTGCTCCCCCTGAGAGGCAAGACGGATGGAGGGTCCCTAAGCTCGGCCCCCAGACGGTAGATCCCGCCGACACTCTGTCTGTTTTACAGGCCGTGCACTATACAGCCGGCAGCAGGGCAGCACGACGGCTGAGACGGGGCTGAGCACCGCGGAGCTGCGTGCAGAGGGGCTGGCCCTGCGCACAGGGCTCCTGGGTCAGCAGGGCTCCCGGCCCAGGGACAGGCTCTGCGAGGAAGGGTCCCGGGTGGGGTTCTGGAGGGAGCAGGGCAGGCGACCCCACCTGGTGCCTCTGCCTGGCATGCTCTTCCCTGGCCAGGCTCCTGCCCCACCTCTGGGCTGGCCAGGCACACCCTCCTGGGGACTGTCATGAGGGCTGGGCTCTAGGGACACGCGTTTGGTACTGGACAGGCGGGGAAGAGCAGGGCTCCATCCTCCCTGCTCCTCATGGCACCTGGTACTCAGAGCACAGAGGCGTCTGCAGCCTCCCGGAGGGAAGGGCAGTGGGGAGACACCACTGTTGACCACTTCTGCCCCACAGTCTGGCATCAAGCGACCCGCCAGCCTGATGACCAGGCAGACAAAACACATCCACACGGTGCAATCCAGCCCGAGCGAGGACGAAGCCCTGACCCCTGCTCCGACGTGATGACCCTGGAGGACGCTGCACTCAGGGAGGGGCAGGCGCAGCCTGGCTAAGCCCATGTGACCCACTTACAGAGGCGGGTAAGTGGTCAGACTCATAGGGACAGAAAGCAGAAGGGTGGCTGTCAGGGCTGGCGGCGGGGGGTTGAAAGGGTACAGAGTTTCCAGTTTGCAAGATGAAAAAGTTCTTTAAGCAGTTATCCCTTCTTAGAGACAAGACATGAGGGTCACAGAGAGGTTAGGCGATGGCCCAAGCCACACAGCTGTGCGTGGCAGAGCCAGGATGTGAGTCCAGCAGCCCACGCTCTCAGCGCCTCACTAAACCAGCTTTGCAAGATGGAGATGGATGGTGGCATGACACCGCGAACGTACTTAATGCCAGTAAGCACTTAAAAGCGGTTAAGATGGTACATTTTCATTTTACTTTACGTGTTTTTTTTTTTTTTTTTTTTTTTAACTACAAAAACGAACCTGTCAACCAGAAGTTCTGGTTAGATGGGTCAGCAATGACCCATCCAGACACCGGGGGGGCATAAGAGGGCTTTCCTTGCAGCGGGGCTGGGTGGGCACCTGTGTGTGGTCCCAGTGCGTGGCCCTCCTGCTGGCTGTCACTTGGGAGCGTTACCATGAGGAAACACGCACAGGGCACGCCTGGGGGACGCAACCCCAGGGGTTCCAGATGAGCTGCTAGGAGTGAGCAAGACGTGGCCAGAGGGTGGAATGCACACACACACACACACACACACACACGTGCACTCACACGCATGCATGCATGCACACACTGGAACACACAGGCACGTACACGCAAGGCAGCCTGCTGGGTCTCCAGCCTCGGGTGTGGGGAGAGGTGGAGGCTGGAATGCTGGTTCTCGGAGGGAGATTTACAGGAGGGAGAGGAAGTTAATATCGGCAGGTGATGAGTTAGGTGAGTAATGCTTCGGCTTTAGTTCAGAAGCTTTCTGAGGGAAAAAGAAAAGCACCTGCTCAGAGGCAGTACGGCAACCCAAGCAGAGCCGCCTGGGAGCAGAGCGGGCCCGGGGCCCAACGGGCAGCCCCGCTGTGAGCCGGTCCGTCCTTCTGCTCCGTGCTGTGCGGGGAGGGCTTCCCCGGAGGCCTGGTGTGGCCACTCCACTGGCCGCACCTTCCAGTAACTGGGCCTCCAGGGATGCGGCCTGACACCCCAAGTCCACTCTGACCTCCAAGGGCATCGGGTCAGTGACGGGGGAGGGGGCTGAGGACGAGCCTGGATTTCCTCAGGCTGCAGAGGCCGCCCAGGGGACCCCAATCAGCTAATGGGGACCCAGGGCTTCGGGATTGGGCTGAGTGGAGCTGGGAGCCCCCAGAACCGGTCTCGAGCCAGCGAGGGCCCCGATGGCTCACCCAGCCTGAGGATTTCCAGGCTGACCTCACCCCTCTGGTCAGAGTGTGCAAGCACATACCACGCAGGCTGATGATTCGCTGGTTTAATTAAGGTTTCCAGTGTATTTTTAATGCGTTGCCTGTGGCCTGAACCAGCTGACCTTCCCTGGGGCCCTGTCAGGATAGTTTAGCTGGGTCCTCCTGGGCCAGCTACCATGGGAGGAGAGCGAAGGCCTGTGCCAGCTGGTGGGGGAAAGGAGCCCGGCTCTCAGGGTGGGCCTCTTACCCCGAGCCTTGGGGGCTGCTCCTGTGGTCCTGCTGCCTGTCTCTGTCCTGCAAGAGCACAGGGGACCTGAGAGAGGGAGGGGTGGGCATTGGGAGACTCAGGTCACAGTCTGGGACAAGGCACCAAAGTGCTGTGTGACCTGAAACAAGAGTGGACCCTCCCTGGGCACCGGCTTCCTTATCTGCAGAAAGAAGGAAGCACCTACAGCCACAGAATCCTAATCCCAGGCCAGGCCGTCTGCTGGCCTCAGCGCTAGTCCATGGCTGTGGATGCGAATTCCTGCTCCCAGATCCGTTCCCTCTTCCCTTTGCCTTCTCGGCTGGTGGGCTCCCCACTCCTGCCTCCTGCTCCTGGGGCGTCCGTCATGGAGAGCTTACCAAGGGAAGCGGTGTAATCGCGGTGGGAAATGTTCACATGCTTCCTGCTCCTTTCATTTCAGATGAGGAGATAGAGGCTCCTGAGATTCTGTCACTCAGAGAGCGGTCGACACAGCTGGGCCTGGAACCGGGCTCAGCCAGCTGACCGCTAATCCCGTCTGGCCCAGGGCCCCTCTCGCTCCGCTGGACCTTAGGTCCAGGGCTGGGAGCCCAGGCAGAGACCTCACGTCCCCACCGAGATGCTGGCGGAGGCCGGAACCTCATTTGCTCCTTTTACCTTGAACACACGGGGGCTAAGGAAATGCTCTTTGGTGGGAGGTGCGTCTGCTTCCCTGGGGATCTGGCAGTGTTCATCTGCAAAGGCAGACACACACCCCACCTCATTTTCTGTCCCTGGAGAGTGGTGCAGGGCTTATTAACCAGCCACGCCCCATCACAGGGGAGGAGACCGAGACTCAGAGTGGCTGGGAGACGGAAGCAAGGCCACACGCTGGGCCCCTCGGCACGCCTGGCACCAAGTAGGCTGTTCCCTAAGTGTCTGTTAGGTGAAATCTTAACTAAATGAGTAATAAAAAAAAATTGCTAAGCAAAGCACTCCTCACGTTCTAAGTGAGTAACATGATTAACTGTAATCCTCATTCCTGCCTCACAAACATCCTGTTATCCCTGCTTAGAGACAAGACATGAGGGGCACAGAGAGGTTAGGCAATGGCCCAAGCCACACAGCTGTGCGTGGCAGAGCCGGGATGTGTGAGTCCAGCAGCCCACGCTCTCAGCGCCTCACTAAACCAGCTGTGTAGAGCCCAGAACAACACTTGCCAGGAGAACTTGGGGACGCTGGGCACATCCTACGTGCATCCATGCCATCCAGTATGGTGGCCACAGGACATGTGTGCTACTGCGCTCTTGAAATGTGGCTGGTGTGGCTGCGGGATGCCACCAGGGAGGGAGAGCAGCCCGCCCCACGTCCAGTGTTGGGCTCTAAGGCTTCTGAGTGCTGGTTAAGTGAACAGCCCAGAGTCCTGAGCCTAAAGACACTCATGGCCTCCGAGGACAGATTGTTCAACTACTTCACGCAGAAGGAAGCAAGACGGGAGAGGAGTGAGGGGGAGGTGACCGCATGCGCCCAGGCTTGCACAGGGGTCAGCAAGGACCCGCAGACCGGGTCCCCTCCTAATACCCACAGCCCTGCCCTCTGGTCTCTGCTCCCCCTGCTTCCCTCCCCCCTCCTCATGAAGCAATAATAACGGCTCACGTCTTCTACCTGCAGGGCAGGAGAAACCCTGCTGACAGCTCTAATACTGCAGGCAAGGCTCATCGCCAATCCAGCCAACTCTTGGAGGTCCAGACTGAGACTCCCCACTTTTGGGCTTATCGGTGGCAAAGCCCTAATCCCTGCCAGGCGCTTGGCTGGAAGGCCGCTGTCCCGCTGTCAGCTGGTGTGCTCAGGGAGTACAGATTCATTTTAATATTGGCTGGAGCTAAACCTCATTAGAAAAGTAAATTTGCTGTAGCTGTGGAAAAAAAAAAAGCAACCCACACAGTCCTTCCTCCTAAAGCTAAACCGGAAACCTGATTTGATTTTGGATTGTTTGACGCTTTACGTCCCCAGCACTGGCCCAGAGCCTGGAACACAGTAGGTGCTCAGTGAATGTGTGTGGAAGGGGGCTTTTGAGCAACTTCCGCCCACTCTGCCAGCTTCTAGCACGGATACCAAGAGGCCACCGGCCTGGGGTTCTCGTCAGTTGTGTGGATTTTTGGGGACAACCACTGTCTGAGACGTGCAGTGACCACACTGACCACCGATTAGACACGGGACCCATGTTGCTGCCATTCGGCAAGGAGACACCAAGCATGTCTCGATGCAGAGGCATGGCAGGGGCTGGACAAGCCCCAGAGTCCGGAGGCGTGGGAGTCTGAGGGGAGAGCCGGCAACAAGGCCAATGTGACCGGTCCCAGAGTGGGCCAGAGAATTGCTACTCCAAATTCTAGAGCCATCCAGACCCCAGAAGAAGGTGGGGGGAGGTGAACGCAATGCAGATGTTACAGTAACATCCACCGAGCACTTCACCTACAAACAGCCTGGTGGGAGAGGCTCCTGGATTTATGGGCCTTCGGGAAACCAGGGCTTACAGGGTTCCGCTTTTCCTGAAGTCCACCCAGCTGGTCACAGAGGGGCTGAGGCTGCCCCGGCCTGGCCAAGCCTGTGCCCTGCACGGCACTACCTCCCTGCCCCCCACCCCACGCTCTCAGCAGGGTCCCCAAAGGCCTTCTGGCCTGGAGGTGCAGGAAGGAGGTTTTCCTTTTCCTTCTCCCCAGGTGCTGGATCCCCCAGAGTCCACTGTACCCCGGGGCCGGGAAGGGTGTGGGGCAGGCACCAAGAGATGGGTCTCCCTGAGAGTCCCAGATCTCACAGCCTGTCCCCCTTCTGCCTGAGGACCTCCTTCTGAACCCCACATTCATCCGAGCCTCGGGAAGAGCCCTCCTCAGTAGGCCGTCCCCCCTGCTCCACGGAGGGCCTCCTGCCCTGGCTGATGGCTGCCGGTGGGGGCATCCTGGAAGGAGGCCCGAGGCTGGCCCACCCGTGCCCCTGGGCCCCCGTCATCCGTGCCTCCGTGTCTTTGTCTGCTGTCTCTCGCGTGCTTCCCTGTCTGCCTCAGGCTCTCAGATTCTCTCTCTTCCCCAGCCCTGCCCCTCTCCCCCTTCAGTTCTCAGCAGAGGGGAGTGCTCAGGCCTCTCCACCCCAGCTCAGGCCCTCCTCCGGCCAAAGCTGACCCAACACGCTCCCTGATCCTAGAGCCTGGCTCGGGGCAGCTCACCCTGCCGAACCCGCCACGCTTGCAACGCTCCTGCCCTGCCTCATACGCCGTGCCACGACCAGAGAGGTACAGCCACCCGGGGCCCCTCACCCCTCGCCCATCAAAACTACAGTGGGAAAATGCAGGTCCGTCCAGAGGCCCGATGCCGGGGACAGGGCAGGCCCCACCGCATCTTCCTCTGGAGCCCCCGGTCTCTGTCCCCATGCTTCAGGTGGACGGTCAGTGCCTGCTGGTCCAGAAACCTCTGTGCAAGTACTCAACCCAGCACCTGTGAGCCTCCAACAGGCGTGAACAAGGAGGGATCCCCCAGCATCTGCGGGTCAGGTACAGAAACGTGCACAGCAAGCCACTTGGCGCCGGTGCTGAATGGGGCACAAATCCATCAACCCTCCCTGTTCCATAACCGGGGCAAGCCTTCCCGCTCCCATCCAAAGGGGCACAGGGGAGTGCATGCAGCTCCAGAACCTTTGGGGGTGATGGGCATGGACTGGGCACAATGGATAGTCTCTTTGAAGGTCTCACGGGGAAGGGTCTTTGTTCCAAACAAAGGAAGGGGGGGACTTACGTTTGGCCTAGTACGGGCAGTAGCCGTCACCAGCTAAGCAGGTTTGGGAGGAAATGTCTCAATCTCTGTGGTGAGGGACAGAAGGCAAATCTCAGAGGACCCTGGAGCCACCGTCCTGTGAAGCCACGCGCCCCACGACGCCAGTAACTTACGCAGCTGTGCCCCGTTTCCACACAACCACACTGGAGGTACCACAGGCTCTGTACTGGGACATCCGTGCCCAGTCCTTTGAACTGGTACATGTCGCACAGCCCAAGCTCCCGATGGGTACCCCACCCAGACTGGTACCCACGCAGGTAGGGCTGTCCCCACCAGCCTGGGGCGACCAGCCGTCCGCAAGGCTGGCTTCAGCGTCCAGTGCAGAGAGCTCCCCGGAGCCCCTGAGACCCAGTTTCTACAAGAATCCAGGCAAAGGGTGCCCAGCTGAGACTAGGCCCGGCCAGGGGAGGTCGGGGCAGTGGGGCTGGTTGGGGCCTTGTTTATGCATCTGTGTCTGGGTGGGTGCGGTCTCTCCGACCTCAGCTGCTGGGTCCTGGGCTGTCCCCAGGCACAGTTAGATCCCTGGCCTCCTACTCCAGTCTCTCCTGCCTCACCTCTCTGTTCCTTCTCAGAAGTTGCGGGCTCTGGCTTGGGAGGGACTAGGACCCCAGGCCGGAGCCCGGCGGCGGAGGGCGGGTGGTGAACTTGGTCGTGCCTCCCCCGCCCCCTGCACTGTACGTCCTAAGGACGCTGGGTCCTCTCAGCACCGCTCAGCCCCTCAGCCTCCCGGCAGAGCTTCACAGACTTAACTTGCCAGTGGCTGGAGCCTCAGAGCTTGGGGACGACGCTGGGAAGCCGCTGCGGCGGGTGCTGGCCCCCGGCTCCCGGCCACCGGGAACCACCTGCTGAGGTGGGGAGGGAGGAACCAGCGAGCTAAGAGCCCGGCCGGTTGTTGGAAACTGCCGAGAACCAGCTTCCCCTTCCCGCCGGCCCGAGGAGGGCAGGCATCGCCCAGGTTTGGTTTCGCAGCCCCGCGGCGGCGGCAGCGCCTTCCGCCCCGGTCGGGTCCCCAGCTGGCTCTCCAGCCGCCCCACTGCACGCACAGCCATACACGCGCGCGCGCACACACACACACACACACACACACACACACACACGGGCGCGCGCATACGCGCCCGGGTGGACATGGCGCGGGGACCGATGCGGAAGCATAAAGGGGCTCTGTGCGCGGCAGCGGGGGCACTGACCTGCGGCGGCGAGTCCGGATCCTCCCCGGCGCGCTCCATCGCGGTGGTGGTCCCTACGCGCCGGCCCCGGCGCCCCCAGGCTGTTGGCCCGGGCCGCGCACGCCTCCAGCCCCGGGGGCTCTCGGGTTGCGGGCCCCCGGGGGCCCCTTCATTGCTGCGGGGTCCGCGCCGCCCGCCGCCCCGGCCCGGCCCTTCTGCGCTCGGCGAGGCGGCGGCCGAGCCCGGGAGCGCGCGGGGGGCGCGGGGCGGGGAGCCGGGAGGGGAGGCCGGGGGCGCAGAGAAGAGCGGGGCGGGCGGGCCCGGGCGCAGGGCGGAGGCGCGGGCACACCGGGGCGCGCGGCCGGAGCCCAGCCGACCGGGCCGGCGCGGAGTCCCCTCGGCGGCGGCGGATGCGCCCGGGCGGCCGCTTCTGTGACAGCGCTGCCAGCCCCGCCCCCGCCCCGCGCCAGCCCCGCCCCGCCTCCGCTCCCCGCCCCGCCCCCGTCCCCGCCCCCGCCCCGAGCGAGCGCCAGCAGCCGGTTGGACCCGCACAGCTGGTGGTCGGTACCACCCTCGCGGGCTGAGGCGGGGCGCGAGGAGGGAAGGACCCCGGAGTGGTACCACCCTCGCGCCCTCCCCGGCCGAGCCGGCCCCGGCCCCTCGCGCTGGAGCTGGGCTGCGGGCGGGGCGACACCGCCAGGCCTCGCTCTCGGGAGTTAAAGCCCTCCAACCCCCACCCCGCCTCCATCCAGGCCGTTCCTGGCGCCCAGCTTGGCAGCCTTTCTCAAAGGGTGATTGTTTCCGGGCTGGGCAGTTGGGGGGCGGTTCTCTGGGACAAGGAGGCAGAGCGGGAGAGTGGGGAGGGTGGGGCCCCCCCTTGGCTTCAGGCACCCGGAGAGGGAGGTGGCTGGTGGGGGCGGGTGGTACCTGCCCGGATACAGGGTGCCTGTGGGGTGGAGCTGGGGGGGTCCTCGGCTGTCGGGGCACTGCTGCCTTGTCGAAGGCACGCCAAGCTGCTGTGGGTCAGCCTCCCCACCTCCCCCTATCAAAGGACCCTGGACTTTCCAAAGAGAAGGCAGCAGGCCATGTGGGGGATTGGAGAGAGGCTGGAAAGGGATAACAGGAGCAGAGAGGAGCAAAGGGCCAGCAGGTATCCGGAAATGTCAAGGGCTCCTTGGGCCAAGAAGCCCCTGCATGTTCCTCGCTTGCGTGTGCCCCGTGGGCTAGGGGTGTGAGTCCTATGCGTGCGCATGAGAATGTATGGGGTGCAGCTGTAGCCCTCCGTGGAGACACTTCCAAATGCTCTTTTGTCAAGTTGCCGGAGACTTAGAGGCCATCCTTATATATGTTTTGAGGTTTTGCACTCCCAGCGGTCCTTCTCCTGGACATCTGTAGTCAGGGCCACCCTGGTCCTCCTTGCAGCCCCAGGAAGGCCAGCTCCAGTAGGTGGGGTTCTGGCCCCAGCGGGACCGGAAACATGTCAGTGCTTTTTAGTTGCTCAGAGGCCTCCTTCCCTCACTCGGTGACTGACTCTCGACCCTCTGTCAGGTGTTTCTGGATCAAAGTGGTACCACTGGGCAGTGTGTCTCTGTGCATTGGGGGACCCCTTCCCCGTCACCTTCTCTGGCCTGATCAGTACGGAGCCAGGCCCTGCTTCTTGCGCTGAGTATGTGAGGCAGGTGGGGCTCGGGCAGAAGCAGGGGTAGGGGCTTCACAATTAGCTGCTTTGGTCAAGATCTTGAAGTGAGGAAAGGGTCCCACCGAACATACTGTCTCAGGGACATTTGAAAATATAGTTAATTACTACCTCAAGGGACAGTTGTCCCTTCCTCCGCTCCCTCTTCCACCCTTGTGTTTAATGGCCCTCTATGCCATCAGGGAAGTTCTGCCAAATCTAACCTGAGTATCTCCTGCTGCAGTGCAGGATCCTTTCTTCATTCTTGTAATGAGGCAGGAATTACAGCAAGTCCTACTCTGCTTTTTCCTTCCCCTGTTGGAATAATCCTTGCTCCTTGAGACTGCTGAGAGGCCATCTCCTGATTCAGTGCTCTCCCTGCCTCCTCGTGGACAGTGGGGGTGGGGGGAAGAGGACCGTGCAGAGGAGCCCGGGGCCGGGGGCCGGGCCTGGCCTTCACTTTGCATGGATACCCACTGCCCCATTGAGTCATGTGGTACAAAGGGCAGGGCAGAAACCACCCGGAGACCTTTAGTTCTGCCCTCATCTTACAGGGAAGAGAGAGTGTGGAGAGTGGGTGTGAGGACATGACGGAGTCACCGCATCCCTCCATCAGTTCCCCCAGGATGAGGCACTGCCCCCAGCTGCTGAGCTTGGGGGAGGCCGTGTGGAGGCCTGGCTTTCAGGCCGATTCTGAAGGCCCTGCCTGAGTGACCCCCTCCCTGGCCGCCAGTCTCTATAGGAGCAGTCAGTCGAGAGGTTGGACTCACTGTTCTGGTCCTGACTGCCGCGGCCAGGCCAGTGGGCCCTCTCTGCAGCTGTTCCCGCCTGCCCTCCCTTTGTCTAGCAGGAGGGGAGCCAGATGGGACTGGGCGGGGTGACAGGATGTACCCTCACCATTGTTGGAAGAACAACAGTGACAGTAAACCCTTTTCTAGGGACCTGTCTTGCAGTGTAGCCCCAGGCTCTGTTTATGGAATTTAAAAATTTAATTTTTAGAGCCAACTTAACACAATAAAATAGGATTAAAATTAGCATGGTAAGGTTCGGTATCTGCCATTAGTTTCGGTGGGAAGTTTTGGCAACACCCCAAGTGCGTGGACGCACACAGATGAGCACACAGCTATGTGGACACAAAACATGCACACAGAGGCAGATACACATGCAGACACACGCACCTACGCCCTCTGATACTCCGCAGGCACATGCACATGTGTGGACCCCCGCACACAGGCAGACACACGTGTGCACACCCACCAGCCGCCACAAAGTGGTTGCTGAACGGCTGCCTTCCTGCCCGTTCTCTGTCTTCCTGTTGGCCTGTCAGGTCTGTGGAAACCTCTCCCTTCCACATGTGGATTTAGAGCCCTGGCTCCAGACATCTGGAGCAGCCCCTGGGTCTCCAGAATGACTGACCGTCCCCTCCGACCTCTTCCCCTGCCAGGACTGAGCCCCTCTTCTCAGAGGCCCCCAGAGCCTAGCGCTAAAGTGTTTAGTATGCAAAGCCGAGTCTGTCCTCAGGGACAAGCCTTTATGTGTTTATTGTGTAGTTAAGCCTGACGGGAGCCCTGCCCCGCTCTGGTCCTGGCCCAGCTCCTACAATCTGCCTCCCAGAAGGGTCCCATAAAGCCATCATCTGCAATGCAAAACCCGTAAAACATCTGGAAGGGTCTGTGGGTTTTCTCCAAATCACCTGTGTCCTAATTTAGTATGAATAACAATTAGTTTGCTCGTATCAGCTAATTGTCCCCCTTGTGGGCTCCCTCTGCCTTGGCCCTCTTTCTGCAGGAGCTCTGTTTGCTCCTGATTTCTAAAGATGCTTCCTTTGCCGACAGCCCTTTCTGCTCCCCTGCCCCCCTTCACCCCCCACCCCACCAGAGGTGCAGGAAAGCAGCTGAGCCGCTCCCTGCTGGGCCGCTGGGATCCAGTGCCCCCCTTAGCTGTCTCATTGCTGGGACCCCCATTTCTAGGAGCCACCCCCCGACCCGGAATCTACAGCAGTGGTGTTGCTGATGTGAGTGTGAAGGTCCAGGGAGAGCCCTCACCACGTGCTGCAGGTGCACAGGCCTCCCTCTTGCGGGGGGTGGGGTGGGGGGAGGGGAGGAGGCACAGCTGCCCCCTACCCAACCAGGGAGGCGGGGCGAGCCTTGCGGCATCTGGCGGGCACGCGTGAAATGCCCCCGGTGGCTCTGGCTGGCCGTGCACCTGTTGTTTTGGGTGGTTGAGCTCAGGGCCCGGAGGGAAAGGGAAGGAGGCCTTTTAACTCTCCTTCACTGGGTTGGTCAGAGCTCTGGACCCTGAACGTTCCTGTTTCCCGTGACAAATTGGAAATCATCCTTTGGTCACCAGGAAGCTCAGCGGCCCTCCCCTCTCCCTCCCCTCCTGGCCATCGGGCTGGCATTCTTCCCGAGCTGAAGCAAACTTCTGCGTCCACAGGAAGAGGCCGTCCATGGCTTCAGACTGCTTCAGTGATGGAATTTTTGTCTTGCTTTGTTTTCCCGAGGCGGAGGGAGGTGTGAGAGGCGGCAGGAGGGCCCTGGACTTGGAGGGGCGTCTCCTTGAGGTGAACGTGGGAAGAGAAAGCAACCCAGGTGACCCTTGACCTGCCCACTGCTCCCTAACTGCTCCCCAGAGCCCATTACCCCCAGTCCCTCTGGAGCCCCTTACGATCCGGGCTGGGGTCAGTCGAAGAGCAAGGCCTAGGTCCCCCAGATCCCCCAGCTCTGGCCCTGTGCTCTCTTCCTGCAGCCTCTCCGGATTCCCAGGCCCCAGGAGATGGACCGCCTTCCTCAAGTCCTGTCATACTTCTTCCGGTCTAACCCGCAGGCTCTTCTTGATGTGTGCATGCCTTCGTGTGCCCAGCTGACGCTACGTGCCCGTCATGAGCTCCTGTGTTTCGCCAGGCGCTGTTCTGGGCGCCAGGATGTAGCAGGAAATACAGCCGCTGGCAGAGTTAACTTTGATGACGCCCTTTGTGTGTGCCAGGTGCTGTTTGGAGTCTTCACGGGCAGTAACGAACTCCATGACGTAAGGTATTGTCTGTGACGTGCTGCTTGTGCTCAGGTCCTGTTATAAACTTTATCTTATAGGTCAGGAATCTGGGGCGCAGTATTCAGGTGATTTAATCAAGGTCGTGTGTGCAGTAAGTGACAAAGTTGTCATTTGATGCCGGCAGACGCGTTCCAGGACTCAGCGCTGCTCATGACCCGGATCGGCAGGTGGAGAGCCGGGGAGAACCGTTGGAGGGGCTCTCGCAGTCGAGGGCCAGGGAGGCCCCTGTGAGAGGTCACGGTCCAGCCGGGACCCACGGCTGCGTGTGGAGCTGGAGGCTGGGGCAGGAGTGGGAATGGCAGCCGGCAAAGCTGGGGGGAGGGGGCTCCCTGCGTTTGAGAAACAAAATTGAGCAGGTGCTGGGGAGTGGAGACCAGGGGCAGCGCGGTGGGAGCTGGGGTTTGAGGACGTGTGTGTGTGCCTGACCCCCGCGCTCCTGTCTTCCAGGGAGGAGTGTTCAGGAACATGATGGGTGTGGTCCTGACTCCCCTGCCCGGCCCCCCAACGGCCAGGTGGGGGTGGAGGTGCACATCCCAGACCTTCGGGGTCGGCAGAGCTTCTGCTGAAGTGACTCCCTGCCCCTGAGCCGACACTCACCCTCCGCCATGGGATTTGGAAGAGCTGGGGCAGCAGCCAGGTCTTCCCTATGGGAACTCCTTCATTCCTTCAGCCACCTGCTAGCAGCTCCGATCGGTGCTGAAAAGAGGGAAGCGAAAGCCCAGCTCCTGCTTTCAGCCCGATGGTCCCCTCCCTCAAGCCTTAGGTTTCTGTGTTTCAGCTTCGCCCTCTGCTCCTCCCCACGTGAATCCCCTGGACTCTTCGCAAGGAAGGAAGAGAAATACAGAGGGACGGGTTGTCTGTGTGTGTGTGTGTGTGTGTGTGTGTGTGTGTGTGTGTGTGACAGGGGCAGACCGAGACCTGGGCAAGGGCGGCTGCTGACAGCACACACAGGAGCAGAGGAGGGGCAGCCGTGGGCAGAGGCCCCCACTTTCTCTTTGTCGTTACCCAAGATGCTGGGTGTGATGACGTTCTGGGTGGGAGAGGAGGAAGAGGAGAGTAAAACAGTCGCAGGGAAGTTTCAGACTTAGAGGAGTGAGTTTTCTACCAGGCACCTTCTGAAAGAGAAGTTTTGCATTAAAAGGTTTGAGAAACCTTTTTGTGCTCAGTGTATCAGAAGCAGGTCTCTCTCCTCCCTCAGGATTCCTCAGGCCTGTGAATTCCTCTCTCCCTCCCTCCCTCTCTCTCTCCCTCCCTCCCTCTCTCTCTCTTTTCCTCCCTCCCTCCCTCCCTCCCTCCCTCCCTCCCTCCTTTCCTTCCTTCCCTCCTCTTTCTCTCCCTGGAGCCAAGAGAATGTCACACACCGGGCAAGGGATGCTCAGAATTTGCTGGCCTGATGCTCTTGTCACCCTGCACGTGGCCTGATCTAGCTTTGGCGAGTAGGAAAGAGAACTCACACTTGGGGCTTCCTGAAGCCTGTTGATCTTGGGAAGCTGATGGGCTTGGTGAGGCAGTCCAGTGTGTCAGGATTTCTGGGAAGCAAGAAAGAGGAAGCATGGGCGGATGCACGGAAAGGGTGTGAACGTTCAGGATCAAGATTTTCCTCGACGTTGGGAAGAAGTGATGGGCCGAGGCCACTGGAAGCCTGGACACAGGCCAGCATCAGGCCCTTCCGTGCGAGCCCAGGGCCGGCAGTCCTGCCCAGACATCCTGCCCAGACACGGAGCCCCCAGGCCAGGGATGGCTGCACCTGGGCCTTCACCTAGGGCTGCTCCTGTCTGTGTACACTTGGGGTCTCTTCCGGGGGGTGGGTGACCTGTCTTTAAGCAGCCTGTGATGGGTGAAGGGCAGGAGTCAGGGAGTCCTCTTATGGGGCCCTCGGGGTCAGGGCACACGTCTGACAGTCCTAATTCTCCAGCCCCGCTTTCTGCAAGTGGATGGTCATTGTGGACTTTCTGATCTCTCATTCCTCATTCAGCAGAGCAAGCACCCTAAATCCCCAGCAATGTAGGTTGTACAGCCTCCCATGTACACATGTGCGCTTCAGCACCAAGGCCAGCGCCACTCACACCACGTGTGTTCTCGCATCTGGACACCAGCAGTATCGAGACTCGGGACGCCCCTTGGGCTTGGCAGGAGGGCCACATGTCTTGGGGCCAGGCTCACAGACGGCCCGTTTCCAGGCCCCGTAGCTGTGTTTCTTTGAAAAGGACAGGACCTTCCTTAAAGTGACAGCCAGACGAGGCATTGAGTAGGACAAAGTATTTGGGGGAGGACCAGAGACGGTTGGGGGGCCCATATTCCAGGCGAGGGGACGAGGGGAGCTCAGGAGGCCCACCAGCCGGTTCAGCAGTTGGTTGTGGTGTGAGGGTGCGGTGTGAAAAGTCTGAGCCGCCTGGGATGAGCAGGGCGCGTGTCACGGGCCACGGTGGGGTTTGCCGTGAGTGGGTGGGAGGATAGTAGGGGCTGTTTCTGCCGACTGGGTAACATCTCAGATCCCTGAACTCCCAGGATTATTTTAGCCACTCAAAGATCAGTGGCTCTATGTGTTCTCTTTGTTCAGTTCTTTTAAAAAAATCACCCTCATTTGTGCACTCGTTCAGCTGCCGTTCATGGAGCACCTGCTGGTCTCCGGGCAGCTTGGTGACTTACCCTCCATGAGCTTCCAGTCCAACATGGAAGGGGGCAACTAAAGACACACGACATGTGGGACAAAGACGCTGCTGTGAAACTGGTGATGTGTTCTTGGTGCAGTGGAGATGGGATGTGGTCCTGGCTGAGGGCTCTCCACATCAGGTTCCAGCATTGTCTGCACGCTGGTGCCCACCTGGTGGAACCTGGAGGGGGCTTTCCATGGCCCAGCTGCAAAGGCCAGAAAAGAGGTCCCCAGTGGGCCATCAGGTTGCTGGAAACCCACCTTGAGAAGTGGCTTTTGCCTATCGATGCAACAGTCCGCCTGGACGCCTGTGGTCACCCGCGCACCACCTGGCAGAACTCCATGGCTGCTACACGGGAAGGCCTAGCAGATCCCCAATTTGAAACCACCTTAAAGCTCCTAGCATTTTTTGAGGGGCACTGGGATGCCCACATTCCAGATTAAGGGCTCAGGGGAAGGATGGGAGTGTGTTGGCAATGAGCGGACTTGGGAACACCACCAGAGATGCTGGGACGACCTGTCCTAATGACCTTTCTCCTTGTTCCCTGGTGAACCGCTATCATCTTGTGAATTTCAGCAGACTTGCTTGTGGTAGACCGGGCTTAAGAAGCCTTCAGCGACGGAAAGTGGACATGTTAACTTCACACCTGGGCCCACAGAGGTGCACGGAGGAAAGGAAGCTGCCCAGGCCGCATTGCATGACACTGGTCCTCCTGCAGCAGGCCCAGGGAGCCAGGACACAACAGCGGTCGGGACCTCCTGAGGCTGAAGGCTGCAACCCTATTCATTCATCACAGTGGTGAGCAGTGAATCTTTCTGCCTCTATGGAAGATCCCACAATTAAACAGGCAGAGAAATGTATTTCATAAAATATGTATACTGTTTGCTTCATACAAAAGCGTTTTAATCTCTCTTAGCTCATAGCCAAGATGAGCAATGCGGGGATCAGTCTTTCACTGCACATTGGAAAGGCTCTGGGCAGCAGCATCTTCCGGGGTGCCTGCTTGTCCCGTGGTCTGCATCAGCCATCATCACTATTAGCGCCGTCACCACCATCAGCACCACCAGTAGCATCACCACCGTCTCCACTGTCCATTTGGTCAGTGCTGTATAATTTCACATCCTGCAGGAGAACAGACTGTGTCTTGCTGGTTAAACCAGCCCTTTCACCTGGTACAGTGTTCAGTACCTGCTAGATGCCAAATGAATATCAGATGTTGTAAATGTTTATTAAAAATGAATGAATGAATAAATGAGGTTTCACCTATGTTACGGTGTTTGTTTGTTCCTAAGTAAACCCCAGGAGATAGTCTCACCAGCCCAAGTCATACATAAGGAACGGGAGGCCCAGGTGGGTACGTTGTCCTGACCTGGCCCTGTCTTGTGGTCTGACCTCCCAGGGATGAGTGTCCTGCTCTGGCCAGGCGTTCTTCCCTGGGTAGAATCTGGGCCCCGGCCTCCCTGCCCTTGCCTCCCTCCTGGCCCTGGCTGGGTGCCCCGCTGAGGGCTGAGCCAGCCCTCACCCCACTGGTTCCTGCGTCCTATCAGACTAACCTCACTGCGTGGATAATGGCTCCTGCCAGCCCAGAGCCTGGGGAGCGAACTCTTCATTATCAGATGGAGCTGGCACGCAAGGACAGTGGACTAAATTGACTGTATTTTCCAAATCACCCAGCTTCTAATTCTGTCTGGGAGATGGACTAATTTGAACAAGAATTAGCTTCGCAATGGAGAATCCCAGCCCTTGACCAGGAAGGGAGGAAAGGGTCTTTGTGATATCAGGTGGAGGAAGGTTTGTGGGCTTGTGATGGGCACAGCAGCTTCCCCAGAAAAGGGCCCTGTGTGCAGAGGAGCTAAGGTATGGTTGGGACAGGCCCCCACCACTTTCTGCTGCCCTGCTTTCTCCTTCTACCTGGACTTTGTGATGGTGTCACAAAGCCAGCTCGGGGGGTCCTGGGCTTGTGTGCTGCCCCCCTGGCCCCTGGACAGAACCAAGGCAGTGGGCAGAGGTGGGATGAAACCCCTCCTACCTCAGAGTGAGCGGGACCCACAGGCCATCCATCCAGCCCTGCAGGATACCTCACCCTTCAGGCAGCACCCCTGAGAGCAGCCTTTCCTGCTTCTGTTCTAGCCCAATGCCAGAGGCCCGTTGACCTTTGACACAGCCCGTTCCAGCTTGGTCTGCTCCCTGAACTAAGAAGTTCTTTCTACTGAAACCGAAAAGTGCCTCCTTTTAACTCTTTGGGCCGTGTCCTCGAGGGCGGTGCCTCTCAGACCCCAAGGTTCTTCCTTAGGAATCTCCCGATTCTGATTATAGAGTCTGATGAGAACGTAGATGCTGACTGGGTAGGCCCGAGATCCTGCATTTTTAAAAAGTTCTGAGGTGATGCTTCTGCCCTGGGTCCCTGAGGTTCACCCTGAGTAGTGAAGGCTCATGGGCTCAGGACAGGGTAAGAGTTTGGAGGCAGTGATAACATCCATCTTTCAATTTCTTTTCACCAACATAAACTCCTACATTCCACTAAGTTCATAGCAAACAAGTTTTATCAATTCGTAGATTGTTGAGTCTGGAGGAGACCTCCTTCTAAAGAAATCTTGCTTAAATTTTTTCGTCTTGCAGATGAGGAAACTGAGGCCCAAGAGGGTCGAGAGATTTGCCTAAAGTCACAAGGCTGGCAGAGCCAGGAAGGCTGGGCTGAGCCGGGGTCTTTTCTCCTCGGGGTCCGAGGGGCGGGTGAGAGAAGGCATGGGATGTGGTCCCCCAGCCTCTGTGTGTGGGGTTCCCTCACTGATGGGCCACAGGATTCAGGATGGTGGGGCTTAGCTGGTCCTGCATGGAGACGGGGGAGTGACAGGAGGAGGAGGGGTCCAGAGAGGCGGGAAGAGCCGTGCAGGGTGAAAGCAGGAAGAGGGCGAGGTGATCACGAAGAGGTGCTGACGGTGGACGGAGGGACGAGGGACCGGACCCCTTAACGCGTGCTGGAGAAAGTGGGCCGGTGCTTCTGGTCCTGCAGCACATCCGGCCCCGCGTGGTCCTCACCTCTGAGCAGCGTTTCCTGGTTACTTACCTGCTTCCCCACCTGCGTGCAATGAGAGTCTTGATGGTGGGACACAATAGGTCCACCATTACTTTCCAAACCTAACGCAGGGCCTGGCGTACAGCTGGAACTTAATACATATTTTTCGAATGCTTGAATACCTGAATAAATAACTAGAAGTAGAGGTCAAAATCTAGGACCGTACAGCCTAATAAGGAAAATTCAATTACTGTCGACATGAGAAAAATATCTTGATAGGAAAGTGTGGTGAAAATGTGGCAATTAGACCTGGGGTAACCAAGAAGACTCACGGGTTTTGGACACACAGGATGAGGGAGGTTGAAGACTTGACGATAACGCCTAGGTTTGTGGATCAAAAATTTAGGGGAGGGCTTCCCTGGTGGCGCAGTGGTTGAGAGTCTGCCTGCCGATGCAGGGGACGCAGGTTCGTGCCCCGGTCCGGGAAGATCCCACATACCGCGGAGCGGCTGAGCCCGTGAGCCATGGCTGCTGAGCCTGCGTGTCTGGAGCCTGTGCACTGCAACGGGAGAGGCCACAGCAGTGAGAGGCCCGCATATCACAAAAAAAAAAAAAAAAGAGATTTAGGGGAAGATGGGGAGAGTCAGATTTCTTACGAGAAACCAAGGGGTCTCTTTTGGGCATTAAGTTTGAGATGAATGTTAGATATTTGGGGGAAGGTCTGAGGAAGCTGTTGGGTGTGGCCAGTCTCCCTGGGTCCAGAGATGCTCTGGAGGCTGCAGGGGTGGCCTGAGTCCCTGCCCAGACCTACAGCTGAGAGCTCGCGGCCCCAGGCCACGGGGTAGGAGCAGGGAGCATCACTTGTGGAGCTGTGCTGGGGGCTGACAGCGCACCCCCAGGGCTCATGGGAGTTTGCCATGGCTCAAGGGACCTCAATGGCTCGAAAGGCCCCGCGACGCAAGTACGGGGCAGCCTCGGGAAATGGAAACACACCCGAGGGTGACAACGACCAAAGCACCCAGAGCAGGCGGCTCTACCAGAGGACACGGGGAAACTTCTGGAACTGAAAGTCATGGGTTCTGAGTCGTAAGATTCAGTGGCTGAAGTGAAGAGGAAGGTGGCACCTCCTGAGAAGTGAATTAGTGCCTCCGAAGGTCAGGTGGAAGAACTATCTCAAATACGGAGCAAAAATAATGAGCTGGGAAGTGTGAGGAGAAAGGAAATGAGACATTTGGAGGACAGATTCCAGAGACTTCACACGTAAACAGGAGAAGCTCCAGAAGGAGAAAGAGGGACAGATGGAGACACAACACATAAAGAAATAACACAGGGACATTTTCTTGGTTTGTCAAAAACCTTGAATCTGGAGATTGGAAAAGCTGGCTGAGTCTTAGATGACACTGGCGAAAATCCACCCCCTGCCCCCCTACCCCGGCGATGCTGGGGGATAGGAAGCTCATCTCATCCCCCTGCGTCCGGTCCCCTCAGAGCTGGAGAGAGGAGTGTCTTTACCCCAGCACGTTGATGCCCTGTACGCTGACCTGGGAAGAGCTTGGGCGTCTCCGGTCTGATGGGTCCCACGGTCAGGGTGAGGGTCATGGGAAAGCCAGCGACTTTAGACCACACCCAGCCATGGAGGCAAGACCCAGGCCTGGGGGTTCTGGACATCAGTCCATGTACCCACAGAGTGGGTAAGGGACCAAATCCCAGATGCTCGTGGAAGCAGGTGGTCAAGGAGCCCGAGTCTGGGCTCGGAGGGTATATTCCAGATGCTGCGGGCTCTCCCTCGAGGCTGCCCTCCCACTTCAGGGGCCTGGGACCAGTGTCTCTAGGCTGCGGGTGAGGCTTGGTGATGTGGACCCGTGCTCCATCCCGTGCGCCTAGCAGGATCGGTGCACCAGGGCAGAGACACCTCAGAATCACTTGGTGTCTCCCCGGGACCAAGGGACCAGGCAGAGCTCTTTGGAAGAAAATGTGTGGAAGCCACAACAAACTCACCTGACAGAACAGGAAGTGCCGGAGCTCTGCACAACCTGGAGCACTGTGACCGCTGACCAGCCTGGACCCCCATGTGAGTGGCGTGGGTGGGCCTGGAGCTGGGCACTGCGGGAGAGGGTCTGAGGTCCCAGCGCCTGGGGATGGGCTGTCAGGGGTTCGGACGCGGTCTCCTCTGCTGGAGGACCCGGGCCTATTCCCCTCTGTGCTGAGAGCTGGCCCACCTGGCCCCCGGACAGAAGCTGCAGGACGTGGGCTGTTGGGCCCATCTCTGTCTTGCCCTCCTGGACTCGTGCTCAGGAGAAACAGCCATGTTAGCTGATGTGCACAGCACCTCGTACAGTGTAGAAGTGAGTCCCACATGTCACCTCTTTGTCCTGGTGATGTTCCGTCCTGGCCGCTGGCACGACCAGGTGGGGCAGGGGTGACTGAGCCTCTTAGGATCACTGGGGACCGAGGCCCTTCTGCAGGTGGAGAGGATGAGAATCTGAGCACTGCTTGGCCGAGTCCCCTGCACCCCCCGAGTCTGCACCCTTGTCCCAGGCTTACGTACAAAGCCTGGGGCCCCTATTCTTTGGCTTTGGGCCTGTACCGCTTACCTTGGACGTGGGAACGGGGTGGAAGAGGCAGCAAACCCCTCAGAGGTGGACCTAAGGGGCCTCGTCCACCTCGGCCACGGCTACGAGGTGCGTTGCTGCCGCTCAGCCTGGACCCCAGAATCACTGAGTGTGGAGTGGACCCCCAGCACCTGCCCACCTGCAGCTGGTCTGTGAGGACAAATGGCTGCGGTGTTAACCACGGAGGATTTTTGGGCCGTCTCTGTTCTGCGGGATGAGTACGGCAACGGGTAACGGATGCTCTTTGAGAAGGTGTGTCCCCGAGTTCTTCATCCACTTCTGTGAGCAGAGGAGTCCCTGAGGCTGTTGTGAAGACAGACTCTCAGGACCCCAGGGGAGTCTGATCTACTAACTCGGGAGGGGCCCAGGAATCTTCATTTTAGATTCGTGCTTCGTGCTGCAGGGCCAGATGTCTGCCTGCTATACACCGACTGGGGACATGTTCCCAGCCAAGGACTTTGCCTCTCAGAGTCCAGGAGTTTCCCCTGCAGCCTGGGTTCCACAGGGCAGTGTGTGTGTGTGTGTGTGTGTGTGTGTGTCTGTGTGCGTGTGTGTCGCAGGGGCACGTGTGCGTGGTGGGGGACGTGTATGGGGTGCAGCTTGGGCCCCCCTCTGCGTGCTGTGCCTGGTGTGGTTCTAATCGGGCAAATTGTTCCAGGAACCTGGTTAATGCTGTGCTCTGTGCTGCTCGCAGCTGCAGCTTCTTGAAGGCACCGCCCCTCCCGAACACACACACACACACACACACACACGCACGCACATGCACACACGCACACGCACGCACACACACACACACACACACGCACACGCACGCACACGCACGCACATGCGAGATGGCACTTTTCTGTCTGCAAAGATCAAATTGGCCTCCTTGTTGCTAACTCAAAGCAGCTGTTTATTTGTTGTTTTCATGTTTTCAACTGTTGTGATGAGGTTTGCTTCCTTCTCGTCTAACTGAATTACGAGTCATTCAGCTCCACACAGGCTGCAGAGGAGCTGGATCCTCCCGTTGGGTGGGCCTCAGACTCCTTCTCCGTGCTGCAGCCCGACTAGACCAGCGAAGCCGCGTGCTTGGGCGCCGAGGGAAGGGCCAGAGCACAGGGCTTCTCCGCTGAGTCTGCTGTCCTTCGGCGTCTCACCTCCCTGGGAGGACAGCTTGGACCGAAGGCTGAGAGGAGCGTCTGGTCCCCACACGCATCCTCAAGCCCACGTGGTGTGAGTGTCAGGAGTGTGGGACTCACGTCTGCTTGGCCTCGGGTTCGGGGTCCGCTGGCCACGTTGTCCTGGAGCTTCTCTGGAGGGTTCATAGCCAGATGTTCCCTCCGTTTTCCCACTGCTGAGCCCTGGCCTCCACCCCCCTGCCATTTGGTCTGATCTCCACGTAGGTACACCCAGACCCTCTCCATTGCCCCGCTGGGTCCAGAGGAACAGTTTGTACCTTCATAAGTGACTGGGTTGCTGTGTGACCCTAGTCATCGTTTCCCCTCTCTGAGCCTGTCTCTCTTTAACCCTGGAACGGGGTGGCTGGGCTAGATGAGCCATGTCTCAGATTTCTGCTAACTCTAAATGTCTTTGACTGGCGTGTATGGCTGTGTCTAAACGTAGTGACTTCTTAGTAATTCTGCAGTGGAATGGTTTGGCGTTGTCAGCTTAGCATCGTGGTGATAAAGCTCCTTGATCCTCAGGTATATTAGGAAGGGCAACCGGCTTGATAATATTCAAAGGGAGCTGGGTAGACTCTGAACCAAGGTCTCTAAGATCCGAAGTTGACTCAGCATCAAGTACACTGGGGGTGGTGAGGTCAAGAGAGCGGGTGGAGCGAGGCAGCCCAGGGCGGGCGTTAGCAGCAGGGAAGCTGGGCAGATGGATCCCGGAGGCCGGAGGCTGTGGGCAGTGGAGGTGGGCTAAGAAAATGAGAAAACTGGATATCATGATATCAGTTCTTCCCATATTAAGTCACAGGTCTAATTTTTCTGCAAACTCTGATTTTTCAGGGGGAGTGGAAGAAGGCCCAATATTTTTTAAGTTCATTTGAAAAAATATACAGGTGAAAACAGCTAAGAATTATGACAGAGAAGTTGACTCAGGGGGCTTTGTTTTACCAGCTATTAGAACAAACCACAAATCACTACTAAGGAGGACAGTGCGATAGTTAAGGAAGAGGAGAGAGATTTACAGCCCAGGATCGCCCGGAGGAGGGGCCTCAATGTGGGACGGCGTGGGTGACGGAAGAAATACTGCCGGGAAATATAAGCAGTTTGGAACCTCACTTTATACCATATATCAAAAATGATATATGTTAATGGGAAAAAATCAAACCATATTGATATGAGAAGACAATTTAAGTCAGTGCTGACCTCTAAGTGAAAAAGGATATTCTAGGCATAAAAGTACTTATGGAATAAATAACTATGCATTTGATTATATTAAGAAATCCTATATATCAAAAGGATTCTACAATGAAAAGGCAAAACAATGGAAAACTTACAGCTTTCAAAACCAAAGAATGAATTATGTTGACACTGGTTAAAAAAAATTACTAAAACTCCAATAGGAAAATAGGCAAAGATTATAAACGGGCAGTTTGAAATACCAATGACTAAGAAAGTGCTGTATCAAAAATGTTAATTCTTCTTAGAAATCAAATGCAAATGCAATGAGATACTATTTTCACTTACCAGATGAGCAAAGATTTTAAAAGTATACTTTTTTTGTGCTTCCGTGAGTTGAGGACGTCCTGATACCCGTGCTGTTTGCTGGTGGGGGATCACTGGTAATATCTTTACCTAAACAGTACGGACACACGTGTTTAGAAGCCTCTATATATGTACAGATGATCTGATTAAATAATTCTCCTTTGTGTTTGAGAGTCACGCACAGAGGTTCATCACAGCGCTGTTTGTAATCACAGCCCAAGTGTTCATTCATTCTTTAAGCCGCTGATTCAGTAGATATCAAGGTTATGTTGTAAATCTGGATCAGATGTTGGGGACATGCTGGTGAGTAGAAAGCACACGGTTTCTGCATTTTGTGGGACTTACCATTTAGTGGAAGGCAAGCAACAAATGAGTTAACAAACAGCTAATAATTGCTCAGCAATTATGGTAGAATTATGGTGACTCCTTACAATAAAATTTCATGTGACTGTAATGTGATGCACGTGTAGGATGGCTCCATCCATCTGTCCATCCAACAAGCAGGGGTTGAAGACCTAATGTACACTGGGGACTCTGCTAGACTTGAAGGACACAGTCGTCAAAGTGGACACAGTCCTGCCCTCAGGGCCTCACACAACCAGGAGATTCTATGACTGTTGATGGGGACCCTGTAGAAGAGGTACAGGACCAAGGTGGCCGCTGGGAGAGGCCATTCCCTGAGAGGTGGGTCGTCAGGGAAATCTTCCGGGAAGAAATGCCATCCGAGCTCGGACACCCCAGATGATAAAGAACGGGAAGAGAACCGTGTCACAGTCAGACCTCAGGGAGGGTTAAGATAATGCAGGACACAGGATGTATGTGTAACATGACACCAAGGGCATAAAGATCTGTGAGCCGGAGCAGGGGGACGTCTGCTGAAATGTTACAGAGCTGGTGGGGCCTTCCGGGCCCTCTCCTCTCTGTGGAGTCCAGCCCAGGCCTGACCACTGCCCTCTTTCCACAGGTGTCCCCTGGGAACCGCTGGCCGGTCCTCAGGCACGGCCGCCTGGCCACTGGCTACAGTGGCACCCAGCCCAAGAGGTGGTCCTCTGCACTCCAAATCCTCCTCTTGTTAGGAAAGTGCCCAGAGCAACAGGGGAAGAAGAGACCTCCCTCCCCACCGCAGAGAGAAGGTGGGGAATCTACTTCTCAAGATGAGCTGTGCTCAGGCGACCTCGATGTTTCCGTGTTGTTTGTGATAGAAAAGCATCTCTTGGAATAAAGAGCAGGAAGGTCCACACGCGGTGTGAGATGGGCTGAAGGCCAGGAGCAGGGTAGGGGGGAGCCGGCGGGGAGGTGGGGGACAGACGTGTTGTGCCTTCCCTGTGCCCCTGCAGCCCCAGACCTGCTTCTGATGGGGGAACTCTCCTCCCCGCCCAAGCCACTCCCTGGACCTGACATGCCACGGCTGCCTGTTTCCAGGAACGACCCCAGCTCTGCAGCCGCGTGTTGCAGGTGTCCTGAAGCTTGGCCCTTCTGACCTGTCCTCCATCTGGAATCCCTCCCCTTTCCCCAGCTGTGCCAGGAGAGCCAACTCTTGTTGTAGGATCCTGTGAGAAACCTCACTTCTCTGCGTGTTTGTGTGGTCTTTCCTGATCACCCCAAGTCAAACAGGCATTTTCCTCTAGACTGTCTGGCATTCGCTGTCAGAAACACTCATTTGACATTTATCACATTCTGCCTTTTATTGCCAGTTATTTGTTACTGTTTGAACAGTTACTGTTTGAACTGTTTGAACCCCGCCCCCCGGTGTGCAGCGCTTTTTCTCTCTGCTCAGGAGGTGATCCGTCCCTCTTCCGTCACTGAACCTCCCAGGCCCAGCTCACAAGCCCCCGGCCTGGGCTTCCCCTCTGGCTTTTTGTGAATCACAGTCCCTCAAGGCTAGCAACTATATCTGACTTATCTTAGCGTTTCCAGAGGTTCCCAGCTCAGCGATGGTGTGATGAATGCTGAGTCAGCACTGGGAGTTTCTGAGGACCGTTTGATGTGTCCTAGGTCATAGGTTGGCAGCATCGTGCTTTTTTTCCCTATTGCATAGAAAGTACTGTGCACGTGACAGGTGCTTAATGAACAGGAAACGCTATTAGTTGTGATGTCTGTGTTGATAACAGCATTACCAACATTATTGTTCAATGCTGTGGCAGAGGCTGTCAGGAACAGGCAGGTGCTTGGTCCATTTCTCATCCTGGCCAGGGGAACCCCATCTGGGGTCGTCCTTGTTGACAGGGAAGATGCCAAGGCAGCTGGATTCCAGCACAGCCCTGGCCCGCGTCTGGGGGTTGGTGCTCCGGCCGGCGTCCAGCTGCCTCACCAGACAGGGTGCTTTTATGAAGCACCCTAACCCTAACCTCCATCGGGGCTGTCTCGCCCTGTGAGGGCCTCAGGTGCAGGAGTAGAGCCTGGGTCTGCTTCCTGTCTGCCCGCCGGCCCGGGTGCACGTTTAACTATGGACCGTGGAGGTGGGATTCCAGGAGCCATAAAGTGACCGAACAAGTGTAGGGGGTGTAGAACCCCTCTTTACCTTTCTGACTTGACCGTTAAGGCAGGTCTGAGCTCTGGGCCTGGCACCAGGCTGATGGTTTACGTGACACTTTCAAAGCCGGTGGCTCCACCCTCCTGTCTCCTGTGAGCATCTCGGTGCCGGGAGCTGGCTGTACCCACAGCCCTTCCACGGAACATCTCAGTAAGGAGAAAGAAAAACAAAACAAACCAAGCCCCCTAACCTCCAGCTCAGCAGAGCCGTGCTGCTGCCTGACTGTATTTATCCTGACAATTCTGTCCCTTGTCTTTCTCCCTGAGTAAAGCTGTTCTTTTGATCCCAAAATTCTCGGAGAGAAGCGAGGCACAGAGATAATTATTTTTTAAAGTTGCTGAGGCGTCATAGCCATAGAGAGTCACGCCTCCATACGAGGGCAGATTCTTCGGGAGAAGGTCCCCAAGCTGTCTCCCGGGCCCTCGGCTGTGAGCCTAGTTGTGGGCAGAGGTGAGACGGCACAGGTGTCTGCAGGGTGGTCCTGGCTCCTGCCTGCTGCTCGGACCCCAGCCTGCCCTGGCTCTCAGGAAAGCCCTCACGTGATGCGTTTGGGTCCTGCTGTCCTGGCAGAAAGCTTTGTTGGGTGACAGTTGTAAAAGGACCTGGGGGTGGGTCCCTCGGAGAAGGGAGAGAACAGGCAGCAGCTGTCACCGGGTGATGGGCGAGCAGAGGAGGGAGACAGATGGAGATGCGTGTGACTCCACAAGAAGCGAGCTGGCTGGGGGCGGGTGGAACGGGAATCGGGTTTCTCAACCCACACGGTTTCTGCTACCAACCCCACCATCCTGGAGACAGAAATGGGTGACATAATGTCCGTTGTACGTCAGGGAAGATTCTGGAAAGCATGGTGGAGTGTGGAACCCGTTCATCCTTGGGCTTGCCAGCCTGCCCCTGTGCCAGGGTTGTGGGAGGAGCTTGACCCCAGGGGGGACTTGGCTGGGAAGGGCTGTCTCTGGCTGGGCCGAGCTCTGCAGCCTCTACCGCAGTTCTGAGGCCATGCTAACTCGGCTGGATCCCTTTGGCCGGACCCCCTTCTTTATTCCTGGCCCCCCCTTCCACGTGGGTTCAAGGGTCACGCAGCTCTGGGTGAGATCATGGGCTGCCCTGCTTCCTAGAAAGCTCATCTGACCTCCTGGCCCATCTGTTTTCCTGAGGGTCCAATCAGGTCACGTGGGTGAAGCCCCCGAAGTCCCTTTCCCCCAGGGGTCATCCTGCTGCCCATTGGTGGGCCTGGTACCCTGGTTCCGGGGAAGCCAGTGTGGCACTGGGGGGACATTTCTACCTGGCACGTTCTGAATCACTTCTGTGATTCCAGAAAGCACAAAAAACAGAGCCTGGCCCTTGGTGACTGGGGCAGGCTGGGCCCTGCACCGTGAGCCCGCGTGGCGGGCCTGGAGGGCCAGCATCACACAGCTGGGTGGGGAAGACTTCCCGTGCACGTGGGCTGGGACGTCCAGACTCTACAGCCCCGGAATGTAAAGTCTCGACCGTGAGCCAGCCCTCTGGGAACCAGTGGCTTCTCAAATCATCCAGAGATCAGGAAGTGGGCTCTAATCTCTCTGCACTTTCCCCGAGGCTTTTGCTGCAGCATCAAAGCCACATTAGTGAGCCCAAAGCCCCTTTGTAAATGGTCTGACTCGAGGGTCTGCTCCCTGCGGGAGCCGTCTGTTTGGGGGCTTGTGGTGGCTGGGAGGACTGGAAGCTTCTGGAAAATGCCCGTGGGCTGGGTGTGTTGCAGCCTCTGTGTTCCCATCTGAGAACGAGTGGAGAGTTGCCCAGTTTTCTGGGCGGGTCCTAACACTCATGGCCTTTCTGTCCCACGTCCTCACAAACCTGGCTGAGCCTTAAGATCCCCCGCAGTGGACAAGTGGAGGAAAGCTTCACTCCCCGCGACCCAGCGATCAGGGACCACCTCCCTCATCTCCCACCAGCACTCCCCCACCCAGCTCCATGGTTTGCTGCAGGGACCCCTCCTGTTTCCCCCAGGTGGTGGATAGAGGGCTGATGACACATTTGATGAGTTTAAGGAAAGGATGAGAAAGAAACAAGAGATAAAATGCCCTTCACAAGCGGATCCCCATCCAGGCCTCAAGGACAGAAGACCCAAGGCCTGTGGCCAGGGGAGGAAGCTGCCCATGCTGAGGACAGGGGCCGGCCCTGCTCCTGTCCCCTGGCAGCCCGCAGGCCTACCGCCCGTCTTCCCGCCCCTGCATGGAGACTCAGGGAGGAAGAACGGTTCATCCGTCTCCATCTGCCTTACAAGTGTCGTTTCTGTCTTAGAGCATCCCCTGATGGCCTCTGCCACGTCCTCCGTGGGTGGGGCCTCCAGCAGTGCTCTGGTGGGCGGTGCTGTCCCTTGCTGGGGGCTTGAGGAGGGTGGAGCTCCCCTTCTCTCTGTCTCTGGGTTGGGGGTGGCGCCCGGGGACGTCTCTGTTCTCTGCGTTCCCGCAGAGGGCTCGTTCCCCCCTGCAGTTTCATGCTCTGAGGGTACCACAGGCAGCAAGGAGGGCCCCCCTCTCACTAAGGGCAAAGGCCAGCTCTTCCTCTTCTCCTAAGCTCCAGGCTGGCTGTATGTCCAGGTCATCGTATTCAACACAAAACTCATCACCTTCTAACTTTCCTGTAATTTCTGGCATCTTCATTCTCCCGGTCACACCCCAAACCCCGGAGTCACCAGTGACCACACGGCCCCTTGCCCACCTCCATCCAGTCTTTGTGTCCAGCTGGTGCGTCCTTCTCACCTCCTGCCACATCCTTCCCGCCAGGCCCAGCCCTGACTCGGGCCCTCTGGCTGCACCTCCGCGGGGCAGCGATCCCCTCCTGGGCTCCCTGCAGATGTGCACAGGTTGATCGTGCCGAGGCTCTGCTTTGATTACAGCACCTTTATAGACACATAAAAAAGAAGCAGTTAGGCCGTCAGTCATGGTAAATGTTAACCATCTTTACAGATTTTTTAGTGCAGCCCATCAAAATTGTCACCAGCCCTGAAGGCCCCACATTTCCAGGGTCCAAGGGAGCACCTGCCCGGATAGGAGGCAGCAGGCACTTGGGGACACGGGCGCAGAGCTGGCTCTGAGGGCTGTGTCCTCTCCCAGGTCTGACCTCACATGCCGGGGCCGGCGCTGACCTACCCCAGGCCCGCTCCTCCTGGGTCTGCCCAGAGCCCGCGCTGGCCTTCGGCTTGTTTCAGTCAAGAGGGATAAGCAGTCGCTCCCTCTGGGCCCTGTGAGCACTCTCCGTGAGAGGCCGTACATCACAGCGGTTAAAAATGGGGGTCATGGAGTGTTAATCTCTCAGCTGCTGGATGGGGGAAGGCTGGGGTGTCCTAGGGAAGTGCTGGGGTGGGTGGAGCGGACAGGTTTCAGCAACAGATATTAACCGACCAGTAGGGGAGCAAATACACCCACTCAGTGATGGGGCTGGATGGAAATGGAGCCAGGATTTGCTGGGGTTGGGCTACGAGGGGTTGTTTTCTGTTAAAACCCAGTTGATGTTGCTGCCACACATGGGGATAATGAAAGAGCCAGCACTTCTGAAGGAATGAAGGCACTGGGAAATAAAAACAATTTGGTGGGTTCTGGAGTCAGACTCCCTGAGTTTAGAACCCAGCTCTAACCCTTACTGGCTGTGTGACCTTGGCCCTGACACTTACCCTCTCTGGGCCTGTTTCTTCATTTGTAAAATGGGTATAAAACAGGGTTGTTGTTTTGAATGAGCGACTCAGGACCTGAAAAGAGCTTTGGCATAGCGAGTGCAGCTGTGGGGAGGGGTGCAGGGGGATGGTATTGAGGGCAGAGGTGCTGCAGTGCATGGTATGGGTAGGAATGCTGACCAGCTCACCCTCTGGGTGGCCTTGTTCTAAACTTGCCTCCTGCACTTTGCTTGCGTGGGTCTGCTGCTCCAGGCAGGGTCTGCTGGGTGTCCTCCTGACGCCCCAACTGGGCCTGCGCCCCAGGTACGCCCCTCCTCCCACCCATGGGAGGGCTGTCGAGTTTGGTTATCTAGCATCTCCACCCCAATGAAGCCTTCCTCTGGCCGACTCAGCTCGCCAAGGCCTCTGCGTCCTCTGGTCCCAGGGACTCACTCTTGGAACTGTCCCCTCGGCGTCGGCTGTGGCTTCTAGAGCTGTGCGTGCCAACGCAGCTGGAACTGGCTTTCCCGGCTGGTTTGTCCATGTGCTGTTAGAACGTGGACTCTGTGCAAATTCCTACTTGACCCTGCGGTGTGCAGTGTGACGCTACACACTCCAGGAGTTCTGTCTGATTGATGCTAATTCACTCCCAAGCCTGCGTGCTTGCTGCCTGGTGGCCGGGGGACTATGGGGCGGAGGACACACGGGTCCACCTGCAGCATGACCACAGGCCTGAGGTTGACTCTGCCTCGTTCTCTCACTGATGGCCCCCAGAGCCACCTGCTCAAGGATCAGAGCCAGCGTGGCTCAGCAGGATCCTCTGCCCCTGCTGCCCCACGTGGAGCAGAAGGAAGGCTCCCGGACGGGTCCACGTGGTGGGGGAGTGGACGGTGAGCTCAGGCAGGGATGGTCGCCCCCTCGGCTGTGCAGGGCCTGGCACTGCAGACGCACAGTGTCTCCAATTTGGACTCGGCCTCTGGCCTTCCAAAGCCGACGGCAGCCCGATCTGGAGGGTCCTCGCCTTGAAGAGCCATTGGGAAGAGGCTGGCTCTGCCGTGTGCTTCAGCCTGCAGGAAGCAGGCTTTCTGTGCCATTAAATAATGAACATGGTGCTACACAGAGGAAAGGCTTTGGTGTTAGTAAAAGGCTTCAATTAATTGCTTTCACTTTAGCCATGTTCTGCGTCTCCAGGAGGAGACAAGAGAGGGAATGCGGGTTTTGAAGCCGAGCGAGAGACACATCCTCATAAAAGGCGACAAATGCCTTCTTCCGGTCACGTGGGGCAGCCCAGTCACGGGAGCGTGGGCCGTGGCAGCCACCGCCGGCTCCAGGCTCTGGCTCTCTTCCACTGGCTCCTGGGGAGCTGGGCAGGGGGTGTGGGGACCAGCTCCTTGCTGAAGGGTGATGGCCTCTGATGGGCTGACCCAGCTCTGAACAAGGCTGCGGCAGTCACGGGTTGCTTTGTGATCTGCTACTGGAAGAGCCCGAGTCGTCACAGGCCTGCCGGCCGGGCCTTGAAAGAAAAGCTACTGTTTCCAGGAAGTGGCTGTCAAGGCTGGGGCCGCACCTGGTGGCCCGTGATGCCGCCGAATCATGAGGTGACGAGGGGATGGTGTTTTGCACTTTCATGGCCCTGGGCCTGCCTCATTGTACTGTCGTCTCTGGTCTGTGTCAGCCTCCCCAGATGTCCATCCTCGAGGGCAGACACCGTCCTTGTCTTCCTGTCGCTGCTCCAGCGGTGCTCAGGGCCTCCAGCCCCATGCTAGGACGTGGAGAGGCCTCCCAGGACTGCTTTAATGAGGGAAGATGGACTGTAAAGAAATAAAAAAGGAAAATGTACAGTATTCTGATGGTTTTGAGGACAAGAAGAACAACGAAGGAGCGGGGTGGAAACGCCAGGGCAGGGCAGGCACGGGGGCAGCTGCATGTTGAGAAGGGCGGTCAGGGTTCTTGCATTCAGGCAGAGGCTCAAGGAGAGGGAGATGCCGTGTGTCCGAGAGCACAGGGCTTTCCCGGCAGAGGCCCTAAGAGAAGCACAGACCTGGCATGACTGAGGCACCCCAAGGAGGTGCATGAGGCTGGGACTGACCTCGAGGGAGGGTGATGGATGCAGCCATCAAAGAGGTAACGGGACCCGACCGTGCAGGCCTTGTCAGGGCCTTAGCTTATCTTTGATAGGAAGTTATGGGGCAGTTTGGAGTCTCCGAGCCCTGCTATGGAGATAGTAATGGTCCCAAAGACAGGGCCCTGAGAACATGTGCAGGTGATTAAATTAAGGCTCTTGACCTGGGGATAACTCTGGATTACCTGGGTGGGCCCAGTGCCATCGTGAGGATCTTTATATGAGGGTCAGAGAGAGGAGGCCACGGGGTGGGGGAAGCTGAGTCACAGTCAGAGAGGCTGGGACATGCTTGGCCGGCGACTCTGAGGATGGAGGAGGGGCCGCCAGCCAAGGAGTGAGATGCTCCAGCAGCCGGCCCACCTCGGGCTCTGACCTCCTGAGCTGTCAGGTAATGAGGGATGACTTGTCGCGCAGCAGCAGCCCACAAGCCCAGATGTCAGGAGTGCTGCTCTGTGATGGGCCGGTGGCCCCGGGTGACTCAGAGTCAAGTCACTGGGAAGAACCGGGCCAGCGGTGGGGAAGCCGGGTCTCGTCCCCGCGGTAACGGAGGGAGCAGGCAGTGAGGTCGCCAGGTGGGTTCCAGAGACCGGCCTGGAGGGAGGTTCTTACGCAGACCTGCCAGGCATGGAAGCAGAGGAGCCTGCCCGGTGGAGGGTCCCACCCAGGCTGGTCATCTGAGGGGCTGCATCTCCTGGACCAACCCTGGTGACAGAAGAGAAGAGGGTGCTGGGGCTGGGCGGGGATCAGCTGCTGGAGCTAAGACACGGGTGGGCGGCCGTGGCGGGGCCGGCGGTGCAGACTTCAGAGGGAGGGGCGGCTCCCTGGGCTCCCGGCACTGCGGAGGGCCCGGAGGACAGCGTAGGAGAAGAGCCGAGGCTGCAGCGCGCTGCTTGTGCCCCAGGTCATGGAGAGGACCGTCCCCTCCAAGAGCTGCCCCCCGGCCCCACTGGCCTGGGCCTCCATCCACCTCCAGAGCGTCTTCAGCGCGGGCGGCCCACTCTTGTCCTCCACCTGGCGCTGAGTTTCATCCTCCAAGCGGGGTTTTACATCTTCCTCCTTCCAGAAACTTTCCAAGAGTAGTCAAGGGAGAATCAACAGCTTCTCTGGCCCCACTGGCTGGGAATCCTGACCTCGCAGTGTTCTTTTCCCAGCGTGCTTTTGATATTAAATATGCTGCTATCGACTTACTTTGGTCCATTGCGGGCTAATTCCCCATATGCCCCACTCAGTGTTTTTTTTTTTTTTTCAAATGAGTGGCCTTCACAAGGTCTTTAACAAAGCCTTTGAATCCAGGAGATTCCTAGAAATCACATCCCTCTCTCTCTCTTTCCATCCCTCCATCCCCACGTCCCTCCCTCCCTCCCTCCACCCCTCCCTCCATCCCTCCCTCCCTCCCTCTATGCATCTATCATCCCTCCATCCCTTCATCTGTTCCTCCCTCCCTCCCTCCATCCAGTTTCATTGAGCTCCTACCGTATGCCAAGATCTGTTCGCAGCATCAGGGACATGGCTGTGAACAATGCAGGTTTAGCTGTTGTCAAGGGGACTGCATTCCAGTGATTTCGATCTAATGATATAAACCAACACTTAATTAAGTCTTTTGGATGTTGGTTACCTCAGAAACGGAAAATGTCAGGGCTGGAAGGTACCTCATAGATCATCTAGTAAAACCTCCTCAGTTTACAAACGAGGGATCTGAGGCCAGAAAACGAGTGCGGGGGCCAGAGGTCCCTCAGCTGGTCAGCGGCCAGGGCGTTTGCCCGGCATAGTGCGGTCCACTTGCCCACAGTCCCAGGCTTGCTCTGTGTCTGAGTGGCTGGTTTTCAAGGCTGAAGAGAGCACACAGTGGTCCCAGTCAGAACAGGGAACATGGCGACTTTTCAGGTGATTGGAATCTGGGGTGAGTGGCAACACTTGTGGAATGGAAACACCTCATGTCTGCAGGATGTGTGGTGATGTCTCCAGAGGGTGGGGGGGTCCCTCTGGAGCACCCTGGGACGACTTCCAGATGGGGCGGAGGAGACAGGTAAATGCAGCTGGCCCTGCAGGCCTTCACCTGGATCGGATTTGAACCCCAAGTCTGGGCTCCCAGGTAGGGTAACAACCCCAAAGCTCCCTTGCCCACCTGGCTGGGCTGGACTCCTGCCGCTGGAACCGCAGCTTAGGGCCTTGCCCCCCAAGCCTCCCTGGGAAGCTGCAGAATCTGGCTGGCCTGCCCACCACCTGAACATCACCCCTACCCGGTTCTCCCTGGTTCCTCCCAACCTTGCGTGGAGAACAGTGTTGAGTGGCGCACAGGGTGGGCTTGAAAGTGATTCGGGGGTGTCTATGTGGGACTTGGAGAAAATGGTCATCACGTTCTTTCTGTATTACTAAGGTTGATGGAAAGTTCTAAAACATGCAATTTAAAGAAAGATATTAAGTAATACATTTGTAGAAGAGTTCTAGAAATCCGTAAAACTTTTCAAATGAGCAAGTTGAGCTGGCTTCCACGAGCACAACTTTTTTACGTGTATCAGTTTTGATGCTACCTACCGAGGTTTCCCCCGGAGGCCAGGCCTGAGGGAAGGCCTTGGAAGCTGTTTGTCTGGACAGTGATGCCAGAACTGGGGTGAGGGGCTGGGGAGGGAGACGGGCAAGGAGGTGCACTGCTGAGCCAGCCATCTCCTGGGAACGCCGGGCTCCATCCTCCCGGCCTGTGTGTAGGATGAGCATCACCATCCCCTGAGGGGTCGGGGAGGGCCTTAACGTGCCCACCTTCCAGGGTGGCATGTGCAGAGGACAGGCTGGCCCCAGTCTCTGGTCCTTAGTGAGGTCGAGGTTCTGGGAGGCCTGCCTCTGTGATGAGATGTGCCTTCCCTGGGAAAAAGTGATGGTGTGTGTGGGGGGGTGGGCAGCAGAGGCCCAGGAGGGACAGGACCGCAGGTGTGGCTGGTGTGCTCAATGCGGGGGCAGAGCTGCGTGTGTGCGGGTGGGGGGGGGGGCTGGGCCTCAGAGACGTGTCAGGTGAAGCCACGGCACCTGGATCCACGGGGATCAGGGACTGTCCTGCCAGACGCGGCCCTCAGAGATCTGACCACCAAAGGAGCACAGTGTGCAGTGTCTGCACAGCGGGTGGGACTGCCCAGCAGCCTCTGCCTGGTTTCACTGCAGAACGTGGGCTGTGTGTCCTCAGTGAGCCCTTTGCTGCCTAAGGTCCCGAGTTAAACATCCCTCTAGTGACAATTTCCCCCAACACCTGGGATCCAGACCCCACCTGATGACAGGTTACTGGCCAGGGAACAGCACACTCATAAGACATTGTCAGCAGTTAGAACTGCATTGCGGAAGGGAGCAGGGCGTGCTCACCACACACGCACACACACAATCATCACGGGTTCTGCTCTGTAAACGGGCCGAGCTGACCTCCCTCTGGGTGTTCCCGGTGGTCAGTGCAGGTGCGAGACGGCGACCTTGTGGGGTTGAGCCGGTGAGCAGAGGGCAAACGTTGTACCTGATTATACAGTCTGAGCAAACTTCTAAAAGGCTGCTTTTCGGAAGATGTATTTGTCCAGTAGCACATTTAAGATCGATAAGGATTTCGTAGAGTTTATCCAGGGGAGTAAAACATTAGTGATCTTTCTGTTGGTTGAGACGTTTATTTTCTTTCTCTCCTACTGACATAAAGAACTCCCTTGTTTGGGGAGGGGCTAATCTCGTCATAGGACTCCTGTGTCCAGAGAAGGAAAAGCAGAGACGCGACCTCAGAAATCCTCCAGTGTGTGTTAACGGGGCTAGTGTCTGGCGCGTGTGGGATGCCCCTCCTGTACCAACCCTGGGGGGGGGGGGCGGCCCACTGTGGACTCTGCCCAGAAACACCAGCGTAGTGATGGGCGTCCCTGCCCCCAGCGCCAGCCCCTCCCTGCGCAGGCCTGCCGTCCTCGAGTTCTTAGCGTGGCCCCATCTACTTTAGCAGGATCATCAGGGCCTTCCACAGGTGGGCCAGGCGCTGCAGACCACTGCTTCCGGAGAGGCTTGGTGAGAGCAGCCCCCTCCCGTCATTCACTCTCGTCAATGACATGGAGTAAACTGGGAAAGTCGTTAACTTCTCTGACCCTTGCCTGTCACCTGTACAACGGGGAAGGGGCAGAGCCACTGGACGGGAGGCGTGTGGGTTACAGGTGCAGCTGGTAGGGTGAGCTCTGTAATTACCCGATGTGGTTGGTTTCGTTTGCCCCCAGATTTCACTCCTGCGCAGATGGTGCCACAACTTCCCGTGGGGGCTTCCACTGGGTGTCAGCCACCCCAGTGCTCGCTGCTGGCATATGCACAGATGCCCAGGGCTCCAGCCTCCAAACCTGCAGGCTGGCCTAGAAAAGCGCCCAGAGGACAATGCAGGTGGGTTTTCTAACCCACAGGGATCAAACCGCCGTGGGGGAAGGAGAAGCAGGCATGTGTGGTAACCCTTCCAAAGCAAGAGCCAAAGTCGGTCAGCTCGGCGTGATTGCAAACCTGCTCTGGGCTTCCAAGGCTTTTAGTTCTAATATAGTTTCCTTTAAAAATGTTGCACCAGCCAAGCTTGTGACGGCACAGAAGACATCGTGTGGAAAAACCTGCACGTCACTGGCCCTGAATCAGGAGAGTTGGATTCCGAATGGGAAGAAGTTTTAAGAACATCTTAGCCAATTTATCAAATGGATAATTTTCTTCTTGCATGTGTAAAAGAGTAATATATAATTTAAAAAATTGCCAAATGAGCTTAAACAGCTCTTTGAACAAATATAGATACAAATTACGTCATAAGAATGCATTGCACCTAGTTTAATTGGCAGTCTTTTCTTTCCTCAACCAGAGATCGAACCCTGGCCCTCGGCAGTGAGAGCACTGAGTCCTAACCACTGGACCGCCATGGAATTCCCTTCTTTCTTAATAAATAGTACATAAAATATGAAATACAATGCAATTGTTAGTGTCTTAGATTCGGTGAGATGCAGTATTAGGAGAGTGACCAGTATCTGTGGTTCCTTTAATTAATTTCCATAGGACACGGTCCAATGAGTGTGTTTTCCCTCTCCTGATTGAGTTTGGGTTGGTTTGCCCAAACCTGTGACGGTTAATTTTTGTGCCAACTATGGTGTCTGTTGCTCAGTCAGATGCTAGTCCAGATGCCAGGGAGGTGTTTTGTAGATGTGATTAACATTTACAATCAGTGGACAGCAAAGAAGTAGAGTATCTTCCATAATGTGGGGAGGGGCTGATCCATTCGGCTGGGGGCCTTACGACCAGAAGAAGAAAGGGTTCTGCTTCAGGACGGCAGCACCAGCTCTTCCCTGAATTTCCATCCTGCCCTGAGGATTTGGGACTTGCCAACTCCTGCAACCCCGAGAGCCAATCCCTTAGAAGAAACCTCTGTCCTCTTGGTTCTGCATCCCTGGAGAACCCCGACGCACGTAATCTTTTAACACGTGTTGGTTAGAATTGAACAGTGTGACCCACGTAAAGCAAAGGAGAGCCTTAGAGGTCAGTGTAGAGAGACGATTTCTGCACCAGTGGCTCTCGCTGCAAGCCCCGCACCCCACCTCGTGCCCGTAGTGTGGCTCAGCCACAGCAGACCCCGTGTCTGCCCCGAGTCACCCCGTCTCCCTGCGTTCGGCCCGGGCTTCAGGCTACGGGTGCCCTCCCCACGCAGGGCTGGCACTGAGCTGCCCCAGGTCTGCTGTGAGTGCCCCAGGAGGCCGCGTCCCTGTCCCGTGGGGCAGGTGGGGTGGCACTGACACCGTCCTCCCAGCGGCCGGCATGGAGTGGCTGCCCCGGGGTGCCCAGCATCACCAGAGCCACCTGTTCTGGGCCCAGCTGCACGTGGGCAGAAGTGAACAGCTATGTTAATAGTTTCCCCAGAGTAATCCATCATCCCTCAAGGATGCACTCCTGACAGTTAATTAGAATCCACACAGTGGAATAACGAGCACCGTGTTTAGAATGACAACCACTGCAAAACAGCAGGGCAGCCGGCCTGTGGTCTCTGGTCCTGGACGCCTCCCGAGCTCACCTTCCAGACCCTGTTCAGCGCGTCTTCAGCCAGTGATCCCGCCGAGTGGGTTCGGACGCCTTCACCACATGGAGGGCCCGACCTCCCTGGCCATGGGCAGGGGTCCAGGCATGGACGGAATGGAAACCACCGGGCTGAAGGCAGCAAAGCCTTGCCTTTCCTGGGGCCACAGTGATGGGGGGACAGGAGATGGGAAAGCTTGAGTTAGAGGGACCTCAGAGGAAGAGGATGCAAACATCCCCCACGCCCCCACGGCCGTGCTTTCCAGTTTGTCCACCTGGGTTGGGACCCTGCGGCTGGCTGGGGAGGTGTCTGGCCTCCTGCAAGGGCGCCCAGCTGCTCAGCAAGTAGAGAGCCATCCTGTCCGGCTGCCCCTCCGTCTCAGCCCCACCTGCTGCACCTGCTGGAGAAGTGTCCCTGGCTCACCTGGTGGTGATGACTTCCGTTCTGCCGTCACCTTGTGGGAGGCTGGTCCCACCCTAGAGACCAAGAGGACTGTGACCGGGCTGGGGCCTGCGAAGAGCCAGCGTCATTCGATAACCTTCGGTCTGTGCCCCTCCCCGCAAGGAAGTGTCCTGCTGTATTCTTTTTTGCGGTACGCGGGCCTCTCACTGCTGTGGCCTCTCCCGTTGCGGAGCACAGGCTCTGGATGCGCAGGCTCAGCGGCCATGGCTCACGGGCCCAGCCGCTCCGCGGCATGTGGGATCTTTCCGGACCGGGGCACGAACCCGTGTCTCCTGCATTGGCAGGCGGACTCTCAACCACTGCGCCACCAGGGAAGCCCTGCTGTATTCTTTGTGGGCACACCCACGTTCCCTGGGCGCCCCTTGCAGGTCCCTTGGTGGTTTCCAGGGATTAGAACCCACATCCCAGCTCTAGTCTGGGACGAGGTCTACACGCTTAGGCTGTCTGAGATTCAGTTCCCTCCTTTGTGTAACAGGCATAAAACTGTCTGTTTCTTAAATTCTAAAAGGAATAAACACTGTAATAGTGTAAAGTGCTCAATGAGTACAAGAGAAGCTACCACGACCCTTTATTCTCGGTCTCCCAAAAGGCAGGAGCTGCGTCCTTGGGAGAGAGGTCACCTCCCTGCCCTGCCTTGCCGGGGGGCGGGGGGCAAATTTCTAGAGCCTTCTGACCCAACAGAAGCCTTTGCTGGTCTAGGGACGGGACGTGTCAGAACCACTGTAGGAGTAGTTTAGAGACGACCAGAGGTCACTTTATCTTGGCGCCTGGGCTGTGTGCTGTGGGGTGGACGTTATCGCCCGCAGGCCTTGAGGCCCGGTGTGCAGCGCGTGGATTCCGTGGTTCGGAACTCCTGCCGTGGCCGCCTTGGAGCTTCTGGTCTGGCATTGGAGCTGGAGGGATGAGGGCCTTTGGCTCTGACTGCCAGGGAGGGCGGGTCCAGTGAGGTGGAGATGGGACTGCTGGCTGGTCCAACACCCTGTTATCGCCCCCCTCCTCACACCGCCGCTCACACCGCCGGAGGCTGAGGACGCCACTTCGCCTGGTTCTTCCCGAGTACGCACAGCCGGTCTGGGACGGCAGTGGCGCTGGGTGGTTTTCAGGCCGAGCTGCAGCCCAGAATCTCCTAGAGCCGGTGGCCTTTCACCCCCTGTGTCACTGCGTCCCTTCTGAAGCCCACAGCCGGCTGTGGAACGTGGCCCAGCGTTCACAACAGACGCTGTCAATCACAAGTCACACTGGGCACAGCCGAGGAAAATTAAGGAGCCTGTGAAGATCCCATGGCACGAGGCCTGGGGCCCGTGGGGGCCTGCGTCTCTCCTGTCCCACTGAGAGCTGCACCCAGGAGCTTGGCCCTCTCCTGCTTTTAACAGCAGAGGGTGGGCGGCCCATACCTTAGTGTTCCTGGCCAGCTGGGTCTCAAGTGGTCTGTGCTCCCCGCCCCCTAGGGGGTGTTCGGGCCCCTCCCCAATCCTCTAGACCAGCCGACCTGGGAGGCCTGCCCACGGGGAGGCTTCAATCTCTGACCCCCCGACCTGCCAGGTGGGAGGGAGATGCAATCCAATGACACAGGTGGAAATGCCTCGTTACAGCTCCATGAATCAATCAGGTGCCTTGCGGGACGATCACAGTATCCCAGATGCAAATCCCCACAAGACAATAAATATAGATTCCTTGGTCGTAATCACAGCGGCATCTTCACCTGCCTGCAGTGATTGAGGTGTAACCCAAGTGCCATTTAACTTCATTCCAGGCCATTTCCGCATTGTGTTGTGTAAAGACGCCTGGACACAGAAGCACTCCCTGCAGCCCAGGCCGGGTGTGAGGGACTCTGGCCTGGAAGGCGCAGCTTGGGCAGGGGTCCCGCCCCTCATCTTGGACCGTCTCTGCGGGGGGCGTCCCTGTCCTTCATTTGGAAGCCCCCTCCACCCTCCCATCTGCTTGCAGCTGGTGCCTGCCCTGCAGCTCAGAGAGGCTGAGACCCTCCAGGTCCACTGACCAAGTGCCAAAAGAGAGCTGTTTCCAGAGAGGCTCTGCCCACACCTTCCCTGGGGGCGAATGCACTTGGCCCCAAACGGCTGCCCCACCTCTGCAGGGAGGGCGGCCTGGCTGCACCGCAGGCCTTACCTGAGCCAGAGGGAAGAGGGCAGAGACCTCTTGTTGGCTCAGGGGTGTCTGAGGCCTGGGCTGCGAGAGGTGAAGAGGTAGCCATGGAGGAGGCCAAAGTCCCAGGTGAGCCAGGGACTTGGTCCAGCCGGCCGGCGGGGCTGCCTGGGGGCTTCGCTGCAGCCCCTGTGACCGACAGCTGACCCACTTGCTCCGGTGGGTCTTTGAAGGCTGGAGCGCCCGTCTGTCTGCACGGGGCTCTCAGGAGCTGGGGTGGGGCTGTGTAGACTGATTCACATGATGAGTAGAGACCCCTAGGGATGCCTTTCCACCTTGTCAGCATCCGGAGAGAGAGAGGTGGGAACAGAGTCTCTAGGGTGAGAAGGGGTGGTGCTGGGGTCCCAGGGCTTGGGGGTGGGGCTGGGATTGTAGGAGCTTCTGCTTGCTCCCCCGCAGGAGGAGACGGCTTTAGCTCATGCAGGTCCTGAAATATCCGGAATCCCATTGTTGTAAGAGTGCACCTTGGAGGTTCCAAAACAGAGCAAGGGAAGAGGGTGCTGAGTAGACCGGGAAACACGTGTGTGTCTTTGCGTGCTTGTGTGTGTGCACATGTGTAAATGTGTGTGCACGCACGCACACACCCGGGGGTGAGCTCTTAGCTCTCTGTCTGCGGAACGGACAGAGCAGGGGAGGAGAGGGTGGCGGCCATGGTCTGGGACGCCTGGAGCAGCCTTACAGGAATTGCTGCCTGCAGCCCAGGCCTGGAGGGAGGGCCTGGGGCCTCTGAGAGAATCACTTACGGGGCTGCAGAGGCCTCCTCTCAGAGCCAGCATCCAAGGCCTGGAAGCTCTCAGCACGAGCAGGCTGACCTGAGGGAGGACGGGGCGGGCCCTGGACGCAGGGCAGCAGGATGCACGGCCACATCGGCGGTCAGCTGAGGTCAGCCTGGCAGGGAAGGCAGAGCCCATGGGCTGCGTTTCCTCCGAGCCTGAGAGCTCCTCCAGGCGCTGTGTCCTCTTTCCCATGACCGGCTGGGCCCAGCACGTGGGCACTGGTCAGCGGATGGCATCCCAACCCCGGGGCCGACAGAGAGGAGCTGGAACGTGGCCTGTCGGACCCTGTTCCTCCTCGTCTTGGAGACGGGCCTGCCCGGTCCTGTGCCCCAGGGTCCCTCCCACTCGCCCCCAACCCCCACCCACCCGCGGATTCGCCTCCTGTGTCCTCCAGTCCACTCACGGCTCTCCGGCCCTTCTCTCTGGTTCCAGCCCCACTGGGTCTCGCCTGCCCACTGCAGAAGCTCCGGCCGCCCCCCAGCTCTCACTGTTCACGAATCTCTTCCCATCGTCCCTCTGCTCCGAACCCGCCGATGAGTACACGCTGCCCAGGCGTAAAGCCCAGCTTTCCTCTGGGCCTTCCTGATTCCAACTCCTAGGACTCCGCCAGTTACCCCTCTGCACACAGCCCTGGCCTCCAGCCCCGTGAAACTCCGGTCCTGCCCCCAGGGTGCTTCGCGTGCTGTTTTCTGTGGACATTGCATCTCCGGTTCCCTTTCGCGTGACCCTCCTCCCTGCTCGCCATGGGGCTAGCTCTTCATCCTCCGAGCTCAGCTTGGGCATCTGTGCTGTGTTCCCCAGGGGTTCCCGTGTCCAGCCTGCCCTGCCGCACGGCTCTCAGATGACCCCCACGGCTCCCCCATCTCTTTGTGGCCTGTGGGCGCCCTGATGAGGGACCCCAGTGGTCCTGGTATTGCGCTCAGTGCCCGGCCCCGATCGGCCCTTGAAACTGTCCTGTGTTTCCTTCATTCTGAGGACTGTCCACACCGCAAGTTGCCCCGTCTGTGTGTGTCATAGGAGGAAAAGGAACGTGGGCACTGTTGTTTCTGACTGAGTGTGCATATAACGAAGCCACTGCATTTCTGCTTCAGGGAGGACCTTCCTTCCTGGCACTCTGAGGGAACCTTCACAGGAGCCTCACGGTGTCCACCGCGGTCCTTGGCATGCGCCTGAGTGGACGGACCTCTGAGGGCTCCAGGATTGCGGTGTGATGGCGGGAATATTGGAAAAGGCCGTGATTTCTTCTGCTTTGGCTATCTGATTAAACTCAGTTTTCATTTTTTTCCTATATTGACTTACAATTGCTGGAAGTAATGTAGCCCGTCTCGATAATGAGTCCGACGCTTTGGACAGATGCTGCTCTGCCCTGAGTGATGTTCCCCTGGGATGTGCGCTGTGGTCCCCCTTCCTGGCAGCCCCAGGCGCCCGTTGTCACATGGCAGTAACTGAAAGGCCACCTCCAGATGCACGATCGGCTGTGCCTCCAATGCTCGGTCCTGGGGGTAGCCTTTCTGAAGACAGTTCTGGTGAAAATTATAGATTCGCCTTAAAGAGGAAAGTCCACTGACGGCGCTGCTAGCAGATCAAAGCTAACGAGTTCACCACCTGGAACTCCGCGGGTGCAGGGATTCTGTGTTTGCTCCACCCGCCTCCGCCCGCAGCAAAGACGGCTGTGCTCAGATTTACTTCTCCACCTGCTGTCTGTCCGCACGTTTCTCCCGACCTCGCGGTGGGATTTCAGTGACACTCAGTGTGACGCCACCTAAGAGCAGAGGGACACGGTGCCTTTATAAAGCGACTCTGCCCCTTTACTAAAGTCTGGCTGCGTCTCTCAGACACCCGAATGGCTCCTTAATTGTCTGCAAGGTCGTGCGTACCCTCTTGGGTCTTACCCCGGGTGGGGCCTCCCTCCTGCACCCCGACCCCTGTTCCGCTGTGTTTTGTTCCAGGGGTTTCTGGAAGGGCAGGCGTCCCCACTCTGGACTCAGAGGATGATCGCCCCATCTAAGGAAAGGCGCCCGTTGTCTGCTGCAGAGGCCCTGCAGGAGGCGGGGTCCTCAGCCTCACACCCCTCCGCCAGGTTACTCCCACCAGGCATCGGAAGGGTTCAGGCTCTCGGGCCCTGTTGCATTTCTCCCCCATTGACTCACGTGCTCTGTCACTCTCGAGAGCCTTTGTACAGGCTGGAGGGGTCCTTAGAAGATGCTGCCGCTGAGGGGGTTGGGGGTTGAGGCCCCTCTGTCGTGCACCTGGGGGGCTTCCCTGTGGAGTGAGGGTCCCGGGTCACCTGCTGCAACCTCTCCTCCCGCCAGGACTGTGGTGCAGCACCCCCATCCTTCTAGGGACCCTCCCTCCTGTTTCTCTTCTTTGGCCTCTGTCTCCTTTCCAAACATCCTGGGCGTGGGTGAGGCCTCAGCGAGGGGTGACCTCAGGGACAGAAGACTTATTCAGGCTTGAAAAACCCAACCCAACCCACTGCTTCAGCGACACTCAAATCCTGGGTGTTGGATGGTCGCCCCACCCCGTCCCTGGCCCTCGTGCTGTCACAGCATTCTTGCTGCAGAGAACACAGGTGATGATTATTTAATAATAATCCACATTTGAACAGTTATTTTCAAATTGCAAAGCACTTTGACTCAGGGTATTTCAATGTCTCCTCACATTGACTCTCCGACTCACTGTCATTCCCCTTTTACAGATATGGACGAGGTGAGCTGGGGTTACTCCTTCATTTACGTGTGTTTTGTCCATCAGGAAGTACTCCCTGGGAGCATAGTGTGTACATACCCCTGAGTTAAACTGTGTGTAAAGTATCACATGGTAAGGAACATATAAAATATGGAAATAAGGTAACACGAGAAGTGTAGAGGTAAAAACTGCTGTGGGATCACACATGAAAGGGAATTGTATTACCTGTAGGAGGTGGTCTGCTGTGGTTGGTACGTGGGGGCGATGATGTTAGAAAGTTCTCTTGGGAACTAAGAGAGGGTGAACTTTTAGAAATGCCAGGCAGGAAAACTGTCCTTTATATTACAGCAGCTGGGGTGAGGGTCATGGTCCCCCCGGCAGGATGGGAGGGAGGGCCCGGGAGGGAGGTGAGCCTGGCCTGAGGCTGGGGTGGTCAGCAGGTGGCAGAGGCGGCCCTGAACCCCGGGTCCTCGCTGGCTCCCTGACAGCTGGCTGCTGTGCTCTTGGTGAACGCCTCCGTTTCAGGCACGGAAGGGGAGAGGGAGTGAGAAGACCCAGGGAGCTGTGGCCAGCTTGCCTCGCCTGGGTCTCTTCCCTGGTCTGTCCGGAGTGCAGGGTCTGTGCTGCAGAGGAGCGGTGATCACCCGGGGCTCCCGGACTCAGGAGGCTGCTCTGTCCCGGGTGCGACAGCTCAGCCGAGCGTTCTCGGGCCAGAATTGACTTCCCCAGAGGACGCAGAGAGAGCCTTTCCTCTGCTCCTGGCCTGGGATGTGGGCCGTGAAGTCCAGCACTGGGGGGCCGGGGGAGGAGGGAGGGAGCCCTGGCCCTGCGGGACGCTGAGCTGCTGTTGTCACATGGGTGAGGTCCGAGTCCTCGAGGCGAGAGCTGTGACTCCCATCTCCCCCTTAGCTGCGTCTCTGTCCCTCCATCGATGGTAATTCACAGGTCAGTGACTATAACGTGTGGATGAGGGACACCCAGGCTGGGGAGGGCGCTGAGGGTCCTGCTTCATTCCCCAAACATCTCTGAGCACAACTGAGGTAACGACGTAACAGCGGGGAGGTAACGATGGTGGTCAACGGTCTTTGTTTTCCAGGAGCTTCTCACCCAAGGAGAGAAATATCTCAACTTTGGCAGTGTTGGGGGCTGGGGGAGTGCTTCTGGGCTCTGGGACCTGGGGCCCAACAGCCCCCTTCAACTCACCCCTATTCACTTTAATTCAGCCACCTGTGCTGAGCACGCATTTCTGGGGAAGCACGTGGGTGATGGGCTAGGGCGGTGGGGGGAAAGCAGAGTCTGGAGCCCAGCTTCCGCTCTCTCCTCCATGTGTCTGTCTGTCTTTTCCTCTCCGAACGGACACCTGTGCGGCTCCCACCGCATGCCAGGCCCTGTGCTTGGAAACTGGGGAAGAATGAGGAGCTGGAAGAACCTCATCCTCGTCCTTGTGGAATCTCTCCACGTGGGCGGGAGCGTCGACACTGACCAGATGGGCACCGACTGTGCCATGAGGGGGTGTGGGTGACCCGAGGGTCAGTCTCGCTGACGGGCCACCACGTGGGCCTGTGCCACGGCACCGGGGCAGCTGAAGCCCCTTGGTGCTTTGCTGTTGGTACGTTTATGTTACATGAGATATATAATATACACACACATGCATATGTATTATATCTTACATATACTATATATTATAGAATAGACATTACATTATGTACACATATACGTATATTTTAAATTGCAACCCGTAGGGTATGGTTCCTGCAATAAAAAGGAGTCTGTTTCAAAAACTAAACAGCAACAGAAAATAATTCACTCAAAGATTTTACGTGTTAAAAGAGGACAGAAGACATGGGAGAATATTTGTATAATCTTTGGGTGGGTAAGGCCTTTCAAAAGCACGAAGGAAAAGGTTGTTACTTCTGATCACATGACATTTTAAAGCTTTAGAAACCGTGGGCAAAACCGAGCAACAGGTGAGAAGTCTCACAGGTGGCAGGTTGCTGACGTCACCTGGCCCGCAAGGGCGGTGCAGCTGGACCACAGGATGCTGCTGGCTTCCAGACCAGCTGGCAAAGAGCTGCTTCCCTGGGCTCCGAGTGACCTCTCCCCTGTCACCAGCTCCCCTAGGACCCGCCTCCCCTGCCCCCCACACAGGAAAATGCAGATTTGTGCCTGAAGGGTGCTGCCCAAGGGCACAGCCGATGTTCATCCTAATTGGCTGATGCTTGCGCTACACGATTGTCAAAATGTTTTGCATTTCACCCCGGCTTTAACATGTCACTGAATGCTTATTTGTGCTAGGCACGGGCTTACCTGTGTCAGACTCACTAACTTACATGATCCTCACAGCGCCTCCAGGAGGACGGGGACGTTATCGCTATACCAGGTAAGGATGCAGACACACAGAGAGGTCTGCTCTCGCCCAGGGTTATACAGGTTGGAAGAGGTGGAGCCGAGACTCATAACCACTGGGCGCCACCGCCTTTTCAGATCAGCAAGAACAAGGACAAAACCCAATAGAAAAATGGGCAAAGTGTTTGAACAGGAGATTCTCATGTACAACATACATGAGACACTGATGGACAATAAGCCTACAGAAAGACCTCCATCTCCAGTAAAAATCAAATAAATGCAAATAGCAACAATAATGAGACATTTTTCATGATCATATTGGAAAGAATTTAAATCATATTCTCTTCCATTATGGTTTATCACAGGATATTGAATATAGTTCCCTGTGCTATACAGTAGGACCTCGTTTACTCATCCTATATATAACAGTTTGTATCTGCTAACCCCAAACTCCCAATCCATCCCTCCCCCACTGCCCTCCTCCTTGGCAACCACAAGTCTGTTCTCTATGTCTGTGAGTCTGTTTCTGTTTTGTAGGTATGTTCATTTGTGTCATATTTTAGGTTCCACAGATAAGTGATATCATATGGTATTTGTCTTTCTCTTTCTGACTTACTTCGCTTAGTATGATAATCCCTGGGTCCATCCATGTTGCTGCAAATGGCATTATTTCGTCCTGTTTTGTGGCTGAGTAATATTCCAGTGTATATATGTACCACATCTTCTTTATCCATTCATCCATCTGTCAATGGACATTTAGGTCACTTCCATGTCTTGGCGATTGTAAACAGTGCTGCTATGAACATTGGGGTGCATGTATCTTTTAGAATTATAGTTTTGTCTGGGTGTTTGCCCAGGAGTGGTATGGTAGTTCTATTTTTAGTTTTTTGAGGAACTTCCATACTGTTTTCCATAGTGGCTGCACCAATTTACATTGCCACCAGCAAGACACTGTAACTCAAAAGTGGTGATTCAAGTGAAATCTTTGAATGACATTTTGCATGAAACAAGATGGTAGAACAGCTTATATAAAATGATGCCATTTGTAGAAAATTATATGCACACGTCTATCAAGGGGCTGCTCTGGAAGGAGGGTCACCGCAGAGTCAATGGTTGGCATCTCCAGGCCAGGGAGGTTTCTCCTCTCCTTTTTGGGGGCAATTTTCATGGTGTTTGAATTTTTATACTTGAAAGCTGTCATCCAAACGTCCAATCCTCGGCCTGCTCAGCTGCCTCACCCGTTCCTTCCCCGACAGCCACAAGCAAGCGTTTTGCTCGGATTTCCTCTGCTCTTTCTGGATCCTGGAGCTCCCCCGGGCACCCTCCTCTTGGGACCCGTGAGTAACAATCTACCTTTGGGGACAGTCGCCTCCTGATCTGCTGGCCTCACTGTGCCTGATTAGAACTAATCTTGGGTACTTTTCAAACAAGGGTCCATCAGCCCCAAGTAACGCAGGCGCTTAAAATCCCCAGGTTATTCCGAATTATTCCTAGTGGGCTCAAGCCCTCGGAAGATCTACACCCTCACTTTGCTGATGGATTAACGACTCCAGCAGAGGAGCCCCTGGAGGGTGAGTGCACTTATGAACCAATCCGTCAGAACACTGCCCGGGGGCTGGCTTAGTCCTGACCTTTACGCTCCCACAGCGTTGGATCAGGACGTCTAGATAAGGATGCATTTCAGCGCTGAGTATTTGGACATTTGCAGGAGTACTCATTCATTTAATGGCCCCGAGAGAAGGCGGGAATCAAGGCGGGAATCATGTCTGTTCCAGACGTGCCAACAATTAAGGCAGCACTTTTCCGAATCTTTTCTCAAAGGTCTCTTGCTGGAGGTGTTAAGCCGCCTAACACCCTCCCGGATCACAGCAAGATGCACCTGCAAGTGAGGATGTGGCGAGCATAGCTCTCTCTCACATCCTTCTTGCTAAAAGACCGTGTGAAAGCTCTCAGGCCAGTTCACACCAGGGAGACGTTGTGCTGGAGGCACTCAGGCTGTTACAGGAGGTTGTCAGCCAATCTCTTAAGCTCCTGGGAGCTTCCAAGGGCAGAGGAGGGTCATTCCTCCTGGATTCAAACACAACACCAATTCACTTATGGAAGAGAATCCTTCTAGGAGAACAGAGGCTCACAGCTCCTCCACGCTGGGGTGTGGTCCCGGTGGCTGTTGGTCGGCGACCCTGAGTGCCCTGCGGGGCTGCTCTGTTTTCCATCCTGTCAGTCCTGCCCAGGCAGGAGGGGAGGCTAGGGGGATGGTGAGAGAAGCTGCAGGGGGAGACCTCGTGGGTGCCACATTCACCAAGAGAACTTCTACAGACCTCGGTCTCCTGTTCTGTGGGGAGGGAGCCACATTTCAGTGGTGTCCTGGTGATGGGTGAAGTGCGGTGGTTATAGGGGAGGGATGAGAGCCCAGCAGACAGACAGCCTCCCTACACCCCATGCTAGCAGGACCCTGGCCCGAGTGTGCTGCAACTGCTCACACGTCCCGGGGCCTGTGAGGCCCACGGTCCTCCCGGCGGTGACCTCGTCACTCCTTACGGTGACAGTGTAGGGTTGTGATTACATCCGTGGACGCAGAGCCCGAGGCTGGGGGTGAACGTCTTGCCTGAAGTTAACGGACAGGGAGGGTCAGGTGTGGACTTGAGCCTGTGTCTGACACTGATGCCTGGGCTGTAGCCCGTGCTGCAGGGGGACCGTGTGGCCCGATTCACTGCGTCTGCTCTGGAGGGGAGCTGAGGCCAGCACCCCCGAGGCAGCTGGTCCTCACACGGTCTCCTCCCCAGAGGCAGGCATCACCGGCCCTCCCTGTGGAGCCCCTGGAGGAGGCTCCGAGGCCGGGAGACCCCATCGCAGGTGCTCAGGCAGGTCACAGGGCTGCAGTGACTGGGTGGAGAGTGGAAAGCTGGTTTCGGAACTGGATGCTCCTCCAATGGGGCAGGCAGTGTGCTGGGCTGGAGTCCTGATGGCCCTGCGGCCCCCGGGCTGCCCATCCTCCCAGGGACCTGTCCACATTTACAGAAGCCCCTGTGAGCCCCTGGGCCCTCTCTGGAGACCCCTGCTTCTCCTTGAGTACAGGGACCCTTTGCCAGGTGGGGTCTGAGCAGCAGGTATGGGGAGGGCATGTGTGTGGGGCAGGGGGCCGCGAGGGCAGACGGCACAGTCCTCCCTTGGAGGCTCACGTGTTCCGACTTCACCTGCCTCCCTGACACTCATATTCTCCTTCTCCAAAGCAGAGGAAATCACTCCAATCTCAGAGGATTGTTGCAAAATTTAAATAAGATTAAATAGGTAAAGCCCTTAATGTGCTTAGCTCATGGCCGGCTCTCAGAGATGCTACTTAGGCCCCTCCCCCACCATCCCCTCCCCCTCCCCCCCCCCTCCCCCTCCCTTCCCTCTCCCCTCCCCCTCCTTCCTTCTTTTCTTTCTTCTCTATCTTCCTCCCCTGACTCCACTTGCCAAGGCAGCCTCCAGAACCAGGTGCTGCAGGCGGGTTAGGACACGAAGAGGAAAGCTGACCCCTCAGGCTGCACAGATGCTCCACGGCCTTGCCCTCAGCTCCCTGACCCTGGAGGCAGGACCGGCCCCATGGCACTGTCACCCTAACGACACGAGAAAGGGAAAGAGCGGGGTGGAAGCAAAATGAGGGCTGGTGGCCTCTCTTCCTCCTCTGGAGAAAAATGAAATTTCTGGGACTGTGAAGCTATGCTTCCCCTACAAAAGAGAAGACGATGAAAACTTACTTCTGCTGTGATGTAGTAAAGACAGAAATAACCGTCAACATCAGGAAACGGCTCTGCCTTTTTTTCATGTCTGAAACCAAACCAGAGCCGGTCCTCTCTGCAGCCGGCTCACTCATCCCAGAATTAATTTTCTATTAAGAATAAAACTAATGAGTTTAGCCAATTTCTGGTGCCCATAAAGTCGTGCTTTTCGTTGCCAAGTTTAAAAGACTGCTGGAGACACCAGCTCCTGGAGGGGCACCAGAGCCAGGGCTGGCAGGTGCCCCCCTCTGGGGCCCAGGGCTGACCCCCACCTGTCCTGCCCTGGGGCCCCGGAAGCCTGCTTCCTGTCCCTCCCACCCCACGGGAGAAAGGGCACGGTGTCCACTGCACGCTGTCATTCTGAGCCCAGCAGGGACACGCTGCTCACCACGCAGATGCACAGAAGGGCTGTTGGAGACGACTGACAGGCCAGCTGTCTCTGCCACTCCGCCCCCACTCCCCCGACAGGACACACGCCTGACTCCCACGGCAGCCCCCAAATCCCACCTGGTCACTGCTGCCAGGCCTCTCAATGCTGTGTGACTGGCAAGGCCTCGACCTCGTCCCAGGTCGGCTCCCAAGGGCTTGAGACCCATGAACAGAAAGCTCTTCACTCCAGCCCACCTGAGACTCCACCATGCAGAAAAGCTAACATAACCACCATGGAAAATGATCCACCCTCCATCCAGGAAAGGGGAAGAGGAACCGACGACCCGTCCATGGCGGTGGTCAGCCCTGCCGGGCAGGGATGGGGGGAGCCACTCCTCGGCCTCCGGGAAGCTCCTTGGACACGTCCTCTGTGTCTCTAGCTCCAGCCCGGGAGGGTCCTTGCCTCCTTGGTGGGGCTGGGGAACCGGGCTTTCCAGCCTCAGGCTGCTGCAGGGCGAACTCTGCAGAGACACGGTTCCCTCAAACCCATCTCAGTGAGCAAATCACCACAGCCACATTTCTTCAGTCTGCACGTGGCTTTTAAGCGGAATATTTGTGTCTTACTCACTAGCCCCTGAAGCTTGACCCGCCCCCTTAGCTCGTAAATTAATGGTGACTGTGGTGATAACACCCTTATCTGATCTCTGTGGGGTGCAGACTCCAGCTGTCCGCCAGGACTCTTAATAAAAGGGCTTGATAAATGCTGGGGTCACGGTTTTCTCTTCCACCAGAGCTCCGGCTCACAGCCCCCATTTATAACTCTCAGTTTGGGGGACGGCGGCTTGCTGGGTCTCAGCTTTGGAAGAACTCTCCTCCAGCCACCGCATGGGGTGTAGAGGCGGGGCGCGGCACCCCTCCCCTTCTTCACACACAGCCAGCTCTGCCTGGGCCCAGCTCGCTCCTGCAGCATTTTGTTGAAAGTAACAAGAGTGGGACATTCTCTTTATTTCTACCTTTTCCCAGGGCTATGGCTCAGAAGGCCTGTAGCCGCACTTCCCAGGGAGCAACACGCAGGCTGGACTGGGTGCTGTGCCGGCCTCCCAGCCCAAGGCTTCCCCAGGTGCTGCCCGGTTCCCAGGGCAGAGCTCTGCTGCCTCCAGCTCTGCCGGTGCAGCCCCACCTCTGACCGCCGGTCCTCGTTAGAAACGGCCTCTGGCTCTTATTCGGCTCTTACTAGGGCCTGACCACAGGCAGCTTAAACACGTGAGGGCCTACGGATGGTGCGGACGCTCTTTCTGAGGTCAGGGAGTGCGGTCGGCCGCTGCCGCCCAGCACAGGGGCCACCCTCCGTGTCACCAGCTGCGGCCACTCTACCTGAGAAAGAGGCGTCACCATTCTCCTGCCTCGCGGGGCTGCTTGAGACGATGAGGTTCGGTGTAAAGGTACTTTTTACCATATGTTGTCCTAGGAACATTCGACGTCATCCTGGGGATGCCCTAGGAATATCCGATGTTACCACTAAAGTGTTTACACCTCTGAGAAGCTGATTTGCATCTAAGAGGAACTTTCAAAGTCAGACCCCAAGGAGTGATGCTCCTGGGAAATTTCAGGCATCAGGCTGGCCAGTGTTACGAGGTCACAGGACACTGGTGATAGCTTCCAGCCCCTTCCCTGTCATTCTTCACCACCTCCTCCTTCCTACGTTCCTCCCCGAACCCAAACCCTTCCCTCCGCTCCGTCCCGCCCCCGCCCTGCCACTGAGCAGCAGCTGGCCTGGTGAGGGAGGATGTCCCAAGCGCAGCATCATTTGAGAGGAGCCAGGAGGTCAGGAGGGCACTGGCAGCCCATATCTCGGGGACCAGGAGGGTTTCTCACGGAAGTTGGCACCAAACTGGAGAAGCCCTGTGGCCCCCACGGGACAGACAGTGCTTGGTGGCCGAGCTCTGGTTGGCTGCGCGGGCAGCAGGGGGGACCCGGACATGCATATGGAGACATTTGGGGACATCCTTTGTGGGCCTGGAAGGCCGTGGTTCTGGATGCGGGAGGGGAGGCTGGGAGTCACGGGGGCTGTCGGGGGGGCAGGGCGCGGCCCCCAGCAGGCTCTGCTGTCTGGGGCAATCCCAGGGGCTGGGGGCTTGCTGTCCGCACATCTGGCACGGCGATCCCCACAGCACCCGCGTTTCAGGGGCTGATGCTAGAACACGGGCTGGAATCCAGACCTCTGATGTCCCCTGGCAGTCACTGCCCAGAGCATCCTGACGTCTGGGGACTGCGTTCCTGATCAATCAGCAATTCATTGCCCTCTATGGCCAAAGTAATTCAGCTAAAACCAGATCTGAGCCAGGTCGTTCCCCTGCGTACAAGCCTTCAGTAGCTCCCCGTCACGTAGAGACAAAACTGCTGCTCTGAAAGGGGCTTGTGCGGTCACTGTGCCAGCTCTGTGACTCGTGCCCCCCTGGGAGGGACGCCCCAGGCCACGTGTTTCTCACCTCCGTGCCCGCTTCTGCCTGGGCCCCTCAGCCTCCTCCGGTCAGCGCCCAGCCGCCCCTGCAGGCCCAGCTCAGGTAGGCCTCCTGGGAGCCTTCCCAGCCCCTCCCCCAGCCGCTGAACTTGTGGATCCTGCCCTCTGCCCCCTGTACTGCACGCGGCCGGGCGTGTGTCTGTGCCCACCAGCGCCGGGTCCCTGACTGGCTCTGGACTAGGCGGCTTGCTGGTTACAGGGCTGGAGGAGGGAGTGACGGGATGGCCCTTCTCTCTAGCCTTTGGTCTGGGAGCTCTGTCAGTGGGCACAGAGGAGCGTTCGGGTCGGGACGCGTCACGGTGCTTGTCCCTACCTGCCCTCTGGGGGATCCTTCCAGGCCGGCAGCTCTGGGGCCCCGGGCGGTCAGGACGGTGCTGAGCCTGGGCTGCACTTGGCAGGGGTTGTGCGCGGCCAGAGCTCAGCCCCTTGGCCTCACATCCGAGCTCCGCTTTGGCCGCGTGCCCAGCTGGTGTGTGCAGCCTTGGGAAGGTCACTAGGCTTTCCTGGGCCTCAGCGTCCCCGTCCCTAAAACTAGCAAGGAGGCCCCACGTTCCTTCCACGTCTCCCGGCCCTGATGCTCTGGGGCTCCGAGCTCCTTTTGCTGGAGAATCGCCTAAGAGCAGGGGCTCGTGGAGAGAAAAGCGGGCAGGGAAGAGATGCCTCCGCTCCCCTAGCTGGGGGACCACGGCTGCGAGTCACAGCCGGGCCTCCCACAAGCCTCGGACAAAGGCTGAAACCACCATTTCTTTGCTTTCGCCATAAAGAGCGTTTATCTGGGGGGCAGAACGAGGGAGTCAGGCCCCACACGTCAGAGCCCTGTGTCCCCCGCCGTGCTGCAGCCAACACCAGCGTCAAGGGCCTGGGCCTTCCCGGGGGCCTTCGCCACAGGGTCCGGACACCCTCGGGCCTTCTACAGCAGTAGGAATTCCGGAATCTCTTGCAATATTTCCCAAGAGTCTAATAAAAAGTGTGCTTAGACCCACCTGAAAGCTGCGAAGGCAACTGAAACGTCAGAGCCTTGGGTTTTGGCTTGAATTACAGCAGCTAGGCAAGTGAACCCAGGCCCGTCACCTCTGACGGCTTCTTGTAACTGCGCTGACTTGTTGAAAAGAAGGGAGATGAAGCAGCAAAGAGAGTCCCGCGCACCCTTCTTTGCCACATACGGCAGCCGCAATAAAAAGAAAGGGCCTGGAAGCAGCGGGCTGCTCCCTGGGCTGGTAAGTGGGGGCTGGCTGGGCCTCCCTCTTGGAGGACTGGCGCTCCTGGCGGGGGGCCCTCGGGTGAGGATGAGAGACGGGTCCAGACTGTCCAGGCCCCGTGTCCTCTGGCCGCCTGTCCCTCCCGCTCCTGTCCCTGCAGACTCTCGGGCAGCCAGGATGGGGTATGCCCGGGGCCCCGGATGGAGCCCCTTCCTCAGCCTCGGAGGGGAGGGGGTCTCTGGGCGCGAGGGCACGCCCTGGGCTCAGCGGCTGCTCAGCTGGTCGGGGACGTCAGCAGACGGGGCTGCGCGGGCCGGTCTGCAGCGAGCTGGGAAGCCTGGAGCCTGCTTGCCAGCTGGGAAGTGACCAGGGACGGCATCGTCCTCTGCAGGGGGAAGGCGGGAGCCCCCGCCGAGCCAGCACTGGCCGCGCAGGGAAGTGGGCATTTCACGTTGAGGCCAATAGCAAACGCCTGATGGTGGGGCCTGTTTTCAGACGTGGCAGCCAAGGCTTAGAGTGGGCGTCAAGCCCCTGGCCCTAAGTCCTGTTATTCATAAGGGAAGGAGCTGGGGTGGGACCTGGGGACCCACTGGTGGGGCAGTGCCCCTCCTGCCCTGTTCCCCCACCCCGCCCCAACCCGTGGCTGAATCTCACATCGGCCTGAAAGTTCAGTGGAGGCGGCTTTGGGTCGCGTGTAACTTCAGGAGATTCACCCAGGTAGCCTTCCCCCCGTCCCACGTCACAGCCGGGGGGACCATCTTCCCAAGGACACATGTGTGGGGGCTGGGCCTGGCTGCCGTTCCCCTCCCCCTCCCGCGGGACCGCAGGCCCGGGGCGACACCCCCGTTCTGTGTGCGGCTTGGTTGTGTCTTGCTCAGCCCTGGGGAGTGACTGCTGGGGGCGTCTGAGTACACGGGGCTGGGGGGCGGCCTGAGTACACGGGGCTGGGAGGCGGCCTGAGTACACGGGGCTGGGGGGCGGCCTGAGTACACGGGGCTGGGGGGCGGCCTGAGTACACAGAGCCGGGGGTGAGCAGGCAGAGAGGGTCTGGGGGTGCCATCGCCTTTGTGGGTGCAGCTTGGAGCCGGTGCTGGCTGTTGCCTGGGCTCCCCCAGGGGCTGCTCCTCCTGCTGAGGTGGGATCCACCCCCCCGCACCTACTGGCTTCTGTGCAGAGGCTCCAGGACTGGAACAGGAGCCGGGCGAGCGGGGGAGGCCGGGTACCTCCACCCTGCAGGGTTTCTTGCTGAGGTAAGCAGTCTGCATCTCCTCGGCCACCGCGGAGGTGGCTAAAACATTCCTGTGATTGCAGCTGCTTCCTATTACCCCCGGAGCCCGGGGTCTCCCAGCCTCAGTGCTCAGGGAATCACAACCACAGCTTCCACGTCTGTTCACTGGAGTAGGAGGCCGGGGGGCGCCCAGCATGGACCTGCAACACGCAATCCAACATGTACATCTGTGCCGTGACGAAGTGTAGCAGAGCAAGGGCTCCCCTGCAGGACAGGAGCTGAGGGCTGCAGTGACAGGCTGGCCAAGCGTCTGCCTGCGTTGGAACCTGGCTCCTGGGGAGGGGCCACTGCTCCCCGTAGTATGCTTGGTGAGACTGAAGACACATTGTGCGTATCAAGTGGCCGTGGCTGGGAGGGAAGAGTAGCAGCTGGGGCGAGGTGGGGAGCCAGCGGTGGGGGCAGAGCTTCCCCAGGAGGGCGCAGAGCGGGTCCTGGGGTCAAGACCCCTGGCTGTGTCCGCATGGCTCTGACCAGCCGCTGGGTGGTCTCAGGTGGCTTTCAGGCACGCTGGGCCTCAGCTTCCTCGCCCGTAAATTGTGGGGTTTGGACTAGCTGGTTTCTAAAGATTTCACCAGTCCTGACATCCTGGTTCCTAGAAGCCTTCAGGGAGAAGAGACCTTCATCTTTATTTCATCATGTTTGGTCTTTGCTCTTCCTTGGTTGGGAGACTAGAGGTGGTTAGTGGCGCCGAGAGGCTGGTGGGGAGTCACTGAAATTGGCCCCTGTGACCCCTGGGGACCTGGGATACGTGCATTGCAGTCTCTGACTGTAGACCTGTCCTCTCAGAGAGAAGTGCAAGGGACCTCTAAGGGACGGTGCTGGTGACAAATGGGCAGGAGGGGCGGGAACTGTCCAGCAGGGGAAGCTCCTGAAACCTGGGAGGGCTTGTTCATCCCAGAGAACCTGGTCCTTACAGTGCAGGAGTTGTGCCAGATGCCGGGAGGGAGGCCCTGGTACCCTGACCTCAACCCGACCCGAGGAGCTTATACCTGGGGAGGGAGGTGGACACCAGCACTGCAACTTCCACTGCTCCACTATCAGAGAAAGACGACCAATAGTGAGGGGCTCAGAGGACAGAGGAGGACGTGAGCTGTGAGCGCGCGCACAGAGGGGCTGCGGATGGAAGTGCGCTTGAGTGGTGCGTGGGTACAATTTAGTGACACATTGGTGGAATTTCATGCGGAAGGGCTGGCACCAGGAAAAAGGTTTGCAAGCTTTGTAAGGGGTGGGCTGGGGGCGTGGCAAGGAGGAGACACAGAGAGGACGAACAGGAGAATACTGGAGAAGCGGAGGAGGGCAGGAGGGGACGGAAAAAGGTCGATGCAGAGAAACCTGAGGACAAGCCAGTGTGAGGCCCACGTGTTGGCTGGATCCGCTCCAAGCTGTGGGCCTGGAATCCAGTCTGGGAGGAGAGAGCTGAGTGCAGGGGGGGATGGGAGGGACAAGAGGAGGGACAGGGAAGGGGGCGCCCTAATGGAGATACCGCTGCCCCCAACCGCAGGTCCAAGGTCAGGAGCCTGAGCCTCACGAGCTGCGGGGGAAGGGTGGCACCTGCCCTGCCGTTCCCTCCTCCCCGACCGCCTCCCACTTACTGGATCACTTATCCCTCGGTGGAAGCTCTGTGGCCCATGGCCCCAAGGGGCACTCTTGCTGCGCTGGTGTGTCAGCCAACTCTAGGAGTGTCCACGCTTCAGGGAAAATGAGGGCTACCTCCCCACCACCCGAGCCCGTGGTTAGACTCCCCCCTCCCTCCTTCCCTCTGTGGGGACCCCCTTGGAGCCCACCGGTTCCAAGAAGTCTTTATGGCCTAAGCTCCCAGGCCAGCATCATCTTTACTCAAAACTTAACTATTGAATTTTCCACTCAATAGATTAGAATTGACTTGCTTTTTTTAAATTCCTGAACCCCTTTAAACAGGCCTGCACCCGCACCCGTGCGGCTGCCTTCCTGTGGTCCAAGCTGGTCTAAGAGGAGGGCTTTGTGCTAAATGAGATTCGTTAATATCCCCACCAGCAGAGCACACTAGGTTATTTCTGTGCCTGAGCTTCCTTTCCCCACAATGCTCTCCTCATTCCCCTCCCACCTAGAAATCCAGGCGGGCAGTGGGGTGGGAGACAGGCTTTTAGAAAGATATTCTTCAGTGGAGACAAAGGCCTCTCACAGCAGTTATGGCTATCGGAATTGTTTCCTTTTGTAATTTATTGCTGGGGCTTCACATGGGAGTTCAGCCCACGCTTTCAAGTGTTCAGTATCAAATAACAGTTGGGGCCAGGCTCCCTCTGGATGAAATGCAAGAGCGATAACCTTTCACAGAGGAGGAGGTTTAGGTTGTATTCCATAAGAACTTCCCAGGTGTCAAGCATTGCTTCCGTGGGTGCATTTTATTGGGGAGGGGGTCCCGGGTGATCCTAAGTGGAGAGGGATGGTTGGTCTAAAATAGATCAAGAGGAGTACAGGCTGAAAGTTCTGGTCACCTGGTCTAAATCTCAGATTTTGTGACATGTCCAATCTCTGGCTGAACTCAAGGTACCCCCCGCCCCTCCATCCGTGCTACCCTGGGGACCTCAGCTATTTTCTCCTCTCTGAATGAGAAGGAAACATCCATTACGAAAATCAATTGCTATAATTTGAACCTGCATGCATTTAAAAACTAAATTAAGCAGGTTCATAAAATCTAAGCTCCTTGGTTGAGCAGAACAAGCTTGGTTCTGGAAATGTCTGCTCAGACCAGGAGTGGACTTGGGGGACGCACAGCTGTAGGGGGGAATTGCTGCTGTCCTCTGTGCTTTCCATCCAGGTGGGTTTATGGTGCTGGCCCAGGGCTCCTGCAGTGCAGGCAGGGGACGCACTGTGCTCCTAAGAGGGGCCTCCTGCATCCTTGCACGTCATGGCAGGCTCCTCAGGCCTGGGCCTGGGTGGAGGGGCCACACCTGCAGCAGCTCCAGCAGTGGGTTCCCAGCCCTCCTGCCCCCTCCCCGCCTGGCCATCACTGCCCACCATGGACTGGGCACCACGCCCATTACAGTTACAGGCTTCCATCTTCTTCCTTCTGCCTGTGTATGTAGAAAAAAAGGATTCTTAAAAATGGAAGAACCCACCTTGACTTCTCTGAGAGTTGGATGGAGTTGAGGGGCTGGAAGCATCAGAGTACATATTTTCAATGATAGATTCTGAGCTCATTTTGGAAAGATTTGAGGAAGCCAATAGAGCGGGGCTGAGGGAAGACAGCCCTCTCCTGAGAGGGTAGCTGTCCTTCCAGCATTCAGGGAAACCCAGGAACAAGCAAATCCGAAGTGACGGAAGAAGAGGTGGAGAACCGCAATGCTGTCTCTCTAATTAGAGGAAGTGAGATGCAGCTCCAAGAAGCTGACAGCGCTGGTGGCTAGGAGCCCGGCCTGCAGCCCAGACAAGCGGGGAGACGTGGGATTCCAGGCAGGCTGGGAAGGAGGGCTGATTCTTGTAAATAGGAGTTTGGTTAACTTACTCCAAAGGGCAGAAGCTGAAAACTGGTATGATTCGTATCTAAATGTACTTATATGTTTATGTTCTTTTAAATAATTCTTAACTATAAATCTAGTGTCAGTGTAGTTTTCTGTAATTGTATTTAATTAACGGCCTGAATGCAGTTTTGGAATAAATAATGTAAGTCCACGATAGGATTCTTCAGCATTCTGCTTACTTGTTAGGAAATGTGCTTTTATAAGGCAAGTGTGTTCTCTAGAAGAGCTAGTGGGGCTCTGGGATGCTGGAGCCGGGTCATCACGGCTGCCGAGGCCTGGCATTCATGTCGTGACGTTTCCATTCAGATGTGAACACCAAGCAGCTGATGTGTAGCTGGTTCTGTGCCCACTGCAGCCCACGGAGGGGGAGGGGGAGGGGGAGGGGTGGTGGGTGGTGGGCTCCCGCACAAGCCCGGCATCCTTCCTGCCAGCCTGGGGACCATGTGGTCGTGCGTTTCATGGAAGCTGACCTCACCCAGGGGGCAAGTGGATGAGGGTCACATTTCCCTGATAAGGCCTTGGCTCACCTCCTTGGGGTAAGTAGGGCTCTGGGACATGATCTTGGCTGATGAGATAACAGGGAAGGGAGGGGAGAGGCTCTGAGGAGGGTTCTTCGAAACGAGACATGAGGCAGAGGGCACATCCGTTTTTTCCTCTGGTTGTGTCATTCCCAGCTGTGATGCCGGAACAGTGGCAGCCTCTCTGTGACCATGGACACCTAGCATGAGGACAGAACCCCAACATGATGAGGGTGGAAGAATGAAAAGACGTAAAGAACCTAGGTTCTTGATGACATTGCTGAGCCATTCAATTAAAAAACCCTGGAATTTCCCTCCCTATGACAGTGTGTTTTGTGGAATAATAAATTGCCTTATTGGGGTTGGCTTGTGAGTTGGGTTACTTGGACCCATAGGTAGCCGTGCATGTATTTCTTAAACCAACAATCTTATGAAGTAGGTATTACTATTACATTCATTTTGCAGGTGAAGAAATTGATGCTCAGAATGGTTAAGTAACTTGCCCAAAGCCACACAGCACGGGAGTGCAGAGGTGTGCTCAGGCCACCGCAGAGCCATTGCTCCTTTGACACTGATGGCTACTCTACACTCAGCTGAGTCCTCTGGAAGGCCAGCCAGCTAGGTTGGAACCTGCGGGGTGGGTCCCCTCACGCAGCAGCCAGGCTTGGCCCTGCACCCCGTCCTCTTCCTCCAGGCAGAAGGTAAGTGCAGCAGTGACAGCAGCTTTGATGGCAAAGGGTGACAATCTCTATCTCTCATTTCATCGTGCTATCAGCAGTCAGGCTCTGAAAAATCAATCCCGCACTGACTCATCCCCCCGCGATGCGGCTGACAACAGACACCGTCTCCAACTGCAGGCCGGCCGCGGGCAGTGCGTCTCCAGAGGGCCTGTGCGGTTTTATCCTGCTCTTTACTTTGAGACTCAGCCAAACTCCTGCCCCCTCGCTGGTGAGTCTGCCCCTTTGCCCGGGTTTGGCGGAGGTGTGAGCGGATGACGTGGTCCTGCCTGTTCCCCTGGCCTCCAGCTGGCCTGGGCTCCCCTAAGGGGACCACACCGTCACACTGATGTTTGATCCCATCAGGACCCAGTAGCAGTCAGGACACAGCTGCCTTATGGGTCACTTTGTCAAGATGGTCCACCCGCCCCTGTCCCTTCCCTGCAGCCAGGAGGACACGGCTACGGAAAGTGCCAGGGGCACTGGGGGGGCAGCTCCCAGGATTCGGGACTAGGGCCAAGGGGAGGAGTCGCAGGAAAGACGGGAACAGAAGGTGGACAGGACGGCAGACGGAGGGGGCGTCTGACCTCAGGGCCTGGGGGCAACACGACGACAGTGCCACACCTGCCCTCCATGTGCTTGGAGCACCAGCCGGAGACTCATGATGCCGAGGACGAGGGCTGAGTCAGCACGACCGTGAACCTGTAACGTGTCAGAATTTATCTTGTGCCATCATTTCACTAATGACACAGATAATTTCATTTGATCCTTGTAACAACCCTGTGAAGGGGGTACGGTTATTGTTCCCAGATGAGGGAACTGAGACCCAGAGGGTTCAGTGGGTTTTACAGGGTCACATGGCTGGTGGGCATAAGAACCTGGGATAGAACCCGGGTCTTCTGGCTCCAAACTTCAGGAGCCCCTGGGCAGCCGAGAGAGACGCCCTGTTCCGGAGCCTTTAGGGGCCCAGGGTAAACGCGCCTGTCACTCCAGACCTGGCAGAGATGTCAGCGAGTGGCACCTTCATCTGGAGACGTCTGCGTGCTCTGCAGGGTCTGCTCATGGCCGTTTATGAACTTCCGGGGCCTTTTGCTGACAGTGCAATCTGCAGCCCTGTTAACAGTAATAAGCTGGTGAGCTTCAGGACAGGCGGGGAGCTGGGAGGGAGAGGAGGCCGCCAGCCACCCGGAGAGCCGTGCTTGGTGGGGATGAATGAAGACTGCGTGTCCCCCGGTGTCAACAGCCCCCCAAAACGACAGGAGCCGCCCAGCCGTCCTCCCCTCCTGCTGACATGAGTCACTGCAGCACGATTGACGTGCTTCCTCCCGCAGCTGAGGGTGAGCTCTGTTGGCCACTCAGGCACAGGTGTGGTGACTCTGGAACCAAAGCTGAGTTCCTCTGCTGGACCCCTGAGCCTGTTTTCGTGGCCATGTTGCTTTGTACGGGAAACGAGGTGGTCAACTCCACCACGAGGAAACCTGGATACCAGTCATTTAACCCCGTGAAAGTCATCACAGACTACTTAAGGATGTTTTCAGAAGAGAAACGAGGAAGAATGCGCGGAACTGTCCAGCAGGCGGCCTGGGTCCTGGTTCTCCTGGGCCTGGGTTGGCAGAGGCCACACGGAGAGCCTGGGCTCCATCTCCGCGGCCAGGGCGGCAGAGGAGAACCAGTGGAAGAGGACAAAGCCGGTGAGGACGCTCCACGCCCCGCTTGGGGGGGCAGGTCTGTGAGCACTATTCACGGTCGGCCAGGGCGGGGACAGAGCTGCATCTAGGACACAGGACCCATGTCCAGGAGCTCTGTCTGGTGGACACGTGAGTTCAGACGAGGAGGAAAAGACCGGCAGGGTGTCTGGGGACCCCCGGCACTCAGAGCTGCGTGGGTCACCTGCTCTGCAGCTGAGCACTCCGGTGAAGCCCTGCCTGGGCAGCCTGAGACCATGCATGTGGGGCCCTGGCCATGGTGGAGCTGGGGGCTCTGGCTGGCATGCTTCTGCTCACCTTCCAAGCAGACAAGTCTTTCTCCTGGGGCCCAGCAGTGCCTGGCACGTAGTAGGTCTTCAGTAAACACTTGCTGAATGAGTAGACATGTGTGCGCAAAAGTGGGCACACGGGCACACACATGCATATGCGGGGTCCCCGAGGCACACACAGGCGTGCACATCCGTGCTGCTTGGGAAGGGACAGAGCCGTGGTTCCAGGGCTTCCCTGAGCAGGCTGGGCCCCAGGGGACAGACCCGCTCTTACGGCCTTTCCTGTTTCGTGGGGGAGCCACGTGAACCAGGATGACAAGCTGCGTAAACTTCAGGTGTGAGACGTGCTCCTGAAGGCTCTGGAGTTCGTGCACGTGTGCTCGAGGGGTGCCTGTGCGCCTGGGGGGGGTTCACGTCGCTGGTGCCGCACGTGCACCTGTGTCTGCCGAGGCAGCACCGGCCAGCGCCGCGTCCTTAGGAGATGGGACACTAGTGGAAATAGTGCATCTGGGGGTCTGGTGGGGGGCGGCATCAGAGGGACCCCCAGAGAAGTCATCAACAGGCCGCAGGGGACAGAGCCTCCACTGGGCGCTGGGTCATCTCAGAGGGCAAAGAGCAGGCGTGTGGCCTGGAGGGGTGGCTTGGGCCAGATGTCACGACCATCACATCCTCCTCCAGCTGTTTGTAAAATTAAGATCGCAGGTTCGTAGTCGCTGGGGCCCCCTGAGCCTGATGCTCCGTGAGTCTCGACATGACCCCTGCCCTTAGGGAGTGTGTCCTATGAACAGGGGTCCCAGAGATGCCCAAATACACAACCACACACACAATTACACACACACACACACACACACATGCGTGTACACACAAGCTCACACGTGGACAAGGCAGTGTGGAAGTTGGGACAAGAGGCTCCCAAACAAGTTGACGCGGTCAGAGGAGGCCTCTTGGGGGACTTAAACGAACCATCAGAGGCTCATCAAGGTGGGGAAGGGAGGGGGGGCCAGGGGTGGAGAGAGAGGGAGAGAAAGGCGGCTCCAGGTGCCGGAAGGTAGGACCACAGAATGAGGGGCTGAAAGCACAGAAGTTTACTCTCTCGAGTCCTGGAGGCTGGAATCTGAAGTCCAGGTGTCAGCGGGGAGGGTCCCTCCTGGGGCCTCCCTGGGGTGCAGACGCTGCCCTGTCATGCCCTCACCTGGCCTCTCCTCTGTATGTGTGTCTGTGTCCAGTCGCCTCTGGGCAGGAGGGCATCAGTCACGTGGGCTTAGGGCCCACCCTAGTGACCTCATTTACCCTAATTACCTCGTTACGGAACCTGTCTCAATGCAGTCATGTCCTGAAAGGCTGGGGGTCTGGACTTCAGCATATGACGTTGGGGAACACAATTCAGCCCATAAGACGGGCGGCAGGAATTTCTCCCAGCAAGTCAGGACTCAGGCAGATTGGCTGACATGGGCATCGGGAGTGTCTTCCCACCTAGGGGTCGGGGGTACGAGTGGGTCTGCTTCTTAGGACCCGGGTCCAGGACCAGAATCTCAGCGTCTCCACCAAGTGAGGCTGACTCAGTGCCCTGGCAGGGAGCAGGGCGGCTGCAGGGGAGCTGGTGAGGTTAGCGCTCTGAGCAAACATACAGGGAGCGACAAGAACCACGTGGGTGCTCTACTGGGTGCAGCGGGCGCTGGGGTGCGCTCGGAGCCTGGCTCAGCCAGTGGGTCGTGTTTTCCTCATTCCTACGTGGTGGGGCTGAGACAGGAGCTAATGCAGTGCGAGTGGGGGCGCGGCTCCAGGCTGAGGAGCCGGTGGTGCTCTTGTAACATAGTCGTGGGTCCCCGAGAGCGCAGGGGACCCTCACGTCCCAGTGCCGAGGGCGTGCGCTCTGATGCCACGTGGGCTGCGCTGGCGTTGACTTTAGAGATGTCTGCGAGACACGCTTGTTTTCCAGCCATCAGAGCATTTGCCTTCCTGAGTGAGCAGAGGGAAGTTGTGCCGAGAGGACCCCGTGTGAGGGGCAGGGCTGGGGGTAGAAGCTGACGGGCCGTTCCGCTGTCCTGGCTGCGCTTCTGCAGGGACAGATCCTGATGGGGGATCTGGGGTGGGTGGAGAGGAGAGTCCCCTGCTGTCATGGTGTCGTGGGCTGTCCTTCCCACAGATGACACATCCCGGGCAGGACGAGGCCCCCAGCGTCAGCCAGGCACCCGTCTGCTCTGGAGGGCAGGGCGCGACCCCTGCATACCGCCCCTGACCAGCCCGTATCCCGTGTGACCCGTAAGCAGGGCCCTCCTGTCTCTCACTCCTGGCAGGCGCCTCCTTAATCTCGTCCAGAGTGGGGCTACTGCTTTCCCTCTGGAAGCAGGAAAAGCCCGAGTTCCCAGTAGAGCGAGGCTTGGATGACGGCTTCTTCCAGTACCCTCCGTCCAGGCCGGGCTGCCCAAGCCTGTCTCCTCCCCTTCCCTCTCGGCTTCTGCTCAGTCCACGGGCCTCAGGGCACATTCATCTCCGTGGGGCCTCCTATCTAAGTGGCCAGGCCGGGTAGGGGCTGGGGGCTCAGCCACGGCGGGTGGGGAGGGAGCTGTGGGAGCGTAGATGGGAGACCTTTCCCGTGGAGGCATCCCCTGGAGCAGAGACGAGAGGCTTGGGCCGGGCAGGTGCGGGCAGGTCACCTCCCCAGGGCCGCGTGGTGGTCAGAAGCAGAGCCTCGTGGGGTCCTGGCTGTGCTGCTGCCTGAAGGCTGCTCTGGTCTGAGCCTCACTCCCTCCGCGTCTGCGAAGGGGATGTGCTGTCAGCCCCTCTTCTGGGCGTCATGAGCATTGACTGGGAGGATGCGTGTTCGGGTTTAGGGGTGCCACGGAATACACGTGGGGAAGCGGGGGCCTCCCTCGGGGACCTAGGGGTGCTGGGCGTCTCCCCGCCCAGGAGCCTTCCTCCCTCCCCCGGTCTCTGTTCACCGTGTGCTGGGTCCTCTCTGTGCAGCAGCCCGTGGCCCCATCGCGTCCCTTGGGTCCTGCTGGCGCTGCGGGACTGGGCCCCCTGTGGCGGTTGCATTCTCCCTCCCCGCCCCTGGTGCTGACCCACGGCCTCCCTGGTTCCATCCTGAAGCCCAAGGCTCCTTCCGAACTCGGACGCCCACCCCTCCCTGCTGCCTGCCCCACCAGGACTCGCCTCAAAGGAAACGGCTTTGGGGAAAAGTGAAGCTGCTTTAAATATAAATGGCGGGGGCACAGTAGGACCTTATTAAAATACAGAGGTTAACAAGGCCTCATTCCCCTAAATTATTAACAATGTACTTATTCTTCAGAAAAGTACCCATGAAAAATTAAAACACATGAAAATGGTTGTTCACGTAAAACTCAGTTAATCTGTGAATAACGTTTTATTCAGAGCATTTAATGAACGGGGGACTTTGGACACCTGCTGTCCCCCGCCCCCCTCCCTGGGCACCTTCATCCTGGAGGGAGAGGCAGGAGGATGGGCCAGGGCCTGACGGCAGGACCCCTGGACCCGGGTTCCCGGGACCCATGGGCCAGAGTCCTGAGGCCCACACGGAGCCAGGGAAGCCGCCTCTGGAGGGAAGAGGGGACGCGTGGCGAGGAGGTGGGCCCCCGGTGGGCCCTCTGCTGTCCGTGCGGCCTGTGCTCTGATCACCCAACGGCAGCCCCTCTCGACCTCCTCATTGCCAGGAGGGGACGGCTTCAGACCCGGAGGGCAGGGTGTGGGCCCCCTGACCAGGTGGGGCTGGGCAGACCGGAGGGCCGGGCAGTGTCCCGGAGGGAACCCTGGCCGGGGGCCCAGCTGCACAGGCGGCCAGGCTGCTTTCTGTTGACTGTTCCCTTTCCTGCTCCTGGGCCTGAACCCGGCCGAGGTGGGAGCTGAACGTGCATCTGCTGAATGGACCAATGGAGTAAATAAATGAACCGGGAAGGGGCCCATGGCTTCCTGGGGACCCCCGGGGGGTCTCAGCCTGCCCACCTCCCGGGGCCTGGCTGTGACTCGGGACCCGCAGGCCTGGAAAAACAAGCACGTGAGTCCTGGCCCCCCGGGAGCCACAGAAACGGGCTCCACGCCCACGGGCGCCCCAGTGTCTGCTGGGCCCCATGCGGGGGCTGCGCTGAGCACGGGGCCTGGTGCCGAGGACTCTGGGCCGAGCGGTTTTCTGCACAGCAGCATCCTCCCGAGCCTGTGTCCTTTCTTTCAAAACACCCCTGGAAATGAGCAGAGGGGTGGCCACGACAGTCAGCCTGGGGGAACGTGGACGTGGCTCAGAGAGGTGCAGGCCCATTAGGCCACTCAGTTTGTGCCGCTGAGTGGGAGCCGGATGGGCAGCGGGGACAGCAGGATCGGGGCCAGACAGAGGGTGCCAGGCGTCTGTTTTAATGGTCATGGGTGGGGCTGTGATTGTGGAGGAGCAGGAAGGGGACAGGGAGGGACTCCCTGATGGGCATGCCGTCCTCGGGGACCCCCCAGTGAGGGTCCTGCACACTCACCCCGAAGCACAGCGCTTTACAGTTGGCAGAAACAATGAAGCTCGGGGGCCCTCGGTCACTTGTGCATTCTGCAGCACTCGTCACAGACGGGCTCCCGGGCTGGTGGGGATAGACACAGCGAAGGTGAACCAGACTGGAGTCGGGCTGGGGGCCCAGGAGCTTTGCCAGAAAGACCCCCGACCTCCCCCGACCTCACGTGCTGACCACGTGAGGTTACGTTTGACCCTCGCATTTGTCCTGAGACACAGGGATGCCAGCTTCACTTTGCAGATGAAGAGGCTAAGGCTGTAGGCACAGGGGGGTCATTGGTGACCGGCGGAGGCAACTCAGGCCTCGTTCCCACGGATGGTCCCTCCCACCGTCTTCCTCTCCTCCTCCTGCAGAGAAACACCAAGCCCCCGATCTGTGCCCTCGGGCTCCTGGCTGGTCCCACACAGGCCTGCAGGCTGGGGCCAAGCCCCCAGAGACAGTCGGGCCCCCTGCCTGGATGTGAGAAGAGTCCAGAGGTGTTTGCCCCTCGCTTTGCTTGCTGCCCCGGGAACCAGGCTGCTACCCCTCCTACCGGAGCGGAAAAGTGGTGCTGAGAAACAGACTCGTAAACGGGCGGGTCCTGGAGGCCCGGCCCCGAGGGGTCATCGTGCGTCAGGGAGGAAGCTTGATGCCGAGGCCGGGGTCCCGGTCCTGATCCACCTGCTGTCGGGGTGCTGCCCCTTCGGCCCCAGTATTCGATGGGGGAAGTTCTCTTCCAAAGAAGAGTGAGGCTGAGTAAATTGTCCTGGGAGGAAAGGGTAGAACTCGACAACCAGGGAGCTAAGAGGCTGCCCATCAGAAGTAGGTCCTGGAGGGTGAAGGGCCAGGGAACAGGGAGGCCCTGCCAGGCCCTCGTGGGGGCCAGGCCAGCCACTCTGCTCCTCCAGGCCAGAGGAGGCCTTGGGCGAGACCTCACCGGGAGGGAGTGTGTGTGTGGGCGTGTGCACACGTGGTTGTGTGAGTGGGCCGTACGTGGTGAGGGCGAAGACCCAGGATTACAAGGACCTGAGAGAACGGGCAGCTCGTACCCTCCACTCTGTGGGTGTCGAGGCCTGTATCGGCACTTTCCCATCTTCCACTGAGAAACCTCAGTTTCCTTCAGCTTTTCTATTGTCAGAAATACCTATGGTCCTAAACCAAGGCTTTCCCTGCTGTGGATCTGGCGTCACTCCACTGAGTCAGGCCAGATTTCGAGGGCTCAGACCCCTCCCCTCCCCCTTTGAAAAACGTTGGCGTGTCAGCACATGAACGAATATTTGTGTGCGTGTGTGTGTAAGGGTGTTTGGCCGGGGTGGGTGTGAGAGGGGTTAAGGATGGCTTCTGCTGTGGAGGAACTCAGTCTGAGTCCACAGGTCAGACACCTGCACAGGGCGTTATCATTCAAGATGGGGCCGGAAGGCCAGTGGACCCCTCGCATCATCGTCTTAACCTCCCGTGGGAGGGGCCCCCGAGCTGTGGGCTCTCGGTGGCCAAGAGTTACACTTGTCCAGCGACGTTCCTGTGTCCCCATCCCGGGGGCCACGGCTGGGCTCTCACCTGGGGGCTCCTGGATGGCAGCTCTGGCTGGCTGCAGACACCTGGGCCCCCAGCCCGGCAGCTGTGTGACCTCTGCCTGCCTTTTCCTGACCCCTCCAGGACCCTCCCCCCACAGGATACTCCCCCACCGCAGCAAACACCCAGGGCCGTGGCTTGTAACCCGTGGAGCGGGCAGCTCCCTGGCCATGCCCCTGCCCGCTGGGGGTCCCCAGGCTCCACTTTCAGGAAATCCACTCGGGACCCAGTGTTTATTCTGGTCCTTTTCCCAAGTTGCCTCTGATGAACCTTGAAGCAAAGATCTGAGGCCGGGTGGGAACAGGGAGCGGGCAAGTTTCTCTCCCGGATCCGTCCTTGGAAATAAATGTCATCCTTCCCAGTCTTGCCCCACGTCAGACTCCGCCAGCCTCCATCCGAATCAGAGGCCCCATCTTGGGGATATCAATGCATGGCCAGTTCTTCTCTGATTAAACAGATGAGAAAGACCAGCCTGTCATTTAAGGCCCGGGATCCTTTGCTCCTCTGGGTGGTGGAGCGGGGTGTCATTTTCCTCTTTGGAACCGGCAGGTGCTGCCTCCGGACCGGCTTAAATCAGGCTGGAGGCTGTGGGGACCGGAGCTGGGAGAGGATGGGACATTTTTATTCCTAGGAAGACAGTAATTGCAAATTTGTCACCAGTGGTGACATGTGGTGAGCAATTAATTCTGGGGGCCTCCCTCCTGTCACCACACATGGCTACTGCCCCGGGCAGCCCCTCTTGCTTAGAAGACTTGCAACTTCCCTTTCAGAAGACAAGCTAGGTTGCTGTACACCCAGTCCCCTGGGGCAGCGAGGCTCTTGCCGCTGAGGCGTGAGCACATCAAGGGCCTGGTGTTGGTGACATTGCCCTGAGCAGCGAGGAGGGGGACGCAGAGCGGATGCAGCGAGGGCAGCGCGGGCCCGGGGCTCACATGCGCCGACGCCCTGTGGGGCAGGCACTACTCTCATTCCCTCTTTACCTGGGGAAACTGAGGCACAGAGAGTTAGTCAGCTGGCCCAAGGACAGACAGCCCAGGGGGCAGAGCAGGATCCAGTCCAGCCCACCTTAACCTACAGGCCCCTCCACCAAAGAGCAGGTGGGAAGGAACACAGCAGCATCGGGCTGGCAGGTTCCAGCCAGTGTCATCGTCATGACTTGTGCATCCTTAGGTGAGTTGCTTATTTCTTTTCTTAAGCCTCAGTTTTCTCATCTGTGAAACAGGGACACTGGGACCCACTTCAAAGGGTTGTCACGAAGGCAGGACACTGAGCTGCCTCCTGACTCTCAGCCTGTCCGTTCCCAGGGCCCATGTGTGATTATTTTCCCAGTGCCCGTGGGTAACTGCCCTGCACTAAATTGTTGTCTAGATCTGTCTGGTTTCTAAGGCTCAAGGACAAAATTTAGAACTGAATACCCTAGAGATTTGGAACCCGAATTTGTTGTTTCATTCTCAGCAGCCCTGACGGTGCTCCCACACTCGGGACCTCCAGGGCTGACCGTTCAGAGGCCAAGTTCCTCTGCACGGGGTGTAAGGGGAGGGCAGTCTGGGGGGTGCCCAGGGCAGCTGGGGGGTGGGTGGGCGTGGTGCTCTGTCCTCTGCACCTGTCAGAGAGCAGGTAGTCCAGACAGGCTGGAAAACGCTTTATGTGCTAGGCTGGAAGATCTACTTCCCTCATTATGATTTTTTTTCAAGCTCATAGTAAAGTAAGTGAAAAGCCTGGAACAAAGTGCTGGAAGGGGGGCCATGGGAGCAGAGAGGGGAAACGGGGTGGGGGGACCTGGGGTGCCTCTGTGGTAGCTCCACTTCTGCAGCCTCCGTGCCTGCACTCCCCCAGCCTGGCGGGATTCACTCAGAGCCTGGTGCCTAGTGCCCAGTGAAATCTAGAATCTCAACCGAGGTTTAAGGGCAAAGTGAACCCCTTTGGCTCCGTGTGGAGGAGAGCCTGCGTCTGTGGGAGGTAAGGCCCTCCCAGGTCCCACCTCTGCTGGGGACACGCTGGCTTCGGGGACACGCTGGCCTCCGGGCCAGGCCTCCTGTTCACACCCACGACCCACAAGGGGCGGTAGTGCTGTTCCAGACCCACTGCTGCCTCTCACGCCCGCCTCCCGGAGCTGCCGGCTTGGGGGGTCCATGCTGAGGGACGGCCAAGGACAGCCCGCTGAGAAAGCACTGGATGCCCGTCCCTCTGGTGCCGCCGCCAGCTGTGTCACAGCAGAGCAGCCTGCTCCCCCGAGGTGGGGAGGAGACCCCTCCAGGGCCTCCGGGACGTGATTGGGGGCTGCAGGGAAGGAGAAGAGCTGTCGCCTGAGTGGTCTCCGGGACCTGTGTCTTCTCCCGGCCGGCAGGACCCCATCTCTCAACGGTGGGGACACAGGGACTGGGGGCTTCTGTCGAGCTTTCGGGTTAATTAGGAGGACTGAGGTGAGAAGAAGGTGGGAGATTCAGGCCGGCGGGATGTGCTTCTGTGGGTTTGCAGAACTTCCCCACCTGCCCACATGCATTTCCACCTGGGTTGGGGGGCAGGGCGTGGGGTGGGCAGCAAATGGTCGAGAAGTTCGGCTCAGCCCCACCTCTTCATTTCACAGGCTGTGTGATTTAGAGCAAGTGACTTAACCTCTCTGGGCCTTATTTCCTCAGCTGAGAAATGGGACAGTGGGATTGCCTCCTCACAGGCCTGTGGGGATTCAGTGAGGTGTGTGAGCTGCAGGTGCAGGGCCGGCTCGGCACACGCTCCGCAGACGTGAAGGCCGCCTACCATCCCTCCTCCTTACCCGGCCTGCTGTCCCTGCCCAGTAGGAAACCCTCACTTGTTTATTCTCACCTAGGTATAAAAATCTATGCTTTGCACTCACATGCCCATTTAAAAATTTTCCATTTCTTATGTTTTCATTGGTTTTTATGACTTTTGTCTAGCTATTTTTTCTGTTAAGACACCTATTCTCCAAAATCTATCAATCTATCATCTATGTATGTATGAATGTATGTATGTATGTCTCTCTCTCTCTCTCTCTCTCTGTCTCTCTATCTATCCTCTGTCTACAGCTATGTTAAAACCTGACTTCTTTGTAGAAGGACACACACGTCTCACGTAGATCCGTATTTATTCTGTGATAATGGCGTGGAGGCCGACCAGGCTGCTGTGGTCAGCTATGCTGAGGGTGGGGCCCACTGCAGAGTCCCGCGTGCTGCCTGCTCCTCCCGAGTTCCCCATGGTCGACGCCACGACTCAACTGTGCGGGTGAAAGCCTGAGGCTCAGGTGGGTGAGGGCTGGACAAAGTCGCAAGGCCGGTAGGTGGTGCAGCCGGGACTAAAGGCCAGTGTCCGAAGGCTCAGGAGAGGCCCGCTTCCCTCTCCAGCCTGACTAGGGGCCGCTGCTTTGCCTGGAGGAGCACACTGGCTGGATGGGGAGAGGCAGCGGTGGTTGGAGAGTGGGGGATGGCGGGTGCATCCCCAGCAGTGGGAGGGTGCTGATGGATGAAACGGCAGGTTGGCTTCTGGGCCTGATGGATAGGTTGCTCATGTTACCTGAAGTCGTCAGATGGAGGAAACACAACTGTTGCCGGAAGCTGTGGGGCCCCGTCTGCCGCCCCTGCGGGAGGGCTGACAAGGCAGAGCGGCGGTGGCCTGTACTATCCACTCCGGGGGCTCCAGCTCTGCTGGGGGGCTCCATGTGGCGTCCACCCTGACCAAGCCCCTTCTCGTGGGTGACCCCGATGGCTGCTGTACCCCCTCTGCCTGGTGCTCAAGGCCTCCTGACTGAAGACCACTCCCCTCCTGGACCTTCCCCCCACTCTTCTCCCGGGGTCCCTCCACTCGCCTCCGCCCTGGGGAAGGACGACTGTGTGGTGCTGATCGTCAGGCTTTGGAACCCGCCTGGGCTCCAGTCTGAGCTCTCCCACCTCCCAGGTGTAAACACTGGATTGAGACAATATTTGTCCTTTTGTGACTGGTTAATTTCACTTAGTGTGATGTCCTCAATATTCATCCACATTGTAGTACGTGTCAGAATCTCCTACACACACACACACACACACACACACACACACACACGGTTTTCTTCATTCATCTGTTGATGGACACTTGGGTTGATTCCATATCTTGGCAATTGAGAAAGCTGCGGCAATCAACGTGGGAGCAAAGATAACTCTTTGAGATGCAGATGTCCTTTCCTTTGAAAATATATCCAGAAGAGGGATATATCACTGGATCATATGGTTATTCTATTTTAAAATTTTAAATGAATTTCCATGCTGTTTTCTATAATTGGCTTTACCAGTTTACATTCCCAGCAACAGTGCACGAGGCTTCCCTTCTCTCCACACCCTCACTAACACTTGCTATTTCTTGTCTTTTTGATAATAGCCATTCTGCCAGGTGTGAGGTGATATCTTCTTGTGGTTTTGATTTGCATTCCCCTGGTGATTAGCGATGGTGAGCATCTTTTCATGTGCCTCTTGGCCCTTTGTATATCTTCTTTGGAAAATGGTCTATTCAGGTGCTTTACTCATTTATTAGTGAGGTTACTTGATATCGAGTTGCTTGTGTTCCTTATATATTTTGGATATTAACCCCTTGTCAGATGTATGGTTTGGAAATATTTCCTCCCATTCTGTAGGTTGTCTCTTCATGCTGTTGAGTATTTCTTTTGCCGCACAGAAGCTTTTTAGTTTGATACAATCCCATTTGTTCATTTTTGCTTTTGTTGCCTGTGCTTTTAGGGTCAGATCCAAAAAATCATTGCCCAGACCAATGTCAAGAAGCTTTTCACCTATGTTGTCTTCTAGTAGTTTTACAGTTTCAGGTCTTACATTTATGTCTTTAACTCATTTTGAGTTGATTTTTGTATATGGAATGGTATAAGGATCCAATTTCATTCTTCTGCACGGGGATAACTTGTTTTCTCAACACCATTTATTGAAGAGACCGTCCTTTCCCCACTGTGTGTTCTTGGCGCCACCAGCGAAGCCCCCACTGGAATTTTAAAAGGGATTGCATTGAATGTGTGATCACTTTGGGTAGTACGATCATTTTAACAATATTAGCTCCTCTGATCCATGAACATGGCGTATCTTTCTATTTATTTGTGTCTTCAATTTCTTTCATCAATGTTTTAAAGTGTTCAGTGTACAGATCTTTTACTTCTTTCATTAAATTTATTCCTAAGTATTCTTTATGCTATTATAAATGGGATTGTTTTCTTAATTTCTTTTTCCTATAGCTCATTGCGAGTGAAATACAACTGATTTCTCTATGTTGATTCCATATCTTGTAATTTTACTAAATTTGTTTATCACTACTAAGTTTTTGGTGGCATCTTTAGGGTTTTCTATATATAAGATCATCTGATCTGCAAACAGAGACAATTTTACTCCTTCCTTTCCAACCTGGATGCCTTTTATTCCTTTTTATTGCCCAACTGGTCTGGCTAGGACTTACAGTACTATGTTGAATAAAAGTGCTGAGAGGGCTTCCCTGGTGGCGCAGTGGTTGAGAGTCCACCTGCCGATGCAGGGGACACGCGTTCGTGCCCCGGTCCGGAAAGATCCCACATGCCGCGGAGCGGCTGGGCCCATGAGCCATGGCCGCTGAGCCTGTGCGTCCGGAGCCTGTGCTCCGCAACGGGAGAGGCCACAACAGCGAGAGGGCCGCGTACCGCAAAAAAAAAAAAAACAAAAAAAAAACAGTGCTGAGAGTGGGCATCCTTGTTTCATTCCTGATCTTAGAGGAACAATGAATCTGATGTTAGCTGTGGGCTTGTCATATATGTCCTTTACTATGTTGAGGTACATTCCTTCTACACCTAATTTGTTGCCAGGTTTTGTCCTAAAAGGCACTGAATTTTGTCAGATGCTTTTCCTGCATCTGTTGAGATGATCATACGATTTTTTCTCCCTCATTCTGTTAACGTGGTGTGTCAGATTTATTGATTTAAAGATATGGAACCCTTCTTGCCTCCCTGGAATAAATTTTACTTGGTCACTGGTGTATGATCCTTTTAATGTGCTGATGAATTCAGTTTGCTAGTATTTTGTTGAGAATTTTTGCGTCTGTGTTCATTAGAGATTTTGGCCTGGAATTTTCTTTTCTTATAGTGTCCTTGTCTGGCTTTGGTATGAGGGTAATATTGGCCTCATAAAATGAGTTTGGAAGTGTTCCCTCCTCTTCAATTTTTCTGGATGAATTTGAGAATGAATCGTGCCAATTTTTTTTAATGTTTTCTAGAATTCACTAGTAAAGGCACTAGGTCCTGGACTTTTCTTTGTTGGGAGGTTTTTGATTACTTATTCAATCTCCTTACTCACTGTTGGTCTGTTCAGATTTTTTTTACTTCTTCTTGGTTCAGACTTGGTAGGTTGTATGTTTCTAGGAACGTGTCTGTATCTTTCAGTTTATCCAACTTGTTGGCCTATAAATGTTCATGGTCTCTTAGGAGCCTTTGGGTTTCAGTCGAAATGCCTCCTCTTTCATTGATAACATTATTGATTCGAGTCCTCACTTAGATCGTGTATTTCAATGCAATGCCTATTACCTATGCTTTACTATCTGTGCTTCCAGAACTACCTGTTCTGGAAAACCGTCTATTACCTATGCTTTACCATCTGTGCTTCCAGAATTTAGGGCCACTCTGCAGCGGAAGCTTCTGTCCCTTGAAATTGGAGCCCCCAGGTCTCTAGTCCTTAGTCTTCAACTCCGAGTCTAAGATGAATGGAGCAACAAAGTGGTGAAAGGAGCTTGTCTTTATCTGCCTCTGGGGCTGCTGCAGTGCCTCTGCTCACCAGCCCTTGGGGGTCCGGCACAGCCTATCTTTTAGCTAGAAAAGCGGTACAAATTATGTATTTATCCTCACCCTGATCCTCTGTGGGTGCTGATTGCTTTGAAGGTTTCAGCGTGGATGCAGAAACCAGAGGCCTAGGGCCCGCAGCTCCTGGAGGGCAGGAGGGGGCAAACCCCAGGGACCCCGAGCCCAGGAGAGCCACGTGGGAGATAGCTGGGTGTCTTCCCAGTAGCACAACTGAGAGAGGGGTCTCTTCTGTCCAATTCGTGTGCAGCCCGGCAGCCTCTGCCTCCCAGGGAGCTGGGTCTCTGGGCTGATTCAGCAGGACCAGGCAGTGGGAGAAGGCGGGGGGTGTGGATTTTGGAGTCAGAAAAACCTGAGTTCCAACTCCAGCCGCATCATTTTCTGGTCTGAGACTGGATGCGTGACCTAACACGTGTCCTCATCGGTCAGTGGGGCCGTCGACACCTCGTACCCGGCGTTTCTGGGTGTGGCAGCTCTCAGGAGGTGTTGCCTGTGCCCCCTCCCTCCCCTTCCCATCTCCCCTCCACCCTCCCCCCTCTATCCCCCTTCCCTCAGGCCCTGCTGTCTGTCTGGCCTCTCACCCTCCCCAGCCTCCCAGGTAAAGGTCGGCTTCACATCCTGTATCTGTATCTGCCTGCTTTCTGTTTCTCTCTCCTGTGAAATCCTTCAAGGTTACGTCCAGCTGACAGCTCGGCTGCCCCACTGCTGGGCAGTGTCTCCATAGCAACGGTTCCTGCCGCTCCCGGCCTCCTTCTTCCCCAGGCTAGAAGCCCAGCCCCAGGATCCAGCCGCCTGAGCTGTGCTGGCCTCGAGGGGACAGGCCAGTCCCCCTTCACCATGGCTGTCATGAGACCTGTGTGGTCTTCTAACTCGGAGTGGTCCAGCAAAGGGACCAAATGACTTGGATTTCTCCCCAAAATGCCAGCAGAAATGATTATACTAGCCTTCCTCTGAGAACTGGCGAGGTTAGAAGAGGGATGACCGGCTCCATTGCAGCCGGGTGGAGGGAGGTGGTGCCGTCCACGTGGGGCTGCAAGGAGGACCTGCTGCCCGTCTTCTCAGGAAACGGGGAGATGCCGCAGGAGCAGGGGTGACGATCAACAAGAGAGGCAGGCGTCTCTGTCCTGGGCCAAATTCAAGCCAGTTTTAAATAATGCCATTGCTTTTGGAGGCCCGGAGGTCCCCAGGGGGATTCATCATGGACGAGCGCCTCCCCTCCCCAGGGCTCTGCCGAGACAGCCTGCTGGGGCCTGTCCTCACGGCACACGGGATGGGGGCCGAGGGCCTCTCAGGGCGAGGGGCTTGAAGGCGCTGGCCCGGGGCCTCTCCTCCCCACCCTTGCAGGCCTGGGGGCCCCCTTGCCTCACCTCTGCCTCACCTGCCCCCGTGGAGGCAGGTCCTGCAGATCCTGCTGCTGGTGGGGCCTCAGGGTTACCCTCTTGCCCTCATCCCCGCCCCCCCCCGTGCTGGGTCCCCCCCCCCCCCCCGCACCTCCCAGGGCTGGTCCCACAGCCTCCGACTGCCCCCCTGGCACCTGCCTACCCACCCCACTTGTGCCAGCAGCCCTGACAGAGCCGGGTCCCCTCCTGCAAGCCCTTCACGGCCCCACTGTTCTCGGGCGGGTCCAGCCCCTTGGCTGCCGTGCAGGCCCCTCCCCTCCCAGCCCTCCCCTGGGAGACGGGCATTGTCTGCTCGGGCCCCTCCTCCCGCCCCTCGGTACCCATTACTGCCTCCTTAGTGCCTGGCGCAGTGCTGGCCTGCGAGGGCTGCACAGGGTCTGAAGGGCTCCTGGGCAAAAGAAGGAATGAAAACAGGGTGAAGGAGGGAGGGAGGGGGAGGGGAGCTCGCTGGGGTCGCTCCAGGCTGGGGGAGGCGACTCCTGTCTCCACCTCTCACCTCCTCCGGGCTGACTCCCACCAGGGCCGTGGCAGGAGCCTCCTGGGCACAGGAGCCCGCACTGTTCTCATGTGTCTCAGGATATCACCACGTGGGGCAGGAAGTCGGGGGGCACCTGCTGGCCCCTGTGTGGTCAGGGCTGAGGTCCCCGTGCCCTGGGCATGGCTGGGGCTAGCTGGGTGGACAGGGAGATGAGGCCGTCAGGGGCGTCCTCTCCAGGGAGTCTGGCCTGACTCGGGCTGGCCCTCGCTGCCACATGGGAGGGGGCTGGGGCTCGGGTCCTGAGGCTCTGACTGCACTGGTCGGTCCTACGGGACCTCAGTAGGGTCTCACGTGTCAGCGGCTCGGTCGAGTGCCCAGGCCCCTGTGCTGGCCCTGCCTGTGGTGCGGTGCCTTCTGTCTTCTGTCTTGCGATCTCCAGGGGTGCGAGGGGTGATGCTGAGAGCAGGGCCGGGGATGTTCCTGGTTACCATGAAGAGGATGCAGGCCAGGCTGGAGAGCGCAGTGGGTGCAGCAGGGCCGGCCTCCAGTGAGCAACCTGCCCCAGGTCTGTGGTCAGGTCCGTAGGGGCCGAGGGGCACCGTGTACCTGGCAGAATCCCAGGCCAGCAGGGCTGGAGCCCTCTGTGTCCCGGTGGGGGCTGGGCTGTACTCATCACGTCCCTCCCTCTTGTCTGTGAATCCCAGGCCTGCCAGGCCGGGTGCGGCTGGAGAGCTGGGGTGCCCGGGGCCCCCGTCAGGCACCTGACTCTACCTCTCCTAGAAGGGGGCGCCTGGGCCCAAGTATCTCTTCAGTGTCTGTCAGATGTGACGAAATCCTAGGGGACGGTGAAGCTGATGCTGTGCCCTGGTGATGCTCCAAAGGGGGCACGGAGCAGAACACGCCCCCAGGACCTGTGTGACGTCGGACGCTGGCATCACGGCAGGCAGGCAGAGCCGGGTCCCGTACAGACCACAGGAGTGTTGACTAAGTGACCGCATGCATGTGCTTGGAAGGTCCAGATGAGGATGCAAGAAAGGAATGGGGACCCCAGGTGACAGCCCCGGGGAGGCACTGAAAGCCAGCACTGGAACAGTGTGAGATCTCACTGCAGGGACTGCACGTGCGCGCGTGTGTGTGTATGTGTGTGTGTGTGTGTGTGTGGGCCTGCATGTATGCACATGTGTGTCCCTGTGCCTTTGTGCCCATGTGTGCAAGGCTCTGGGCTCTGACCACACGCGGATGGGAGAGCTGACCTTGAGCCTCAGAAGGGAAGCCTGCCTCCCCCGGGGAGCTCTGCCCATGGTCTGGGGTGCAGAATCTCCCAGGCGTCACTGGTACCTCGGCCTCTGCCGTGCCTGGCTTTGGAGATGGGAAGGACAGGGTCCCCAAGCTGAGCAATGAACATGAACTCGATCCCAGGTCTGGTGTGCCAGGAAGAAGCTAACAGAGAACTTAGGTGATGTAGGATCCCATGGAGAGAAAAGTCCTTGCTGATTATGAGCTCACAATAAAAATGTCACACGTGTCCCAGGCATCCTTTCGTGAGCTGGACCCCACAGCCCAAGAAACCGGGGTACTTGAACCCCAGGATTGAGGGTCACACAGCACTGTGAAAGTCTACGGAAATTGTTAGAGAAAAAGGCATAAAACCATGAGGAGGAACAGGAAATCACTATAAAAGAACACAGGGTTTGAAAAACCAGTGTCTCAAAATTAACATAGACCGTGTTAAAATGAAAAACTAACAGGCAAGGTGAGCAGCTGAACTTGCAGTGAAGAAAATGCGTGGACGCCAGGTGAGGACACGCCCAGTGGGCGGCACCCAAGACGGGATGACAAACGTCACGGAGAAGGGGACCTGGAGGACAGCATCAGAAAGTCCCGTGGGCTCCAGGGGAGAGTGGGGAGGATGGGGCCGCGTTCAGTGAGGCTCAGCTGAGAAAGCGACAAAACCAGTGAAAGACAGGAACCTTTAGGTTGAGGACATACAGGCAGAAAACATAGTACATTATGGGCTGAGTCCATCTATCCATTTGGCAATTTTCTGAGTTCCTTCCGGGCACTGGCCGTCTCGCGTGTGTGGACATTGGGTCCAGGGGTAACGCTGGGAGAGGTGTCTCCCGTGAAGGGCCAGCAGTGGGGCTCAGCTCAGGGCCAGGTTCATCTGTCCCCCACTCTCCTAGGGAGGCCTGGAGGACAGGGCCAGCCTGGGGACGAGGAGGTACCGTGCTGACCGGCACCTGCTCCCCAGGGCCACCCCTCCCTCCTCCCGAGGCCTCCTGTCTCAGGCAGATTCCTGGCTCTGAGCTGGAGACAGGCCAGCCCAGAGCTCAGGATCCCTTCCCCGCGCTTTGTGGGACCCCGCCTGCTCTTGACGGTCGGGGCCTCCTCTGGACTTTGAGCCTCTGACCCTGGGCCCCGCTCCCCGAGAGCAGCCCCCCGGCAGCACCTGCTCATACCCAAGCACTGGTCAGAGGAGGCCTGCACGCGGGGATGCCCAGGTAAACGTGCACCTCAGGCCGCAGCACACTGGGTAAGTGTGCGTATCCTCAACACTGCAGGGCTTGGTGGTTCTCACTTTCCTTCTAGCCCGGCAGCCCCTGTGAACGGTCACGAAGGGCAGAGTCAGGGCAGAGTCTGGTGGGGTGTCCGGTCCCAGCACCAAGCTCTGTGGGCAGAGTCCTCCCCAGCCAGGGTGCTGGCCTGTGGAGCGTTCCTTCCTACAGTCCAGCCTCTGCTCTGGGCTCGGGGCCCCCTGGGGTTCTTCCGCGGGAGGCTCAGAGCAGGGAGGACCCGAGTGCCAGCCTGGGCCCTTGACCTGTGCCTGCCACCAGCACCCCACCCCCACCCCCCATCTGCAGAAACTTCCTTCCAGCCTCCACAGTCCGTGCTTCCTCTCAGAGAGGCAGGCAAAGCCCAGGGAGAGGCTATCGCTGCAAAATTTCTCTTTGCAAAGAGCAGAGATTCCATCCATCAGTCCCGGTGAAGGCTCTGACGAGTGGTCATGGCTCCCATATCTGTCAGCCACCCATTTTTCAAGATAAGGAAGAGGGAGCCTTTGCAGGTGAGATAAGGGAAGCTTCCCTAAGTAGCCGCATTCGTCCGTTACCAGTGCGGCCAGGACAGGACAGGATCCATCGCGGAGTCGTGGTTCCCCAGGCAGGGCGACAACCTCCACGAGACCTAGTGGCCCATGAATCACTCAGCTGGGGACAGGCAGATGCTAAGAGCAGGGGGAGGGAAAAGCAGCAGATCCAGAGGGGCTGGAAGGAGAGCAAGGAGGCCTCAGGGACGGGCCGCAGCATCAGAGGAGCAGTGGGACGGGGCCCTGGGGGCTGGGCCAGGCAGGACCCGGGTGGGATTCGCATTTAATTGTCCCGTGCGCTGGCCTCCATCCCATGTACCAGCTCATGGAATCCTCACAAAAACTCTAAAAGGGATTTGCTTTAGGGTCACAAGATAGCTTATTGTCCAAACCGAGACTCTTCTGAAGTGAGTGGAGGTCTGACCACTAGGGACCCCTAGGTGGCCCTGTGCCAGCTGACTCGTGGGGTCACCACGGGAACCTGGGCTCGGAGACGTGGGGGCATTGGCCCAGGCTCAGCGACCCCTCACACCAGGAAAGAGCACAAGTGGGCTGTGGCCACCTGGAGGGGCTTGGGTGTGAGGGTCCCGCTTCCCATGCCCCTGAGCCCCTCGTTCGCTGCAGGCCAGCCCAAGCTGAGATTGTGGGGTGGCCTCGTGGGAAATGGACCAGCCTGTCTCTGCGGTCATTGACAGCCCTCGGGTCTGGCCGGCACTGTCCTGCACGTCCTTTGAGGGTCAGTTTGCTCGTCTGACGTCTTTCTCCTTCAAGACCGTGGCCTCTTCCCTCCCGGAATGCGGCTTCCTCAGTGACATGACGGTTCCTCCCGCTGGGCCCTCTCCACTCCCAACACGGTACCTGTGTGCATTCGTGTGTGTGGACACACCCATGGCTGTCTCCCAGCAGCTCTACTGCAGACAGAGTGTGTTTTCCTGACCTGCTTTGCTGCAGACAAAGGAGGGGAGAAGGACAAAGCATTTCCTTTCACCCCTTCCTTCCCTAGACGCTATTTACTGAAAACCTACTAAATCTCAGACACTGTTATAGGCGTTGAGGATGCAGTAGTTTAAAAAATTTCAAGGGCTTCCCTGGTGCTGCAGTGGTTGAGAGTCCGCTTGCTGATGCAGGGGACACGGGTTCGTGCCCTGGTCTGGGAGGATCCCACGTGCTGCGGAGCGGCTGGGCCCGTGAGCCATGGCCACTGAGCCTGCGCGTCCGGAGCCTGTGCTCCGCAACGGGAGAGGCCACAACAGTGAGAGGCCCCCGTACTGCAAAAAAAAAAAAGAAAAAAAAAATTCCAAAACCCCATAACCCCAAATCTGACATTTTACTGGGAAACACGGCCAATAACCAAATAACAGAAATATATTTAAAATATTGGGAGTTGATCGATGCTCTGAAGACGCCCGAATCCGGGTTAAGCGGGGAACCGGTTCAGGATCACAGGGTGTCCCCAGGACACGGGCTGGAGAATGAGGGACCCTGTCCAAGGCTGAGGGTAGCCTGACCAGGCACAGAGCGTCAGGCGCTTGAGGACGCTTGTGTATCTGTGCTCGTGACACAGAGGGCAAACCGCTCAGCTGCTGGTGAGCTAGCTGGTTGAGGCGTGGGAAACGGTACAAATGCTCAGAGAAAATGAGTTTCGGGAAGAGCAGTGGGGCGCCCCCGTGGACCCCGGGGCGATCCTGGGAGCCGGCCAGGAAGGACGCGCTCTCTTAGGGTCCTGGGGGCTTGTTCCTCCGACCCGACCCTCTCCGCCCGGCACGCAGACCCTTTCCAAGCGTCCTTGCTCCATGGCCCCCTCTCAGAGGCAGCCCCAGGCCCCGCCCTCCAGCCTCTGAGTTCAGAGTCCGCGTCTGTCCCTCACCTTGAGTTTCTTACTCCTCACATCCTGGTGATCTGGGGGGGACAGCAAGCCATGCCCCCTGGAGTGAACAACCTGCACCCTGCTCCCTGACAGGACCCTGTGTGGCAGCAGCTGGGCCCACCCTCCGCCCCCACCCACTGGGTGAAGAAGGACCACACCATTAGGACAGCTCCGCCCATGACACGGAGGGCTGGACCCCACGGGGTGTCCAGAGGGTGGGGAGAGCCAGCAGGGCGCCCAGCACCCAGGAACTCTGTCACAGCTTAGCTGCTGTTGTGACTCTTTTGTTAAGTCCCTGGCAAGTGTCTGATGCTGTGGTGAGTGTTTTACCGAAGTCTGCCTGATTCAATCCTCACAAATATTACCTACTGTTCCATTTTGTAAACAAGAAAGCTGAAGCTCAGAGAAGTTGGGTGAACATCGTGGGTCACACAGCAATTACGAGGAGGAGGTGGGACTCCGTGCCAGGTCTGTGGCACCTGGGGTGGCCTGAGGTGGGGGGGCTGGACCTGTGTCTCATCTTCCTGGGAGCTGGGGAGGGGCAGGCGGAGCGAGGCACATCCTGCAGTGTATTTTGGGATCGTGCTTTGCAGCCAACAGCAGTCAGAGAACAGTTGGATGTGATGGAGCAGTTTGTGTTGGAATCTATTACGGTCCTGACATAAATTAATTATAACCCTTCTGCTGGAGCAAGCGTCATGTGCAATTAACATTTGCTGGAGGGAGGAGGGGGAGGGGCTGGAGGAGCTGCCATCTTCACGAGGGGCCCAGCGAGGGGTGGAAGTAACCCTCTCTGCTGGGGTCAGGGTGCAGGACCCTGACGCCAGCTGCTGGAGCCCCCGGGGCACTAGGTCCGCACATACACACTAGTTCAAGCTTCGAAGTAGCCTCGTGAGGCACCATCAGCCCCGTTTACAGGTGAGGAAACAGGTGGATAGACTTGCTTAAGGTGGCCCAACCAGCAAGGGCACCGGGTGACAGTCCACTGCCTGCCCCTCGACCTCGGAAGCTGCGGTCCACACTTGCATTGTTTCTTGCCGCGTAATTGTGATCGAGTCACCTAGGCAGCTCCCCCAGTCCCAGCTCCCCACTCTGTGAAGGAGACCCGATTAGAGGGTCTGCCCCTCACAGCGAAGCTAGAAGAGTCTGAGGTGGGCACGCACTTTGCACCCCTCACCCACCGGTTTCCCACCGTAAACCCCAGTGGACCCGCCCAGGTGTGAGCTTCGTCAGCGGTGCTGGTGATGGGCGTGCGGGTGTTTGGGAAGTGCTGACAGCTCAGAGATGGATGAGTGCAGAGCTGGGAGGCCCCTCAGGCTGGCACTGCCTCGGCCTGGGAGCTCCCAGGGTCCCCCCTGGGGCTGGGTGAGGGGGGGACATGTCTCAACAGCCAAGCAAGGGAGACTCAGGCCTTTGGGGCCTCGAGGAAACCATGAGTCACACCGGGGCCGTCTCATGAGCTGCCTGGCTGGTTTGCGAAGTGTTCAGTGAGCTTCCTGTTAGTGGACCTATCCTTCTGTTGTTATGAAACTAATGAGCTTTTAGTTTTTCCACCAAATGTACTTGGGAATGAACAGCTACACATTTGGTCAGAGGCTGGTGGAGGAACCCTGAGCATCTCCAGGTCCTGCTCCCTGCTAGCCAGCTGGAGTGGGGGAGGCCTGGGGAGGGGGAGGGGCCGGGAGGGGAGGGGGGAGGGGAACGGAGGGGGGGGGAGGGGGGGGGAGGGGGGGGGGAGGGCAGGGGGGGGGGGGGGCTGGGATGGATGGGGCAGCCAGAGAAAGAGGAGGAAGAGAAGGGGAAATGGAGGAATAGAAAGGGGGACAGAGGGAAGTGCCCAGACAGAAAACCAGAGGCTTCTGCCATCCGGCCACGTTCGTGATGGCACTGACACCGCACGGCCCCTGACAGTCGAGAGGCCCATGGGGCTGTTCCCAGGTGATTCCCAGGAGGAAACCAGGACCCCGACAGGACATGGGACCCTTTTACATGACGCTCAACTCAGCAGAAGGAGGCCACCTGCAGGATTCGAAGGGACCGCACGCAGAGAAGGATGAGATTTAACACTAATCACCCTCCTACTACAGGCCAGGCATTTTACAAACATAATCTCATTTTATCCTCACAATAATCGCTTTGGGATGGAGATTATCTTTCCTGCTGTACAGATGAGGAAAGGGAGGTACCAGCCAGTCCCCAAGAACACAGGGCGGCTGGGAAGGGTGAGTTCTTCCCTTGGGTACACAGCCTCCTCCAAGGTCCCCCAAGCCCCTACCCTCGGAGCTGCTGCCGGGGTGGGGGGCACCTGCTTGGGGACGAGGGCTTCTTAGAAGGATTCAAGCACTTGCCTGGAGCAAGTGGTAAGATGTTCACACTTCAGAGGAGGGAGACCAGGTGACCTTACCCTCGATGCCGGGATGTGTTTTCCCCAGACTCTGTTACCAAGTGAGATGGGACTAGGGGGCGGGTCTCCTGACTTTCTGCTTCACTGGGTACTTTCACGAAAGTAAAGAAGAGCAAACGGTGAGAGGCTCGCATGGAAAACACAGTAGTAAAATACAGGGAGACACTTGCCACATAGACAGGGCATCGTAACTGGTGGGGCTGTGTCTGCACCCCTCCCTGATAGGGAAATGTTTTGAATAGGTTTTATAAAATTAATTTTGTTAATCTTCCTGGCCTAGGAAATTCCACCTTTAGATATTCACGTCTTTGGACTGTAAAGCTTTGGATTGGGTCTAAACGCAGATGCCTCTAGGAGAAACAGTGCACGCAGTGTAACGTGGAGGACGTGGTGTGCCAGCTCCTTTCCCAGCGTGCTCTGGAGGTGGACCTGGGCAGTGGGGGGCAGGTGGGCGCCGGGACCCCCCCTGCCAGGGGCACACTGCCCATTTCTCAGCATCATCTTCCTAAGACCAAGAGGTAAGATGACACTTCTGCTGCCCTGACCCTGACTAAAGGGTGTCCTCCCCAGTCAGGGGCCTGCGGAGCTGACGAGACCCGAGGGGCGACGGCAGAGGGTCTCAGAGAAACGTAGGTGGGAAGGAAGGGCTGGGGGCAGTGACTGTTTGTCCCCACAAGGAGGAGGCTGGGGGGCACCTTGTGCCGTCCTGTAAGCGTCTGGAGGGTTGTTCTGGAGAGAGGGTGGTGCAGAGACCCCACTAGGACTGCGGGGCAGGGATCGAATCAGACCCTCCGCAGAACTTCTCTCCACGGGGCAAGGCAGCTGCAGGAGGCCTGCCCTTCGGGGACAAGGTGGACGCAGGGAGGTCCCGGCTGTGTCGGCTCCTTCGTGAGAGCTCTGGTCTGAATGCATCTGCGGCTCCTGAGGGCTGGTGGCCTGGGAGGGATGCGGTCCAGGCAGCCCTCCTCTCTGTCCACCCCCACCCCCAAGCCTCCAGCCTCAGGGGGCCCTAGACCTTCCTTCTCCCCCCGGAGCAGAGGGGACAGGGAAGGGGGCCGACGCCACGCCTGCCCCTCCTAGCCTCACTTTCTCTGCCGTCCGGGGTCACGTGATGATAAAAATAAGCAAGTACAAGTCTAACCTTCCGGCAATGGCAGTTTAGCTACCCTGCAATAAAACAAATCCGTGAACCCGCGACACATATTTACATCTCATTAGCAGAAGCCAAATGCAACAACGGCATTAAAATTAAGAAATTAGGCACAATTATCCTGTCGGCAGCAGTTGGGGAAGTTGTCAAGGGCTGCTTTACTCATTGGTTTGCGCAGAAGTCGAGCGGCTGCCCAACTGTGTGCTGCTATCTTCCACCCCCTCCTCCTCTTGCTTTAAGACATCATCTGAGGGTTCATTTGTCTGCAGTGCAGTGGCCTGGAGCCGGCGGGGCGGGCCCAGCTCCTCCCTGGGCTCTGTGTCCAGTGAGGGGCTGAGGAAGGCGGACACCTTCTCGACCGCTGTGTCCCCACAGGGGCCCTGGGTCCCTTAGATGTGGAACATGGCACGGCTCCGTTGGGCGTCTGCGGGGATCCGTGTGGCAACGCTCAGGATGGGGACGCGGGAAGCGAGGCTGGTGGTGCCGGTGGGCACCCGACGGGAGCAGCCCCGGCCGTGTCATTGGGAGGCCCGGTCTTCACCCTGCTGGCTGGCCGCGTGGGACCTTCCGCACTTTGCAGGGCTGTTGACATGACGGGGCCAGCAGGGCCGGCGTGTGAGGCCAGGGTGAAGGTCAGTGTGACAGGTTGGGGCCGATGGCCACGGGGAAGCAGAGGCACAGGCTGGAGGGGGTCTCAGGTGGGCTCCGCAGAACCTGGGCCCACGGGGTGGGGAGGGGTGATGCCCGGGTTTCCACTTTGGAGGAATGTGTGCAAGAAGGAAGAGTGGGTTACGGTGGGGAGGAGTCTAGTCCTGGTGGGTTTGGGCGCCTGTAGGTCGTCTAAGTGGAGACACTCCCCCCGTCCACGTTCTCCCCGCGTCTGGGTTGACCCAGCGCTGCCAGAAGAGGGGCCGGGCCGGGGGCACCACTGGACTCTAGCCACGTGGGAGCGGCCTCGAGCCCACCCTGTCCTCACCCTGTCCCCACTCTTGTCCTCGTAGTTGCACTTGGATTCCCGGAGGCTGTTGGCAATTTTTTTTTGCGGTACGCGGGCCTCCGACCGCTGTGGCCTCTCCCGTTGCGGAGCACAGGCTCCGGACGCGCAGGCTCAGTGGCCATGACTCACGGGCTCAGCCGCTCCGCGGCATGTGGGATCTTCCCAGACCGGGGCATGAACCCATGTCCCCTGCATCGGCAGGTGGACCCCCAACCACTGCGCCACCAGGGAAGCCCCATTTTTTTTTTTGCCCCCAGAATTTGGACCGAGAGAGACGCACAGGCCTTCCTGGGCAGCCCCCGGGCATCTGACCGCACTGCCAGGAGGTCGGGTGGAGGAGGGAAGAAGGACATGACAGATTTCTCGGGCCCCCCAGTAGCTAAGAGTCCTACATTTGTAATCGGTTTGTTTCTGTTTCTGCTCTCAACTTGGAACCCAAGTAAGACGGCCGGGGTAGGGCCAGGGAGAAGGACCATGTCCACCAGGTGAGGCGTCGGGGCGGAGGCTCAGGAGGGTCTCAGGAGGCACTCTGGCCTGACCATCTCTATATGTGTTTATTTTCCACTGGCTTTTAAGTATATTTACATTTTTGGTAACTAGGCAAAGTACAGAGGTTTAAATTGTTAAGATACCAGAAAATGCACATAAAAGGCACAAATACCTTTGACAAGCTCCTTTTCTGTTGCCTTTGGCGTTTTGGTTTATAGCTTTCCAAAATGTAGGCATTTCCAGAAGGCTTAGAGATACCTTTTAAAGAATGTATCAAATACAAACAGAAAGGTGTACGAATCCTAAGTTTACAGTTCCACCATCTGAGCACACCTAGTAGCGAGCCCCCAGATCAAGAACCAGACCATCACTGGCACCTGTTTCACCCCTATGTTGTTACCAATGTGAGTGGGTCCAGAGCTGTCACGTGACCACTGAATTCCTGGTCGAACAAGCAGCTCTGTGTCCTTTTCTCCTTTCCTTTCTCCAGTCCCTTTGAATTAATGTGATATTTTTAATTTCATTTTTTCTATTACCTTGGCCTGTATACTTTCTTTTCTGATTTTTCTGTTTCCTTTTCTCCTTTCCTTTCTCCAGTCCCTTTGAATTAATGTGATATTTTTTAATTTCATTTTTTCTATTACCTTGGCCTGTATACCTTCTTTTCTGATTTTTCTGTTTCCTTTTCTCCTTTCCTTTCTCCAGTCCCTTTGAATTAATGTGATATTTTTAAATTTCATTTTTTCTATTACCTTCGCCTGTATACCTTCTTTTATGATTTTCCTGTTACTGCAGATAGTTCAACATGCATCTTTGACTTCTCACCGTCTAATAAAATGGTATTTTTACCACTTCGCTGAATGTTTCAACTCCATTTACCCCTGCTGCCTTTTGCTTTCATGGTGATTATTATCCATCTTAATTCTGCATGTACTTGAAACTCCACAAGCCGTTACTACTATTGTGTCTACAGTTGATATTCATTTTTACTGGCCCATGTATTTTCACTTTCTGGTTATTTTCATTGATTCATGCAATTCTGCGTTTCCATCTAGGACCTTTCCTTTCAGACTGATTAATTTAATTTAGTATTTATTGTAGTTGAGTTTTCTGGCACTACTTTGCTCATATATATATATTTTTAATCCAGAGGCTTATTTTTAAAAAGTATCTTCATTTCTACAGGGTTCACCTTTTTTTTTAATGCTTTAAAAATAACATTCCATTATCTTTGGGTTTCAATTCTTTCTCTTGAGAAGTGAGCTCTTATTATTGTTTCTTTAAAGGTGATGTTCTTTTAGCCCTAAGTTGTTTTTCAGATCTCCCTCCCTCCCTCCCTCTGTTTCCGTCCCCCCTCCCCCATCCTTTAGCTCTGTGACCATAATGCATCTGTCAGCATATTGTCAGGTCTCTGTCCTGCGGGAGGTTTGCTGAGCTTCATGAGTCTGGGTGCTGCTGTGCCTGATCAGTTTTCAGTCATCATTTCCTGGATGCTTTCATCACCCTGTCTTCATGCTGCTACAACTGCGCTCATCTCAAGCCTGCTGGGGAGTCCTGCACGACTGCATCCCTGGGTGTAATCTCCGTGCCCTTTGACCTCACTTACAGTTCACCAACCTTGTGTTTGGCTCCATCCAATATGATTTCAAATCTGTCAATTAAATATTAATAATTAGTCAATACTTAATAATTGAGTAATACTCAGATATTGCATTTTCACTTATTTATAGGTTCCTGTTATACATATCAAAATGTCCATCTTTTCACCTACACTGTTGATCTTTTCTACTATTCATAGAATTATTAATCAGAGTTGAAAAAGTTTTTGCTGCTAAGTCTAATATCTGAGTCATTGGTCCACTTTTCCTCTTAATTAGCAGCTTTTTTTTTTTTTAACTTCTTTGCCTGTCTAGTGATATTTTGCGTTATTCTGTGTCCATATTGTGTGTAAAGAGCTTTAACGACTCTCGGTGACATTTTATCCCTCAAGTTGGAGTTTCACTTTCCTCTTTTGGGCAGAAGCGGGAAGGGCTTATGGCTTCAGTCATGAAATGGGCTGGACTTGGGCTGGATTGTAGCTCTGATAAGACCCAGCTCAAGGCTGGAGCCCAGAGACCTCCGCTGGGAGGTGGCCAACATCTGTGGGGGGACTTTCTTGGGGCTCTTCCAAAAGCCTGGGATGCACGCAGGTGGTGAGACCAGTGAAGTCGAGCAGGCTGTGGGTTTGAGGATGAAGGTCGTTCAGAGGTCAAGGAGCCCTGGGTCGTGGTGTCTCAGGTGAGCCAGAGCACCTAAGGAGGCCACGGCTTCAGAAGGGGGACGCCCCCCAGAGTAAAGGCTACTCCTCCCCAGTGTAACAATGTCTCAAATTAATTAAACACTTTGAAAATAACTTTGGATTTGGAGGTTGAGTTCTGCCAGTCAGAGGGGCTGGCATTTCCACAGGGTCACATCACAGCACATAGAACCCAGACTGTGGTTAAGGCAGCTCACCTGCAGTCGAGTTGATTGTTAGAACAAACACCCACAAGTCCTCAGAGGAACATAACAGAATCCAGAAATCCTACAGTGAGTGACCACAATGTCTTGTGTACAATAAAGTGTTTCTAGAGAAAAAAGAAACAGGAAAACCTGGTTCATTGGCAAGAAATAAAATCAGTGAATAAAACCCTTTTGGGATGGCCTAGATGCTGGGTTTAGTAGACAAAACATTTGAAGCAGTTATTGTAAACGTGTTAAAGAACTTTACAAAGTTAATTTTAATGGGTGAACAGACAGGGATTGTCGGCAAAGGAGTAGAAATTATAAGCGGGAGTCAAAAAGACATTCAGCACAAAAAATAGAATTACTTAAATGAAAAAATTCACTGAATGGGCTAAACAACAGAATGGAAGTGGAAGATAAAAAGCAGTAATGAATTAGGAGACAGTTCAGCGAAAACGATGCAATCTGCCGAAGAGAGAAGAGGAGATGGAAAAAAAAGAGTGAAGCGCCACTAACCAGGGAGACAATATTGCACAATGTAGTGAGGTAACTGGATGCTAGAAAAGTAGACCCTGAGGATGTGGTTACAGCAATTCTTTGAGGAAACAGTGGCCAAATATGCCCTAACTTTGAAAACCAGACCTAAGAAGTTTAGCAGCCCCTTAGAAGAAAGAAAGAAAGACTTAGGCGAACTCCTGAAAATCAAGAATGGAGATCAAATCCTGAAAGCAGTTTGAGCACATGGACCCACCACACACAGAGGACTGTGACGTCAGGACAGTAACGTCCCGTCAGAAAAGCGGAGGCCAGAGGTAACGGAGCGACATCGTAAAGGACTGAAAGGAGAAACAGAGTGTTGTCAATGCAGAATTCTATATCCAGTGAAAAATCCCTCAAACGTGGCTGCAAAAATAAAGGCATTTTCCCATAAACAAGAGTTATGAGAGTGTGTTGCCTGCGGACTGCATTGGAAGGAATACTGAAGGGTGTTCTCCAGGCTTCAGGGAAATTATACCAGATAAAAATTGGGATCTGCAGGAAGAAGTGAAGAGCAATGGATGTTAAATGTGTGGGTCAATACAGAAACCATCTGCTTTCTTCCATCAATTTTCTTAACAGACAGATGACTCGTTCAAAATGAAGATATCACCTGGGGATTTAACACCTGGAAGGAAAAGCTGTAACAGCAATAGTACAAAGGATGGAGTCAGGAAATGAAGTTATACCTTTTTAAAGGCCTCACACGTGTGAAGCATGAGGTTGGATGTGAAGGGAAGTGGTACAATATTAATTCCAACCAGATCGTGATGAGGATGGATAATATAATCCCCAGAGTAAGCATTCACAAAACAGTAGTGAAGAGGTCTAGTTTAAAAACCACTGAAAAAATGTTCAATTGACCCCAAGTAAGGCAGAAATAGTGCAGCATCAGAGGAGCAAACCCCGAAAGAACGAACAGAAAACTGGCGTACAGAGGGCAGATTTAGACCCGGCTGTCCACGTTCACTCAATGTCAACGCAGTAACGGAAAGTAGAGAATGTCAGTCTGGTTACCACCTTACGCCAGGGGAGGACAGGAATTTTAAATGTAAACAACAGGCAGAAGCAAAAGGAAGGGACAGGCCGGCTCAGCTTCTGGTTTGCCCGTGTTCATGGCTCAGTCCCGGACAGTGGGCATCCAGAGCCGCCCTACGGGCTTCCGGAGCGCCCGACTCCAGCCCGGGACCCCAAGGAGACACACAACCTTCAAACGTCCCGAGCGGGCAGGCAGGTCCCCCTCCCTCGGGCGGGCCTGTGCTTCCTGAGAACAGCAAGACTTCTTAGGTGACTCCACCCTGACTCTTGGAAGCACTGGGCTCTGAGCCGTCTCCACGGTCGGTCTCCACTGCTGGAGCCCCGAGTGTCCAGGTGTGCGTCTGAGCATCTCAAGCACCCAGCCTGCTGCTCGGGGCCTGCACAGTGGCCGAGGGCTTTGCTGGTTATTCTTTCCTCCCATCCATCCGAGCCCAGAATCAGCAAATGTGCCCACTGGGAAAACCGGCTTGTGATCCTCAGCTCGCCTGGCCATGGTCTCTTCTCCCTGTTACTTTAGTGCCTGTAGAAATGCGATATCTGTAATTTATCCTGTTCTTTTTTCTACTTACCCCGCTTATCTCACTTTCTGCAGAAGTGCTCTCCTGCTGGGACACACTGCCTCTATGGGCTGAACAGGGGGAGTGTGTAGTGCTTCCTCCAAACAGCCCTTTGGGGGTGGACCTCAGGGTTGATGGTCGCAGGGGATGGGTGGGCGTGGGTGAAGTGGACATCTATCAGCTCGATGCCATAGAATCCTTCCAGAACCTTCCAGGGCAGGCGTGGATTGGGAAGAGGTTCTAATTTCTAAAGTTCATGTTCCGTCCACAGCGCGTGCCACCTGCCTCTTGGACGAGTTCCTCGAAGAGATTTAGATGCCTGGGGAGACAAGGTTATTTCTGGCTGGAGGAGCACAGCCAGCGTGGGGTTTTGAGTTAAGGACTTGGGGTCAGTCCGCAGCTCTGCGTTTACTGAGAAATAGTTTGGGGAAAGGAGTGTAAGCTCAGTGACCTCAGTTTCTCCTAGTGAAATGGAGAAAACAGAATGAAGTATCTTTTGGGCTTGTGGGAGGATCCAACACAACAGAGTTTGGGAAGGTGTTTGGAAAGCGCAGCCCTGGGTGAGGGGACTCCTGTCCTCTTTAAAACACAGATACCCCCTGGTGCTCTGGCTAAGAGTGCAGAAGACTCAGTCCAGGAGAAGGACGGCATCGATCTTTTTAATCCTAAATCAGTGATCAGTTTCCGTGTTGAGTTGTCTCAGCATCCAGCATTCAGAGGCTAGGGCCTTCAGACTTCAAACCTTCAAGAAAGCAGGCAGGGGCTAGAGGCTCAGGGTGGGGCAGAGGCAGTGTTTGGGGTCAGGGTCATTTGAGGATGGTCTGCCCACCTGGAGCATCTGCCTGACTGCTGTTCCCTGAGGGGCAGCATGGTGGGGTGGCCCTGCAGCCCGAGCTCGAATGGCTGAAAAGAGCCCTTTCCGCAGAGATTCAGCAGCCCAGTTATTTGTCACTGAAATAAAGTGTCCAATTTCTCCTGCAGTTTTAAGAAGTTGTTTTCAACTGAGTCTCCAGCTGGATTTATTTTTGAAGAGATTGCTCTGCAGGTCATGGTGGGCACGCGCTGAAAGGCACCGGGCCGTTACCCCTGTGGTCGCCGCCAGGGAGGCCAAACAGTGGCTTTGGGGGGCGAGCAGGTCCCACTAGCCAGGTCGGGCTCCAGTCTTCCCCAAAGGTGCCGACCCGGCTTGTCTGGCTCCTCCCCGGCTACCAATCGTGTGTGGCTTCCGGCCACCGCCCGCCGTGGCCCCTGCAGCCCGGGCCTCGAGACCAAGGGCACAGTGAGGCTCTGGGCCTCTGCTCTGGGGGGGGAGGGGGTGCCCGTCACACCGGCTCATCCCAGAGTGTCCCTTTGCCCAGGGCTGTCCTCGCTCCTTGAGGTGGTGAGGGTTGAGGGGCCCGCAGCAGAGGACGGAGCTCGCGCCCCCTCCCGGCCTCGCTTGGCCAGTTAGGGGTCAGTGGTCAACACCATAGACCCCGCGGCGACGGGTCTCGCAGCCACCTAGTGAGGCTGCTGTGGAGACACGAGCACAGTTGGGTCCATGGAGCGCGCGGTGTGGCTGCGGAGCCCGTGACGGCCTCCCCGCGTGGCCTCGGTGGCGCTCGGTGGCGCTCGGAGCAGGGAGTCAGAGGATGTGAACCCCCCTTCCCACCAGTGGGGGGCTTGCAGCTCAGGCCTTGGCCCCGGTCCCTTGGCGGGACGCGCCGTGCCGTGGGCGCTGTTCTGTGCGGCAAGGGCTGCTTTCTGCGTCCCGGCTCAGGACTCGCCACCTCCCCAACCAAGAGTCCCCGCGCCGCTCCCCTCCCGGGACCCAGAAGCCGGAGGGTCCGGGGTGGGACGAGTTTTAGGCCAGCTCTTCTTCCTGCTTACCCGCTGTCCTCCGTGGCCCCTGCCCCGTTCACATCCAGAGACTGGCTTCTTTAATTCTTGTTCTTGTTTAACTGTGCAGTGGAAACGTAACTCAGCAGGCTGCATTGATTAGGCATCCGTCCCGTGAGGTCGCTGGGTCGTGCGTAGGGGCTGCAGCCGTGGACCCCAGGCAGAGCAACAGCAGTGGGGGCGGGGGGACGGGGCCGGAGCCTTGCTGAGGGCACAGAGCACCGAGGCCCGATCCGGCGGACCCTCTCCCTGGCCTGGAGCCCCCAGCGCCCCCCCTCCAGACCAGATCGAGGTGCCTACAGGTGGATCGCTGGGCAGCAGGACCCCCGTGTGGACACCCATCTGCGTCGTCCTGACCCCACGGACACAGCGGGGTCGTCTGGGCGGCCTTTCCACTCCCGAGCCTGTCACTGGCCCGGCCACGCCACCTCCCAGGGATGTGACCTTGACACCTTGTAAACTAGTCAAGCTCCCTGGGCCTTGGCTTCCCCCCCCCCCAGTCGTGGATGGAAGGTTGCTCTGGGGATTAAGTGAAGTGGTGCTGTGGGTGCTGACCCGGCCCGGCCTCCGTGCGTGGTGTACCGCTAGTGCAGCCCGGCCAGCGTCCTGGGAGGTGGGCAGGGCGGGCCTCACATTTTCCTTGTCACAGGAAAGTGGGTGGAGACTCGAGAATAGAGAGCCGTGTCCGAGTGAAGACGGGCTGAGGCTCCACCCAAATCTGTCCCATCATGAGAGAGAAATGGATCGTGTTCTGTGCCTAGAACAGCACACGTTACGCCTGCTGAGAAGGACAGTGAGACGCTCGGAGCTACTGCTTTGGAGCAACTTCTAAGGCTGCTGAGAACAGCATCGGGGCGCCCTCGCCCGAGCTCCGCCCACACCCCAGTGCGCCTGGGCGGGGGGGTGGGGTGTGCAGGGCCCGGCACAGAGGACGGGGTGGGGCGGGTAGCAGGGGGGCCGCCAACCCTGCTGGGAAGGAGGGCAACAGCCTTGAGGACAACCGATTACACCTAATTCAATCTATGGAAATATTTGATTACATCAATGGATGTAATTTATTATGCAAAGTTGCCCTTTCTGACAAATGGAAGCGGCTTGGGTAAGTGGGATTGTGGCTTCAGTGGGCAAACAGAGCCAGCTGGGAGCCCGGGTGCCGTGCTCAGGCACGGAGCTGAGGAGGATGCCCGAGGGGTGCCAGACTTTCCAGAACTGTGTCTGGCCCCCCCTCTCCTGGGAGAGCTGCCAGTGGAAGGAGGGAATTTGTGAAACTAATGGGACGGCTCCACCTAAGCAGAGGTTTTGGATGCGGCATTTTGGGGTGGTTCCATGGATAACGCCATCCAAGTTCACACCCTCAGGTCAAGGCTTGGGGCTCTCAGCCCCTCAAAGCACCCCACGCCCCCTCCTCTGGGATCCTGCAGTGGGACCAGGCCCGACTCCCCAGACAAGGGACAGCCCTGAGGTAGCTCCGTGTGCTGGGCAGAGGGAGGAAAGCAGATGCCGGGAAAGGAGCCGGTCACCCTGGCTGGAAACAGGATGGCGGCTGTCTTGAGAAGCTGGGGACAAGCTGCACCCTGGACTCAATTGTCTTCCTTCGTCTGCAGGGGCTGACTTGTACCTCGGCTTATCGTCTGATGGTTATTTAATCTGCATCTGTAGTCACTTCCCTTCCACCCTTCATGCCGATGGCCTTGCTTTTTTTCTCTCGTCTCTGAAGCCCTGACCCACATTTCTCAGGCACAGAAGCCAGCTGCGCGGCCAGCGCTTCCGCGGGGATCAGTGATGGCCAGCGTGGTCTGGGGGCCTTGTCCTGCTGGCGGTTCTCCTAGCCTGAGTTCTCCCTGATCCTGGTGGGCTGGGAGCCTGGGAACCTTCCCCGGAGCCCCTGGTTCCCGGGTTGGTGGTCTCAGCCTGGGGTGGGGCTGCAGGGGGCACATGGTGGGGCGTCAGTGGGTGACTCGGTGGTCAGTCTGAGTGACCTCACACCACACGCTGTGTCTGTCAGGCTGCACTTTGGACAGATGGAGACCACTACCCCGAGTGGGAAGAGGGCCTGATGGGTTCTCGTGTGGTTACAGGCAAACGGGGAATCTACTTGAGATCAGGGCTGTCTCCGAAAATTCAGGCCACGCCATTGCTGTTCTTCGGCCGTCTCTTGGCACAGAGCAGGAAGGGAGAGCAGGTGATGTGGCCGAGGTCCAGGACTGGTTCAGCTTCACACACCAGGTGATGTTTGCAAACCTCGGCCTTTCTGGACCTGCTTAGTTGTCACGGGAGGCTCAGGCCTCGGAGCGGAGCTATGACGATCAGATGAGACCCTCGCCATCTGAACTTGTGGACTAGAAAGGGTGGCCAAAAAGATAACCCTTGATCTGTTTTAAAATCTGCACTCTCAGAACTTTCTATCTCCAGCTCGAGAAGGGCAGGCTCAGGTCGCCCTGTCCCTCTGGACGGCAGCTCTCACCGTGGGAACCTGGGCCGCAAACGCGTCTGGATGGAGGGGCACCGTCCGTCAGGGGCTCCCGGTGCTGACAAGGCGGTGTCTCCATTCAGCCGCCTGGCACGTGTTAGCAGCTCCTGCATCCGCATCCAGTGAGCCCGCGGTCCTGCACCCCGGGTGTGGCTGCCCAGCCAGGAGGACAGCAGGTGGGTTCGGGAAACGCGGCTCTTCACCGAGTCTGAGGGGCGTTGCCTGGGTCTAGACCCCAGTCTCCACCGCCTGCACCCGCCCGGGTCGCGTGGACGCTGCCTGTTCTCAGCGCTGGCCCCATCCTCCTCCAGGGAAATCCTGTGCAGCCAGGAGGCCGCCGCCCAGTCAGAGGCGAGGGGACGGTGAGCCTGCAACCGCCCCTGCCCACGGCAGGGACAACACTGTGTGCCAGACCCGCAGGCTGTTCTCTTGGGGTCGATTATCTCGTGCACAGAAAATCGTGAGTGTCTCACGGGAACCCTCCCTCTTGAGCATAAATGACGGGGTGGGATATATTTCAGGTCTGGTGGGGTTGCTGCTAGGAATGGGGGGGTGGATTTGATAGCCTGACAATTAATTTCGATACTGAATTTGTCTCAGGCTTTTTCCTTGGGAAAATGGTAACAGGTCAGGCTACCTAAGGGATGGTACAGCAGAGGGAAGCAACAAAGACAGAGGCTCAAGAACGGCCTCAAAGTGCGCTGAAGCCTCCTCATCCCCTCACCGGGAACATGCTCTGTTAATGTTAATTGTGTGTGTGGACAAACAACTAAACGATTGAATGAGTAAATGTGTTATGAGCTTGAACCCTACAATAGAGAGAACTTTGCACCCTGGAAAATTACAGGCCCCACCATGACAGGGGATTTAGGACTGGAACTTCTCATGAGTGATGCTCTATGTAAGTTACTGAGTCCATGCCTACCATCGCATAGAGGAAGGCTGAGTGACTTGCCCAAGGCCACGTGCTACTTAGTGAAGAATCAGGACTCACCCCAGTTGTCCTGCCGCCCCTCGGTGCGCCTTCCGGTGATCAGCCCTTAAAGGTCTCCCGGATCACAGCCCACATGTCTACTCTTGCGGGGGCACAGGCTGGAGACCAACACATCACAGACTCAGGGCCTGGTCTCTCCTGGCTAAGGTGCTGTCACCGTCCCATGAAAGATACTCCTCCTCTTGTCACTCCTGGCCCCCGAGGAAGTCAAATCATCCTTGCAGAGAGAGGTCCTTTGTGATGGGCTTTTCTATTTTTCACAGGAGCCCTTTCCCTGCCCCTGTGTCTTTATTTCTACTTCTGTAATATAGATTTATGACCTTCTATAGCCTTGGAGCAGGAAAAATGAGGGTCACTGCTGCCAGACGCCCTCAGGATCCTGCACGCAAAGGCAGGAACACCCTGATCTGTGGTACAAGGCATCCCACTGGGTGGGGCTTAATAAATTGTGCACTGAACGGGTCTGTCCAGGAGACAGAATCCGTCTTACTCAGGACATTGGGCAACCAAAAGTTATCGCCCACGCTGATACTTTTTCTCCTAGAGGTATCCTGACTCCTGTTTTCCTTCAGCCATCATTGCCAAATAAGAAACATTTACTTAGATAACAGGGTCCAAAATTAAAAGTAAAAATGTGCAGGTAAGATTCTTTTTTTTTTAATGATTTTTTAAAAAATTAATTTATTATTTATTTTTGGTTGCATTGGGTCTTTGTTGCTGCGTGTGGGCTTTCTCTAGTTGTGGCGAGCGGGGGCTCGTCTTCGTTGTGGTGCGCGGGCTTCTCATTGCGGTGGCTTCTCTTGCTGCTCTAGGCGTGCGGGCTTCAGTAGTTGTGGCTCACAGGCTCTGTCGTTGTATCTCATGGGCTCTAGAGCACGCAGGCTCAGTAGTTGTGGCACACGGGCTTAGTTGCTCCACAGCATGTGGGATCTTCCTGGAACAGGGCTCAAACCCGTGTCCCCTGCACTGCCAGGCGGATTCTTAACCACTGCGCCACCAGGCAAGTCCTACAGGTGAGATTCTAATTCCTCATTTCCTACTGTCCTCTGAGCTCCTAGGGCCGGGATGAGGCTCTGCGTTACTGGTCCAGGGGTCCAGGGCCTTGCTCATCCGTGGTCCGGTTACAACCTTGGGAAGTGCTGGGCCAAGCATCCGCTTCTGTAAAGCTCAGGTTCAGGGTGGGGAGTCCAGGCAGACAGGCTAGAATTGACGTGTGCCTTAGAGGGCCTTGTCCTACACAGTTGGCTTCGTGTCCACTTTTAAAGCCTTTTTGGAAGAATTCAGAGTTCCCAGGATATCCTGTTCCACAATTTAATAACCTCTCTTCTCTGAAAGCTGGCATGTCTGTCTATCTATCTATCTATCATGACCCAAATCTCCCTAAAGCTGACTTTGCTGTGCAGCTCTGGGAACCATGCTTAACCTCTCTGTGCTCACGGTGGGTTTCAAAGCCATAGCTTTGCTCTTTATATACCATGTCTGTCTGTCTGTTGTGCTGCAGCCAGCAGGGTCTACTAACACAGAGGACAGATTTCCTGCAGCCCACAGCAGAGGCAACACGGGCAGCTGAGCGCCTTGTACAGTCTAACACAGTGGGGTTGGCCTTTCCTTGTGGGGGGATGGGCAGGGGGCTGCCCAGGGCTCCCAGGAGCAGGGCTGCGGTTTGCCTGTCAAATGTCCATCACAGCACACGGAGTCTCCAGCCCTGGGTCCTTGCCCTGCATGCCTGCTCTTGCCTGCAAGCACCGGCCGTGTTCACATGCCCTCTAGGCCCAGGCCTGGGAGTGGTGCCCATGCGCCTGTCCTTGTGCTTTGGTTGCTAGTGGGACCCCCAGCAGAGAGAACAGACCCTAGGTGAGATAGAGGAGGAGACAGGCCGGGGTACCGAGTTCCTCCCTCTCCCTTCCTGGGCTGGCTGGCTGCCTCCCTAATGGTTCCTATTAGGCGGCTCTCCCTCCAGTGCCAAATGAGAAACACCCAAATACTCGCCAATAATAGAACAAATTATAATATACTCACACAATGGAAAAGTATGCAGCAATGAGGAGAAACTGCTGCGACACCCAGCAACACGGATGCGCATCACAAACAAAATGCTGAGCAACAAAGCCAGACACGGGGTGTGTTTACTGCTCTACTTCCGGACAAAAACAGCCAGCATGAATCTGGCATCAGAGACCAGGGCAGTGTTACGTTTGAGGGCGATGTGAGCAGTGCCTAGAACAGGACGGGGAGTCCACTTTGCAGATCTCATGAGACAAACTCAGATGTGAGTACTTTTATGGAGATATGTTTCTCATTCATCTAAAAGTTTATGTAAGAATCTGTATCTCCGTGAAACTTCTTTAGTTGTATGTCATATCATGCATGGATAAGGTTTCTAGCAGAATACACAAATGCTTTCCCTGATGATTTTTATCACACACAATTGCACTTACTCATTTAAAATTGGATTCTTCTTCATCCTCTGACTCTGCTGCTCATTGTAGACTGGCAGATGTTACCACCTTAAAAAGCAGCCCTAACAAGTCTACTAGGGTTCCACTATCAATCCCCATTGGAATTGAAGCCTGCTTCAGTCAGGTATCCATTAAAAAAGGTTTTAGATGAAAACTTCAAGGTGTTAATTGATCCCTCAGGGGCATTGATGTTCCTTTCCTTTTGTAGTTTCTTTGAAGCTTTGATTGGCTTCACCAAAGAGGCCTCCACTGATGTCAGCTGAGTGCCGATATAATTTTTTTTTTTTTTTTTTGCGGTACGCGGGCCTCTCACCGTTGCGGCCTCTCCTGTTGCGGAGCACAGGCTCCAGACGCACAGGCTCAGCGGCCATGGCTCACAGGCCCAGCCGCTCCGCGGCATGTGGGATCTTCCCGGACCGGGGTATTAACCCGTGTCCCCTGCATCGGCAGGCGGACTCTCAACCACTGCGCCACCAGGGAAGCCCCGATCTAATTGTTTGAACACATAAAAGATCTTAGCGCACATACCCCGAATGAGATTCACCTGCACTTCCTGGACCTTACAAAGTTTCCTTCTCTATAAGATTTATAAATTTCCTTCACTCTGTGGAATATTTGCTCACTTCTATTTTGGAGGTGCCGGTGCATCAGACGACAGAAGTTCCCAGCGACCTTGGCAGTGGGGGCCAGCACAGCCGCGGTGAGGAACCCACTGCCTCGGGTTGGCGGTGGAGAGTTCGCTCCAGGGCTGACGCCGCATGTGGGCAGCGTCACACGTGAAGTGGGCTCCCTAGCTGGGTACCTGTCACGGGTGATCTCCCAAGGCCCTGTGACTACGAAGCCTGAAAGGCTTCTATATTCTATATTAATTCTATATTCCCCTCTCAGAAGTGATAAGTAAGTTACACATATTCAATGGTCACAAACACCTGCAATGCCCTTTTATCAGCCAAGTCTCTGCCAGGTGCTCTTAGTCTCCCAAGGAAAAAGAAAGAAAAGCAGAAGTAAACAAATAGAACCTAATCACATTGTCACCAATTAAGTAAAACTCCTTGGTATCCTCAGAGGAAAAATTTTATTATAAATTCTTAAGAACGTATTTAGAAATATCAGCATGATCATTATAATGCATTATTCAGTTAGTTAAATGTGCTTTAAAAAAACCGTGAAATATATCTTCATTGTAAGAGCATCTGCTGTTTTTTGCAAATGATTCGCCGTCACTGAATCATCAATTTTTTATTTTATTGTGTGTCTCAGGCTATTCGTTCTAATTAACGGCCACACGTGGAGCTAAGCAAACGAGCCTCCTTCTGCAGAAACGGGGCTTTCGGGCCTGCTCTGTGCATTAATTCCATATGGGCTGGACGAGCAGCCCCCAGGAGGGACGAGTCTCAGGGTGCGGGCAGGGATGTGGGGATCCCGACCTCAACCCCAGCCCGGCAGGAACGCTTCAGCCCACCAGGACCGCCGAGGCCTCTCAGGGCGGGTCCAGCCCAAGTCCCCCTCCTGCCCGGAGCAGCTCTGACCCTCAGAGGACGGGGTGCAGAGGGGGCCCTGGCGGCCCGCCGTCCCGCTGCTGCCGGTTCAGGTCCCCGGGGGACGCAGAGCCACGGTGACGGGTCCCTGGACTCTGGGCCGGGAGGGAGGCTGGGGCGGGAGACCAGGGCTGGGAGGAGGCGGGGAATCCTCCCTGAGGCCTGATCTCAGTGACAGAACCCCTCCCCCACCCCGTGTCTCCGCCTCTTGTTTGTAGAAAAGCTTTAGTCTCCTAGGCTTTCCCCACGTTCCAAAGAGCAAATTTAAACAGGGAGGTGAGGAAATGCGAAAACAAAGGAAAACAGTCAAGCAAGACAAAATAATAATAGTTTAGCCATTAAACAAAGTCAAGCACCTTTACTTCCTCCTCAGGGGCTGCAGATAATATTCTGAGCCATGTCCTTGAATTGTCTTGCAGACACAAAAACCCCCTCCAGGTGGAAGAAATTAACTGTTCGCTGCCCACCGTAGACCCCAGACCGGTTGGAACCAGAAAACTGATACTTGAGATTCTTGAAACATCACCTTGTTACCTCACCATCACCCAATCAGAAGGTCCACAAGCTGGCCACGTACCCCACGACCCTCTCCCTCACACTGTCTTTAAAAAGCTTTGCCTGAAAGCCACTGGGGAGTTTGGGTGTTCTGAGCATGAGCTGTCCGTTCTCCTTCCGTTCTCCTTGCTTGGCCCCATGTTGGATGCCCTGCAGTAAATGCTGCATTTTCCTTCCATAACCCGGGGTCAGTAGATCAGCTTTACTGTGTGTGGGTGAGGGGTTGCGAGTTTGGTTTGGTAATGAGGAGGGGGTGGTGCTGAGAGGCAGTAGGGGAGAGGGGTGGGCTTGGGGAGCAGGGGGTGGGTAATGTTCACTGAGAGCCACTGTGTGGGGAAGCAGTCCAATGGCTCCAGCACCATTTTTTTAAAATTAATTTTTATTGGAGTATGGTTGATTTACAATGTTGTGTTAGTTTCAGGTGTACAGCAAAGTGAATCAGTTATACATATCCACATATCCACTGTTTTTTAGATTCTTTTCCCATATAGGTCATTACAGAGTGTTGCGTAGAATTCCCTGTGCTATACAGTAGGTTCTTATTAGTTATCTATTTTATAAATCCAGTGCCATTTGTTGAAAAGACTTTCCTTCTTTCAATGAATTCCTTTTGCCCTTGGTCAAAACCAACTGGACATATTAAGGGGATTCATTTCTGGACTCCCTTTTCTGTTCTTTCAATCTGTGTGTTGTTTCTCCACCAGCACCAGGCAATCTTGATGACTACAGTTATCTAGTACGTTCTGAGCTATGGGAAAGTGATTCTTCTACTGTCTTCTTCTTGGTCAAAATTGTTTTTGCTTTTCTAGCTATATTTCAGAACAATGTTGCTTGTATCTATAGAAAAAAATCTTGCTGAGATTTTGATAAGAATTGTCTTAAACCTGCCTACCAGTTTGGGAGAGAATTGACATATTTACTATGATGAGTCTTCTACCCCTTCTAACTCGTGAACGTGGCGTGTCTCTCCATTTATTTAGATCTCCTCTTATTTCTTTGATGAGGACTTTGTATTTTTCAGCATACAAGTCCTGTATATGTTTTGTTAGATTTACAGATGAGTATTTCACATTATTTTGAGTGATTACAAATGGCAGTGTAATTTTAATTCTGGTATCCATGTGTTCATTGCTAGCATACAGACGTGACTGAGTTTTGTAGGTTTATCTTGTATGTTACAATGTTGTTTTACTCACTTATTAGTACTAGACTTTTTTGTGTGTGTACATCCCTAGAAATTTTCTACATAGGCATCGTGTAATCTGCAAATAGGGACACTTTATGTATATATTTATTTATTATTTTGATCGTTTATGTATTTATTTCTAATCTGCATGCCTTTCATTTCCTTTTATTGCCTTATGATGCAGACTAAAACTTCTAGCATTATGTTGAAAAAGAATTGCAGGAATGGACATTCTTCTACCACATAAAAGAGGGAAAGCATTTCTTCTTTATTCATTAAATATAATGCTGTAGATTTTCTGTAGATAATCTTTATTACATTGAGAAATTTACCTTCTATCCTTAGTTTTCAGAGAATTCACTTTTTTGATAGTGTCTTTTACGTATAAAGGTTTTCAATTGTGATGAAGCCCATCTTTTCTGTGTTTTCTTTGGTTGTACGTGGTTTAGATGCCGCATCCAAGAAACCATGGCTTCATCTAACGTGACAACTTTACTGTTTTCTTCTGAGAGATTATTTTAGATTTAACTCTTATGCTTAGTTGTTTTGTCTATTTTGAGGTAATTTTTGCATGTGGTGTGAGGTAAGGGTCTAGATTCAGTCTCTCATGTATGGAAATCTAACTGTACCAGCAGCTTTTGTTGAAAAAAATATTCTTTGTCCATTGAATTGGCTTGTAATTCTTGTTGAAAATCAATTGTCCATAAATGTATGGGCTTCTCTGGGGACTCTCAGTTCTATTCCATTGATTAATACCTTAAGGCCAATAGGACACAATATTGATTACCATTGTTTGTAATAAGTTTTGAAAATGTGATGTGTGAGTCCTCTAACTTTGTTATTCTTTTTCAAGATTCTTTTGGCTATTCTGGATACCTTGATTTTCCATATGAATTTTAGGATCATCTTTTCTATTTCTCCATCTGCCCAGAAGCCAAAGTCCTCAGTACCACTCCATCTAAAGTGACCAAATTTGACAGTGGGTTACCAGGACTGGCCCTCAAAATCAAGTGGTTTTAGGAACCACAGTGCTGTCAGTGAGTGGGGTCAGATAATCCCTGGCATCCATTGGCATAGAGTTTCTAAGGCTTTTGTATTGGGATGAGGTGAATTTAGAAGTTGAGTAGTAGTGATGGTCCCTGATTCACATGTGTGCAGCAATAAATAGGAAAGTATGGTCTTGGGATAGAAGCAGCCTAAGTGTCCATTGACAGATGAATAGATAAAGCTGTGGTACATACATACAACGGAATATTACTCAGCCAGAAAAAAGAATGAAATAATGCCATATGCAGCAAAGCGGATGCAACTAGAGAATATCATCCTGACTGAAGTAAGTTAGAAAGAGAAAGACGAATACCATATGATATCACTTATATGTAGAATCCAAAACATGGCACAAATGAACTTATCTACGAAATAGAAACAGACTCACAGACATAAAGAACAAATTTATGGTTACTAAAAGGAAAAGGCGGGGGGGAGATGAATTAGGGGTTTGGGATTAACATATACACACGACTCTACATAGAGCAGATTAACAGCAAGGTCCTGCTGTAGAGCACAGGGAACTATATTCAGTATCCTGTGATAAACCATAATGGAAAAGAATGGGAAAAAGAATATACAATGTTTCTATAACTGAATCACTTTGCCGTACATCTGAAAGTAGCACAACATCGTAAATCAATTATACTTTAATAATAAAAAAGAAACAAAATAGGAAGAAAGAAGATTCACACGCACACAAAATGTGGTCTTGGCTGACATTTACTGTGGCATTTGAGGCCTTGCAAAAAGATTGTTAACAGGCACACAGCATCTAAGTGCCTGTGAAGATGAAGCTGGTTTTCTTCAATGCTGATCTCCTAAGCCAGGATGTATATTTCTTTCTATGAGAGGCAGTCTCCTAACTGCCGAATGAGTTGCAGGATCTGGCTGTTATGTACAGCGGGGAGTTGGACGATTGTGGAAGGTGTTTGAGAGGGTCCTGGGGGATTGGATATGGCAACAAGAGCAGCAGGTGAGGCGGAGGTGCTGCTGCATCCTGGAGCAGGGCTCGGGGGGCTCCTGAATTCAAATACATCAGATACGACGTGGGCACCCAGCACCTTCATTCCCCCGGCCCAGGAGACCCCTCTCCTTCTCTGCTGTAAACAGCATCTCACAAACCGAGGGGACCTGAGTGCATGGAGCTCACCCAGGATATGGAGAAGGGACCTCCGGATCCCTTCGCTTCCCAGCTGTGCAGCCCTGTGGTTTCGTAGCTGTGCTGAGGCTCCCAGCACATAATGGCCATGGCCGTCTGATGCCAGCCTTCCCGTGACCCCAGCACCACATTACCCCCCCCCCCCACCACACACACATGGTTGTAACCCCCCTCCCTTCCCCACCCTGGCCAAGTGTGTCCTAGACACTGCCCCTGTTTTCAGACTTCACGGAGGATGAAACTTAAGGGGAAAAAAACCAAAGTTTTAATTTCAACAAGATATATTTAAGTTAGATAATAAACAGTGCTCCTAAGTAAGGGCTGACCAAGTCCCTGGGGAAGGGCATCGAGGCAGCTTGTGAGGTTTCCTCATCTGGAGAACATCCACGGAAGGCGAGAGGACTTTCTCCTTGTGAGAAGGACTTTCTCCTGAGCCAGGAGGAGGGACAGATGACCGCCTGCTGCCCGTGTCTGGGCCACGGGCCATGGGCCACGGACCGTAGCCACAGAAGCAGATGAACAGGCTGTGTGGGTAACTGAGCAGCTCCCAAGCATTTTGGTTCATCTTCGGCGAGAAGGGCCTGCAGGCTGCCCTCCCAGAAGAACAGCCCTGGGGCTCAGACTGGTGAGGAAAACGCAGGTTGACACGGGTTCTGCCCGAGGGGACCCCTCCCCTGTGGCTGTTGGTGGGGGAGAAGGGCCAGTTGGCTCCCCTGGGGGCCTCATCCTGTCCTGACATCGTGGTCCCAGTGCCGCGGGGTGGCAGGCCCCTCACCCCATCAGTCCTCCCCTCCTGCGGCCTCATCGGCCCTTCGGAGCTGAGCCTCGGGCTGGGAGCTCGAGAGTGACTTTCCAGGGCTTTTGCGGACACCGTTGGCTCTCTCGCAGGTTCCTTTGCGGCCTGGGGAGAGGGAGCCTCCTGAGATCTGTCCTCTGTCTGCACCTTGGGGCCCCGGCTTCCCAGGCAGGTCTTGCTCCCGTCCCTGCTGGGGGACGGCCTACAGGTCATGCCCTCAAAAGAAGAGGGGGGCTTCCCTGGTGACGCAGTGGTTGAGAGTCCACCTGCCGATGCAGAGGATGCGTATGCGTGCCCCGGTCCGGGAAGATCCCACATGCCGTGGAGCGGCTGCGCCCGTGAGCCATGGCCGCTGAGCCTGCGCGTCCGGAGCCTGTGCTCCGCAATGGGAGAGGCCACAACAGCGAGAGGCCCGTGTACCGCAAAAAAAAAAAAGAAGAAGAAGAAGAAGAGGGGACTGGGGTCAAAGTCAAGTCTGCTCCGGATGCAGTGCGTTCCTGGGAGTGGCCTTGACCAGGACGAGGGTCAGCCGGAAGAGGCTCTGGGGGCAGAGTCTGGTCGCTCGGCAGGAACAAGCCGCGGACACCTTTGTGGAACCCACGCTTCTTCCCAGAGAGGCTCAGTCAACTGTTGGTCACATAGTTCACTGACGCAATTCCAGGAGAGGGTGGAAGATGAATTGGAGGAGCTATTGGAGATGACATTGGTGAATTAAAGGGACAGGAGTTACCTCAAGGGTCTGTAAGACTTCCTATCATCCCGACATTCCATGCCTGTATGATTTGTATCTGAAATGACACCAGGAGATGCACACTTTGGTGTCCCGGGTTCAGGCCTGCTTCAAACAACGAGCGTGTGAATAAGGAAAAGTTGGTGCTATTAAATAAGCCCTGGTGTCACCAGCACACCTGTCTGTAGAACATGGCTCATTGACTCACATTCTAGAGACAATGACTGTCCCGTGATCTCACCCAGGGTTTTCATGCCCTGCTCTGCGGCAGAATCACATGTGAACGTTTCTGTTGACCACAGATACCGGTCATCAGCCCTGGAGTGACTGAGTCAGCATCTCCCTGGCTGGGGCCAAGGACCTAATTTTACAAAATCTACAGAAGGTCCCCCTGCACCGAGATCGGGAGCTGCCTCTGCCACCCCGAGACCCCTAGGGCCTCTGCCCTGATGGCCCTGCTGTGGCCCCTGTCTCTGCCCCCGATCCCCCCACCGTCCTCGACTGTCCGGGGGCTAATCCACACCAAAGCCCGGCACCCAAAGGGGCTGAGGAAGGAGCAGGGGTCAGTGTGCTGGACACAGGCTGCTGAGGGGAGCAGGGCGGCGGGCAGACCCGACGTGCAGGCTGAGTTCTGCTCCAGGACCCTGTGCTTTCGTTTAACTGCATCTGGAAGAAATGCAGGTGCTGTTTCATAGCAGGTTTGACCTGAACTTGAATTTGCAAATTTAGCCTCTGTTATTCACATTCATGGACAAAGGATGGCCTCTCTTCTGAGAAGGAAGCCCTCTCCCGGGTCACAGTTTCTCCAAGGCTGGGAGGTGGAGTGGACTTTGGGGGCTGGGTAGAGGAAAATGTTTTATTTTTGGCGTAAAACTCATGGATCAGAAAGCCAGTTTTCCCCCAGGCCAGTGATGGTGGAGAGGGTGACAAGAGTTAACGGGGCAGCTGAGGAAACGTACTCTGTGTCTTCTACCTGAAACATGAGTCCCATGACGAATACACATCAAAAAATGCTTGTTTATGCAAAGCTGGATCCGCTGTGTTCTGCTTCAGATAGAGCTTGACAGTCAGCCCCAGGTGATAGGAGGACACGAGCCCTGCTGGTTGGATGAAATCTGCTTCCTCCTGTCCCTACACGAGGCTGCAGCTGGAGGTGGGGACCACGTGTCTCCAGCAATGTCTGTGCCCTCGTTGCAGAGTCTCTGCTTCCTTTTGTTCTGGTCTCCTCATCCCCCCTTGAGCCCACGAGTTTACCCATGACTCCAGCCATTGCTTTTCCAGGAACCATGCTTAAGGGCATTAGACAAGGCACTGATTTGCAGAGAGACCGTCAAGGCCTCTGCAAAGCCAAGAAATGCACACTGTTAAACATTTACAGTAACATTGACTGCGACCGTGAAAACAATTTTACAGCAGATTAAACACAGTTGGTGCAGAAGCCGTCCCAACCCTGGAGCTTGGTCAGCAGCTAGGAGAGCCTGGGAAGCGGTAACCAGCGGCCGCCGCCCGCCATCCTCCCGGTAATCGTCTTCAGCGGACGGGGGCTCTTCTCTCATTTGGGAGGATTTCCCTCCTGAGATGAGAGATCAAACTACAACGAGGGAGAGGAGAGGCGGGAGTAGCCAAGTCAGAGGAAGTGGAGGGAAGACAGGGGATGGGACATCTGCTCGAGCCGTGGGGAACTTGCTGTCAGACAAGGGGAAAAAGGCCAGCGTGCGGAGGACGGAGGACGGTCTCTTACCACGCGGCAATAATAGGTCTGAGAATAATGGATTCATACTTGGATGTGAGAGAAGAAAGCAATCAAAATTGCTAGAAGACCCTCTGATTCCTCTCCTTCTCCATCTAGTTTATTTTGTCCACCTTCTTCCCACTGAAGCAAGGCCTTCTCTGCTCTGCATCTGTCTCATCGAGTCCCTCCTTCCCCAGCAACCAGTCGCCACCGACGAGCGCTGAGCATGGCCGTCCACCTGACCCAGATCACCGGGCTCTTTGTGTGTGTGCTGCTTGGGAAAATCTCAGCCAACCAATCTGCTCTTAACTTCACACTTGATTTTCTGTGTTGCAAAACGCCAGGGCCATTTGGGCACTTATAAAGAAGAAAAATAAATGACATTTGAAAGAGGTGAGGCTGTCAACATCATTTAGAATCTCCCCATTGTGAGTTGACAAGTAATCACGGGGCCTGGTCTAGAGAAGTGACTCTTGAAAAGGAGACAGAGGAATGAGTTTTGCTGGGAAGTGGTCACCACGAGCATGAAACAGAGAAGCACGGTGTGTGCTTGAGTGGTGATTCTTCAGACCAGGTCAGGCCCTTGGGAATACAAAGCATAGGCCCCCGTTATGCTTTGTATTTTATTCACCATCTGTCAGAGGACCTAGAGCTTTCTGGATTAAATAATCTCCCGCTCACTGGTAAATACTCTTGGGGAAAAGAGAATTATAATCACATTCATATTAAACCTAAAAATACAGGAACACAAGGAAGAAGACAAAACCATGATATCTAGCTGAAAGCAAGTTTCTTCTTGATTGAAGTAATATGAAGATGCCACCAAGCAAGGGCTACAGAACAGTGCATAAAGGATGTTATGGGTTGAATTATATCCTCCAAAGAAGATACAATAAAGCCCTAAATCACAACACCTCAGCACCTGACCTTAGCTGGAAATAGAGTTTTCTCAGATGTAACCAAGTTAGGATGAAGTCACTATGGTGGGTGCTAATCCCATGTCACTTATGTTCTCAGAAAACAGGGGAACTTGGACACAGACATGCACAGAGGCAGATGATGTGAAGTTGAAAACCAGTGATGCGCCTACGAGCCAGGAGCACCCAAGGCTGCGGGACTGGGGGGACCTCAGTCCTCGCCCTGTGTCCCCAGGGGGAGCAGGGCCTGCCAACACCAGATTTCAGACATCCTGCCTCCAGAACTGGGGGACCATAAAATTCTGTGGTGCTTTGTGACAGCAGCCCCAGCAAACTAACATGGGGGGGTTCTGGAATTTCGTGGGCGGTTCTGTGTTCCAATGTCATTTGATTTGTTTTGCCTCTAGATTTGGAGAGTCCATTTGTTGGTCATCTTTCCACTTGGCGTAGGCCATGCTGGAAACCTTGTGCTGGGATCTGTCTGGGGAAGAAAATGGTCCTTGTTCTGCATCAAGAATGGTAAAAGGGGGCTTCCCTGGTGGCGCAGTGGTTGAGAGTCCGCCTGCCGATGCAGGGGACACGGGTTCGTGCCCCGGTCCGGGAGGATCCCACATGCCGCGGAGCGGCTGTGCCCGTGAGCCATGGCCGCTGAGCCTGCGCATCCGGAGCCTATGCTCCGCAACGGGAGAGGCCACAACAGTGAGAGGCCCGCGTACCGCAAAAAAAAAAAAAAGAATGGTAAAAGGTTCACAGGAGGAGGAGCGGGGGAGGTGGGGAGGGAGGAGGGTGGGGTCAAAGCAGCTCGTTCAACATCGTCTGTGCCTCAGCCTCTGTTGGTCCTTCCAGGCCTGCAATACCCTGTGCGCCAGGTGGTCACTCAGGGAGGTGACTGCGTGCTCAGAGGAGTGGTCATCCACAAGTTATAAGTGCATCCGCCTGAAGAAAAACAGACAAAACCCACTTGCCTGTAGTGACTCAGGACAAGTGAGGTTTAATTCTTCCCCAAGCACAGACAGTCTGGAGGTGGGAAGATGCTGGCCGTGAGGCAACACTCAGACAGTCCAGGACCAACTGCTGGATTCTCCTTCGTGCTTGAGGCCTCGTGCTCATCATATGGTAGCTGTGGCTCCAGACCTTTCATTGGAGATCCAGGCTGGAGGAAGAGGGAATAGCAGCATCGATTTTAACTGTTTCTTTTGTTAGAAGAGGGAAGCCCTTCCCAGAAGCAGCTAAATCACATGCATTTCATTGACCTGAACTCTATCATGTAGACACACCTGGTAGTTAGTTTTGTGGGAAAATAAGGGTTGAGTTTTCCAGCCTGTGCAGTGGAGGAATAGGACAAGATCGTACTGGTGACGGCTTTTGGGTTAGCCAAAATCCAGTGTGAGCCGGAGAGGCAGAGGGAGAACATGAACCCGAGGATGTTACATCCTTTCCTCCACGAGACTTTCTCATGGCGAGGCAGCCAGCCCGTTTCCTATAAGCATCTCTTCTGTTCCAGAGGACCGACCGGATCCCTTGAATGCAGCTACGTCTTTCATGCCAGGCTGCTGTGGTATCCTGGTCAAATTTCTCTGCATAGAAATAAAACAGCCTAATAGGAACCACACCATCTCAGGAGAAAATTGACCTGGCTTCTAGTCCCAGTTTTGTCATAAATTTCTGAGTATTTTTCCTCTGTGCCTTGGAGTAAAACGGAAATTTATCCCACATACTTTTGTGATGTACTTGAAAATAATTTGGGAGGTTCCAAATGAGTTTTTGATTGGATTAATATGAATAATGTCACACAAACCATTGCCAGTATTTGGACAGTGTTTTTAGCTTAAAATTACTCTCAAAATGTATATGACCTCACTTGAGCCTCAAGTTACCTCTAAGTTACCTTAGAATAAAAGTTGCACATGTAACCAAATTTCTCCCACCTTCAAATTATTACAACAATCCCAGGAGAGATATTCAAATTATGTAAAGCTTTTTTTCATGCACATCTTCTTTATTCAGAGCAATCCATACCTTACACGTTACACAAGTTCTTGAGTCTGTTTAATCCTCCCCTTTCTGTGATTCCCCCTCTTCCCCCAGCCACAGTTCTTAAGGTGGTAATTGGTTTGGTACTCCTGTACCTGCTCCATATCTGAGTCTTATAAGTGGACTAAAATCAGAGGAACCTGTCTTCAAGCTGACATGATCAAACACACTAGTCAAAGCAACCCTCTGCTCCTTCCTGGGAAGGGGGGGCTGTCAATGTCAACGTTTCTTATCAGGGACTGTCATTTCACCTGGACCGTTTGTGGAAAGAGATGAACCACAAAGGAAAAGGTCAGGTCTGGGCGGCGAGCTCCCCAAATCATAGGGGTGGGAAGCGTGAGGGTGCCGAGGGAAGAGGAAACAGAAACTTCCCATCCCTGATTCCCTTTCCAGCATCACTACGCCTGGAGAGATGCTTATATTTAGCTGGAAGGAACTCTGTCCTTCATGGCGTTGCACCAGAGAATCGCTTAGTTGTTTTGGAAAGATGTCCCTGTTTGGGTTACTGCCGACAGGGCCCTGAAACTGACCCATTCTCCTTCCGTCTCTGGTTTTCTCAGCCACCGCAGGAACCAGTCCTAAATATTGCACACGGAGCTCTAAGAACCGCCTTCCCGGGACCCCCTCCCCCTAGCTCTGCGCTTGGGGGGCAGGACTGGCTCACACTGCACAGCTGCTGAGAGAGCCTCCTGAGGGGGCGGGACGACCTTGGTGTCTCCAAGGGACTGAGTCACCCAGACCTAAGGATATGTGCGAGGCCCCGGGCTATCCCTTCCCCCTACCCCAGGGGTTCCCCTCCAGCAGGCAGGCGAGGGGGGAGAGGGGCTGACCCTCTGTGCCCACCGTCCGCCGTCCCAGAATACCTGCGACCATCTCTGTGTCGCTTGCTGTGAAAGAGAGGGGGCTTCCTTGAGGACAGTTGTTGGTGGGAACGGAGAAGGGATGCCCCTGGAATCTGAACTCACTCCACTTTTCCTCCAAATCCCTTCCGTGGCTTGTCCTTTAGCTTCCTCTTCTGAGATTTTCTAGGGCTGGGCTGACAGTGCCTGAACCATGAAAACTGTAGAAGACCAAGAAGAGCTGCTTCTGACCCAACGCCGGCCTCCTGGGCTCCCAGAAGTGCTGAACCTGGAGGTGGGTCTGGGACACAGATGGAGATGCCGTGGGTGGCCCAGGGACGTGCAGCTGCCTTCGGTCACCTTCTGCTCTCCCGGACACCTGAGACGGAGGGCGGAAGGCTCAAACAGCAACTCCGCCACGGCCTATTTTGCACCATTAAGTGTTTTGAAAAAAGTCAGTCAACAAAAATGTTTTGGAGAAATGAGTCCTCTATGAAACATATTTCTCCACAGATCAAGTAAAAACTAAAATTGGCAAAAAGAGTGTTCCCGTTCTTCATAAATATACCTATAAGAAATGAAAATTCTAAGGAAGTAGCAAGAAGTAGATGATCCCTGGTGTCACAGCAAAGTTTTTGCGAGGAAAAATTTATAACAGATTCCAGGATCACGAAATATATACAGAATGTACCTCAAATAAAAGCTTTGATAACGAGTCTCAGAAAAACGTGCTAATCTTTTTTTTTTTTGAAGATGTTGGGGGTAGGAATTTATTAATTTCCTTATTTATTTTGGCTGCATTGGGTCTTCGTTTCTGTGCGAGGGCTTTCTCTAGTTATGGCAAGCGGGGGCCACTCTTCATCGTGGTGCGCGGGCCTCTCACTATCGCGGCCTCTCGTTGCAGAGCGCAGGCTCCAGATGCGCAGGCTCAGTAGTTGTGGCTCATGGGTCCAGTTGCTTCGCGGCATGTGGGATCTTCCCAGACCAGGGCTCGAACCCGCGTCCCCTGCATTAGCAGGCAGATTCTCAACCACTGTGCCACCGGGGAAGCCCAAAACGTGCTAATCTTGACAGGAGTTGCCGTATTGTAAAAGGAGGGTCTGGGGGTTTCTCTGTCCCAAGTACTTCTGTTGGGGACACCGGGGCATCTCTTTTATTACCAATGCATGACGCTGCCTGGTACAGAAACCTAGTTCAAAAATACCAATTTCCACCACCGTCTGAGACTCTCCTTTTTGTCAGAGGTAAATAACCCACTTTCTCTGTGTTTTCCTCCACCCTTCTCTCCCCTCGTCCTCTCCCCGCTTGTCCTCTTCTTTGCCCCCGCCCTCCTCTGGCACCTCTCCATCCTCCTCTCTCTGCCCTCACCCTCGAAGGTCCTGTCCTCGGCCGATGACAGAGCCGGTCACGGGGCTTATATTTTTCTCCTGGGGCAGCTCCTTGTGGGAGGCTGGTGAGCAGGGCTGCTAGAGTTTGAAATATTTCAAGGGTAAGAAAAGGTTAGAAATAAAATTCAGGAGGTTGATTCTTTCAGGACATTCTGGGGTTCTCTGTGCTGGCAGATTCATTATTTTGTGAGATGATCACTGATTGTGTCTGGACGGGCAGGAGGCGTGATTTAGATCGTGCCCACAGCTGTTAGCAAACAATATCTCAGGCCGAACCGTAAAATGAACCCTTGCAGCTGTGTCGCTGGTAATCATCCAGTTTGCCAGTTCATCTTGGTCAGAGATGGGTGAGGGCCAATGTTAGATAATGCTCCTCATTTAGCACGTACTGTTTATTTATTAAGGTCATAACTTATCTTAACTGTTAGTTAGATAAATTTGCGGCATTACATATGCCCATAAAACTACAGCAAATTATAAAGCAGAAACTAACACACCATTGTAAAGTAATTATACTCCAATAAAGACGTTAAAAAAAAAAACTACAGCAAAAACATGGTACAGAATATTTCCATCACCCCAGAAAGCTTGCTTGTGCTGTTTTATATAACCCTTCCCCCTCCCAACAAGAAACCAATATTCTGAGTATTATCACCAAAGATTATATTGGATTGTCCTTCAACTTCATGTCCGTAGGATCATATAGAATGTGTTCTTTGTATCTGGCTTATTTCACTCAGAATAATGTTTGTTCCACTTATCAGTAGGTTATTTTTGATTTCTAAGTAGCATTCCATTATGGAATATTCCACATTCCATATTCATTCTTCAGTTGATGAATATTTGGGTGGTTTTCAGTTTCTAGCTGTTAGAAAAAGGCTACTGCAAATATTCTTATACTATTAATTTGGTGAACACATGTTTTAAACCTTCTTTGGAATAGCTAGGAGTGGAATTGTTTAGTCAGATGTGTATCTGACTTTATTAAAAAAAACTGTCAAAGAGTTTGCCAAAGTGAGTGTTTCATTTTATTCTCCCTCAGCTATGTCTGAGTTTTAGTTACTTCACACCTTCGACAATGTTTGATATTGTCAGAAGTTTTTTGTGTTGGTGATTCTAATGGGTTGGAGATGGTATCTCATTGTGGTTTTAATTTGCATCACCCTGATAAATAATGATGCTGCGCACAATGTCATATGCTTATTGGTATTCATATGTCTTCTTTCGTGAAATGCCTGCTTGCATTTTTCAATGGGTTTTTCACGTATTAGTTGTTGAATTGTACACGAAGAATGACTCACCCGTTTTATATCTACATATCTACATTGGTATCTATTTCTATATCTATCTGTGTAATACTTTCCCAATTGTCACATGCCTATTCATTTTTAATAATGTTTTTTGATAAGTAAATATGTAAATTTAATAAAAGTGGAAAATGATGAATGACTCTGCCAGGGCAACAAAGGTGCAACATTTGAGGGTTTTTCTCAAATTTTTAAAGAAAATAAAATACAGTTCAGTCTCCCTGCTGCTTATATGAGTTGAGATTTTAATATCCTATTCAATGGATAGAAATGCACCTGGGAAAAAAAATAAAGTTATGAGGACCAGAGGCAGCTTTGAAATTTGAGTTGACCTTCATGAAGCAGGGGGGACAGGAAGGCACTGAAGGCCGACTCATCCCCTGGGGACGCTCTGATGATGATGATGAAGATGATGGTGATATGGTGATGATGATGATGATGGTGATGATGATGGTGATGATGATGGTCATGATGGTGATGATGGTGATGATGATGATGAGATGATGGTGATGATGGTGATGATGATGATGGGATGATGATGGTGATGAGATGATGATGATGATGGTGATGATGATGATGGTGATGATGAAGATGATGGTGATGATGATGATGATGATGATGGTGATGATGATGGTGATGGTGATGAAGAACTGTCAGCTAAAGAGGCCCAGTGCCTCCTCCTGCAATTGGCCTGGGATATATGGAGGGAGAGAGACGGGGTGGTGTGAACCAGATGGAAGAATAACTCTGCCTGTGAGTCCCATAGCCGAGATGTCATTACTCACAGGGTTTTGTTTTGTTTTGTTTTCGTTTCCTTTGGTTTTCTCTGGGCTGTTTGTAAATTCTTGTTTATATTTTCCAGCCAGTTCTCAGGGGTCTGAACTAGATTAAGACCATTAAAGGGGGGAACTTCCCTGGGGGTCCAGAGATTAAGACTCCACACTCCCAGTGCAGGGGGCCTGGGTTTGATCCCTGGTCAGGGAACTAGATCTCGCATGCCACACCTAAAGATCCCACATGCCATATCTAAAAGACCCCGCACGCCACATCGAAGATCTCACATGCTGCAACTAAGACTTGGCACAGCCAAATTAATTAATTAATTAATTAAAAAAAAAGACCATTAAAGGGAGAACAGCATCCCCTAAAGCCAGAGCAGGGCCAGAATCATATTAGTGAGAATCCTCAGATGATACGAGTCACAGAAAGGGGAGGAGGCCTGTGAGGTCTGGCGGCCCCCTGAGGAGACTCTCCTTGCATAGCTGACCTTGGGGAATAGAGTCCCTGGTCCCTGAGGAGGAGGGAGGGACACAGAGCCTGGAAACCGGGCAGGGCTGGTGCCAGGTGAGGTGCCAGGTGGGGGCCGTGGTACCTGGGACACCCTGGCGACCTCTACCTGCTGTTCATGCCTTCTAAAGCCCTACAGACTGAGCTGTTCTGAACAGGAAAAGCCGGCAACCTTTGTCCTTTTTTCTTTCTCTAAGAAATTCTTTCCTGAATTAAAGCCAAGAATCTCTGTCACCCACCGTCCTAACCAGGACACTTTCTGACTCTGAAATCAAACTTCTTAGATCATCCCTTGGAGTTGACATTGACATTAAGAATTTTAACCCATTATGGATCTTCCTTGACCCACAATGGGGTTATGTCCCGATAAACCCATTGTGGGTTGAAAATCTCGAAGCCAGAAATGCACTGAGTACACTTGACCTACAGCATCACAGCTCAACCCAGCCTCCCCTAAAGCTGCTGAGAGCACTCATGTTAGCCTAGTTTATAATAAAGTGTTGACTGTCTCATGTAATTGATTGAATACTGTACTGAAAGTGAGAAACGGACTGGTTGTCGGGGTCCAGGATGGTTTAAGTGTATCCGTTGTTCACCAGCATTGCGGGAAAGGGTTGTACTGCATATCACCAGCCCGGGAAAAGGTCAAAATTCAACATTCCAAGTACAGACTCTACTGAAAGTGTATCACTTTTGCACCATTGTGAAGTAGAAAAATTGTATGTTGAATCGTTGTAAGTCAGGGACCGCCTGTACTAAGGGCCCAAATCCCCACATCAACTTAAACAAACAAGCAGTAGGTGTCATGTACATTCTTCTTGGAGAGTCCCGAGCAATCATTTTCCCTCCTCAGTTTTGCAAACTATAGTAATAAAACACCCGGGGTTGTGTGGCAAAGGAAACTTCTCGACATGCTTATTGTGCAATAATAAATGAGTCCCGTCTTTGCATCCCATTAGAGTGCTCTGCAGCAAGGCAATTTTAGTAGAACCGGAAATATAACCTGGATATTTGGGAGGAGAGAGAAAAATCAGTAAAGAGGGCTAGAGGAGGGGCCTAGGGCTGAATTAATTAGGCTGCGATTTTAAACCATGTTCTGGAACCCATCGGCTTGACAGAATAATTATCTTGTGAAACTATCTTAATGTAAAAAACATAATTGCTGTTAGAATTTGACTGGCATTGTACTGACTTCATAGCTCAATCTGGTCTTTGACTTCTCAAAAATGTTTTGTAGTTTTTAGTGCACAGGCTCTGTACACATTTTATTAATTTTCTCCTATGATTTTAATGATTCCAGATGTTGTTTGAAAAGGTATTTTTTAAAATATAAATGTCCATAATTTAAATAGAAATTTAAGTTTAATATAAATTTAAATATAAATTTCTCATAATTTCAAACTATGTTATTTGCTACCATTTGCCTAAGATTTGGCAGCTTTTAATTGAGATTATGACTAATAAATAATCATGTTTATTTCATGTCTTTTTGTAAAAACCCTGTTCTGAGCTGCACTGATTCAAAGGCAACAGTGTGTCCACTGGAACTGCCCCCCGGGCTCAGTCTTGCCCAAGAGCAGGCATTACACTCAGCCTCATGTCTCCCAGGGTCGCATTCTGACTCACCTGGATCACGGAGTGTAACTGGCATCATTCTGGGGTGCCGGTGATGTATGGTTCACCCCCTAAGACACTGCCCTCCAACTTTCGGCCACCCATGCGCTCATTGCCAGCTCCTCCGGGCAGCGGCCTGGACCTCCCTGTCCTAGGGGGGGCCTGGGAGTCGGCGTATCGCCTCCTGTTACCTTTCTTTTCTGTCTCCCCAGCTTCAAACTCCTCTGCTTTTATTCTCTCTGTCACTGACACCTCTCTCTTCTTTCCTCTCAAAGCCCTTGATGCCCTTTGGGGCAGTGGTCCCCAACCTTTTTGGCAGGGATTGGTTTCATGGAAGATGATTTTTCCACCGATGGGAGCGGGGATGGTTTCAGGATAATTCAAGCACATTACATGTACTGTGCACTTTATTTCTATTATTATTACATTGTAAAACATAATGAAATAATTATACAACTCACTATACTGCTGACAGGAGGCGGAGCTCAGGCGGTAATGTGAGCGATGGGGAGCGGCTGTACATACAGATGAAGCTTCCCTCACTCACCTGCCGCTCACCTCCTGCCGTGCGGCCCGGTTCCTAACAGGCGACGGACCGGTATTGGTCTGTGGCCCGGGGGCTGGGGACCCCTGCTTTGGATGACACCTCTCTGGTCCTTCACTCTGGAGTCCAAGGCGTTAGCAGCAGGAAATCAAGGTGCTTTTAGTCTGTCCTGAACTTCCTGGAAAATGGGGCTAGTGACTTCTGCAGAAAAAAGAGAGTTTATGTTGCTAAAAAAAATTGCTGCCACACAGGTAAAAATACACCTTTTCATATGGCTTTTATTGTTTTAAGTGGCAGCAGAGAACAAAGACTGGTGTCTTTGGAGACAGAAAACCTGGGTTCCAATTTGGACTCTATACTTTCCAACACATGCCTTTGGGCAAGTCACCCTGCTACCCTGAACCCAGGAATCTTCTTCTGTAAATAGGAAGAAGATGTCCACCCACACAGTCAGGAGTGTCCCCATCTGTCCTGTGCTTCTGACTGCAGAACGCACTGTTGAGGTCCCTACAGAGGAAGGATACCCTTCTCTGATCTTTGTCATTGTAACACTATTGCCTACTCTATTTTTCAAAAGGATTCCCATTATAAAATTAAATAATTAGAACATTAACTACTATTTACCAGACACCTGTAATCTGCTGGGTCGTTTGCATATATCATCCTTAATCTTCGGTTCTGGAGGGGTGGACACGGGCACGCACTGCCCAGATCCCTCTTCGGGAGCAATCAGTATTGAGCTACAGTGAGGTCAGCAGACCACCTCCAGCTCTCAGCTCCCTCAGGGTGTGCCTCAGCGGAGGGCCACCTGGCTCTAGATCATATCCTTTCCTGGGGGAGTCCACCTCCAGGGACATAAGACACATCATGAGGTGACTCTGAACAGCAGTGTTCCTTCCAGAGCCCCCAGGTGGGTCCAAGGCTGGGCTGAGCTGCGGTGCTCCTCCCGTGCCCAGTTTTGCCTCCTCCTCTCCTTCCACGTATACTGATCCCTGATCAACACCTGCACTCCAAGCCTGGCTCAGATTCTGCTATTGGGGAACCTGAACAGTGGTGGTTGGTACTCACAGTCCTGAGAAGGCAGGAGATAGGACTTTAGAACTGGACCGCTCACCACCCTGTTGGCCATGAGGACCCATCACTGGTTGTAGGAGGATCACAATTGGCCCCTGGCACCAGGTGCTGGTCCAGATGTCAAAATCTCACAGGTGGTGAAATCAGGTGGCGTAAAACACCAGCGCAAGGGTGTTCTATTTCAGGTATAGGACAAATGGAGAAAATGGTAGTTCTTTGCACAGAGAGATCTCATGGCTACTTCTAGGTGCTGTCGTTTTACTGGAGAACAGCTGGCAGTGACAGACAGTGGAAAAGCAGCAGTAGAGTCTGGGCTTCTCAGAACCCTCAACCCAGGAAAATGCTTCCTTTGGTTGATCCCACTTTGGGGCTCAAGTCCCTGGTCACAAGGAACAAGGACCTTCAAAATGACAGACCAGCTTTCTGCTACTCTCAGAGGAATTTTGAGCTGAGAATATCTGATCCCTTGATAATTAGAAGTTTGCTTTCAAACAATTAATAACAAATGTCATAAAGCTCAAATCAATTCAGCAAATTAATTGGTGTTACATAATTTAATAACTAATGTTCAAGAGATAGTTCCCATTTAACCTTGAAAGAATTTTAAGACAATTAAACATCAATGGGAAAATTACATTTGTAAAATGAGACAGTGAGCTGAATATATGTGCATTTTATTAATTGAGAATGTTTCCTGAAGTTATTGTGAAACTTGCATATAAAGTGCAATAAACACAAAGCACAAATGAGCCTGTGTGGGATAGGCAGAGGCTGGGGACAGTGGGAAAAGGAGGAGGCTATCGTGCCCGCCTTGAGTGAGACATCCACCTCCCCTCAGTCCATGCACACATGCACATACACACACACACATGCACACACATGCTCATGCACACGCATACATGAACACACATGCACATGCACACACATACACGCACGCATGCACACACACACACACACACTGCTGACCCTCTAAGGTTCCCCCACTGGACATTCAGATGTCCTGCACCCGGCCTTCGTGCTGTCGTCCACTGACATCTGGTCTCTCCCTCGTTTCACAGAAGACACCCACTCCTCCTCACATTCTGTCTCCCCTCAATCCTCTGTCATCCTCGGAGGCCTCGTCACCTACCCAAGCCTCTCAGGCTGTAACCTCCCTAGAGGTTACAACTGTGCAGCTACAACTGTGCAGCCTTCCCCGGGAACGTGCCATCCTCGAGAACCATGTGGAAATGAGTCCAGATCACCCTCTTTGGCCTCAGCTCTCATCCTGCTGGCATCCTTGCTCCAGCGCCCTGGGCCCATCCTTTACCTTCATTAAATCTCACCTCCACCACTGCTCGATCCATCCAGGGCCTTGGGTGCCCCTCTTCTTTCCTATCGCAAATCCACGGGCCATTATTATAATTAATCCTTAAATACAAGTTCATTCTTCTCACTTCTCTGTAGGTATTTTCCTAAACTCTCGCACTGGAAGGGCCAATCTTCCTAACGCAGGTGTGACAGAGCTTCGCTGAAGAAAACTGTCACTGTGGGAGGGGGGTGACCACCCACTTCAGCACTTCCCCAATGCACTCCCTCCACCACACCCTCTGCTGACTTTTCTATCTTTTACATTTTATTCAGACTCTCAGGGGACCCCTCATTCTTAGAGTAAGGCTACTGGCTCCCTTCACACCCGATTTAGAAATGGAAAACCTCAAAGAAATGACTTTTTTGCATTTCACTTATCTTCTTCCTCCTAATAAAATAAAGAACTATTCTTTTCTCTTTTTTTTTAAAAAAAAAGTTAAAATTGATGAAGCTTTTTCTTGGCAATCACACCTAGGATCTAATGTATCATCACAACAAACCTAAAGAAACACTATCATTATCTCCCCTTTGTCCAGATGAGGAACCAGACACGAGAGGCTAAATTTTCTCAAAGATATACATGTACTACCGTCGAGTGAATGGAGTCCATCATCAAAGCTTCTTACACACGCCCGCCGCAGCAGTGCCCTCCCGTTTTGCCCTCACCTGGGGACACGCCTGGATCCCGTGCCCTGTGGGTCCCCCGCCCTGCAGGCCCTGCCACACACACGCTGCTCTGTCCGCAGCGCCTGAGGTGCCTCACAGCTGTGCCCTTCGTCGACAGGTAGTGGAGTTAGACGTGCATGGACGGGCAGCGGGGACAGACCCGCCCCTGGGAAAGGTTGGACGGTCTTCTGTGTGGTCGGGCCCCTGCCCTGTGCTCTCCAGACCCCGCCCCCGTCCTCCAGCCCCTCGCGTTGGGCGGGGCCGGCACAAGACAGATTCCTTTTCCCTCCTCCTTCTCTTCAACCCTCCTGTCTGCCCTACTCGCCTTGGGGTTCCGCAAAGCCGCCCCAGGCTTTGAACCACCTACTTTGCCTAAATGGCAGGTACCAGGCTCATCGGCCAGCCAGTCGTCTGGCCCTCGGCCTCAGCCTATCTGGAGCCAGGTGTTTCACCTTGATCTCAGAGTCATATGCACACCTGACTCATTGCCTCCCTGCCAGGTCGCTAACCCACCACCCAGTTAACCCACTAACTTTGAGGGACACTCGACTCAGGCTGACTTGCCTTTTATTCTCCATCAAATGCGAACCAAACGCTTCAGGGTTCAGACGAGAGAGTGAAGAGGAATCAACACTCTCTGTGCAGAACGTGCCTGTATTCACTAGCTGCCGGCCCTGGGTCACTGCTGCATGACGAGAGCTGTGTACACCGGCACCCAATGCGGCAAACACCCTCAGAGAGCACCTCAGAGTCAAGGGCAACGTGCCCGGTGCTCTCCACGGATGTAAGGGCATCAAAATAAAGAAGGGAAGGAGAACGCATAGAGTTTATCATATCTGTTCACGGAAAGTAAAAACTGCTTTCTGCTTTTAATGATTTCCACAAACTCCCAAATGCTAGAGCAGTTTCAATTTTTCTGCCCAGCGATAAGGCTTACGCTTAGACCCGTCTTCTAGGAATGAGGAGTGACACCGCTGACATTTACAGATTAAACCAGCTGGTGGAAACCCACCGCCGGCCCCTTTCCCTCTGAGCTCAGAGCAGCTCTGAGAAACCAAGCGAAGGCACCAAATCCCCCTTGATTCTGCCCAATCCACCCTCGCATCTCTATTACTGATGCAAATGCAGCCACGGGGTGGAAAGGAAGCACTGAGAGGAAAAGGAGCGGAAAGCTGTGACGATGAGCAAACCAGGACGCGGCCCCCGGGAGCGGCGAGAAACCCTGGAGGTCACTCAGTTTATGCTTCTCTCCCTGGACTCTCCCCTCCTGCATGTTTTCTGATGTTTAATTGAAGTATTTATGCCATAAGCACAGAAAAGTACATCCATCAGAGGTCCAGTCTGGCCAGTTTTCATAAATTGACGTCATCAGCACTCAGACCAAGACACCGGAGTGGCTGGCCACCCAGCAGAGCCCCCCAGTAGCCCCGTCAGGGGTGACCAGCATGGCCAGCGGGTACTGGCTTTGTTTGTTTTGTCCTTTACACAAGTCACCTGTGCACACCTGGCTAAGCTCCTCAGACCATGTTCGTGAACTTCAGTCATGTGTCGTGTGAGGTTCTGGATGCTCCTGCTCTTTGCTGTTAGTGCCCTTTTGTGAAAACACCACGTGTGTCTGTTCCACTGTTGATGCGCATTTCAGCTTTTTCCTGTCAGTGAAACTGGAGTCCCGTGGTTGCAGGGCTGTCTGAAGTTGCCCAGTGGGAGTGGTGCCCAGCACGGGGTGCTCGCTGGACCCCAGCCGAAGGCTCACTGCCCCCCAGGCTCCTGCCCCACCTCTGACCAGGTTTTCCTGCTGTGCACACCTGCTATATTCTCCACATGGAATGCAAACCCGATGTGCCACGTGTGCAGAGATGTGCTTATACAAGCAGGTTCTGTCAATACACACCTTCTCTGGCAGATGAGCTACGAGGAACCAGTGTGGACACACGTGAATGTGTGTAACACTGAGAGCCAGGGTGAGGCTTCATCTAGCCTGAGTGTGATCTGGATTTCTGGACATGCACTTGGTGAGCATTTCTGCTCTTTAAGAGCCACTAGAATAAATTCTCCGGGGAAGCAGCTAAATTTATTTCCTGGAGATTCATCATTGAGACAAGAAATGCATCATCTACTCTTACTCCTCCCAAGACAGATCAGGCATCAGAGGCAGTGCGGTCAAGTCCATGCCTGCAAGTGTAGACCTGCTAGTGGAGCCCAGCGTGCGGGCATCCCCCCTGCAGCTCCCACAGCCTCCCCCACCCCTCCCCACCCCTCCCCAGCCAGTCACCCCGCCCTCCCCAGGGAGAGGGGATCCCCGACAGAGGGGTCTGCACTCTGGGGACCCGGCTGCCCTGGCCACGTGCACTGACACAGGCACCTCGTCGCTCTCCTGCTGCTCGGATGTCGCCCGGATCTGCTCAGGCTTCTCAACGTGTCCGCGGTCAGGCAGCCTCTCATCGGGGGGTTAACGGGTCGCATGGTCTTGCCGCTGCTCCCCCGGGGGAGAGAACTTGTCCCCAGCCCGCTGGGTCAGCATCTCAGGAGCGGGTCAGGGCCGTGAGCGGCTCTGGGAGCGGGGGGGAGGCAGAGGGAGATGGAGGGGTGACAGAAAACAGCAGTTCCCTTCGTCTGCCTTCTCTGGGGCTTCCTTCCAAGCCCAGACCAGCTCTCAAGGACACCTCGGGGCTGCACCCTTGACACTGCTGAGAAAACACTTCATCGAGTTACCAAAAGAAATTGCTGTGAATAGAATTCCCGAGTGACCTCAGGTTGTTTTCCTGCACCAGGAAGACACTTTCTCTGCTTGGATGGTGGGTGTCCACGGGGAAGCCCGGAGAGTGAGTAGAATGAGGTCCTTCCCATGCACTTTGGAACTTCCTCAGCAAAATAGGGTAGTGTGTGCATCTCGCCTCCTTGACAAGTTTGTTGTAAGGATAAAGTAAAGTAATATTTCTTTGAGTGACTGAAAGTCTCCTAAAATTATTTATTCTGAGTACAAGAAATACGGAGGGAAGAAAAGAGTCCCTTAGTTCCTGAGGAAATTATCATTTTCATTTTCCTATTTACTTGCTTTGACAGCATGGGAGTTAGATCAACAGAACAGAGAAGGCAACTGGAATTAAGGTTGTGGGCAAAGAAGCCAGCTAGGAGTCCCACCACGACAGAAGTGCCCGGCTGGCTCAGTCCACGTGGCACCTTCAGGTCTGGGGGCCTGGGGTCTCTGTCAGGCTGGAGACCCCGGACATCTTGTCGACTGCTGGGCCCTGCAGGAAGCTGGTGGGCCGTCCCCGCCAGGGCTCCCCGTCTCTTTCCATGTCTCGATCATCCCTCCCCCACGCCTCACTCTCTTAAATATCACTCTTCCTCCCTGTGTTGAGCTGTTCAGCATCACTCTTTGGATTAGCGTGGCTTTTAACAATGGCAGGAATGGTGCCTCGTGACTGTCTGCTTTTCTTTCCTTCTTGGGAAAAATCCCAGTGATGGACTAACCACGGAAAGGCCTGACTCTGCCCGAATAGGCAGGTGGGGTGGGGGACAGAAGACATTAGGAACACAGACAAATCAGTACCTCAGTGTGTCACCATGTCACACTGACATGTCACCATGGAGGCCAAACACATGGACAGAAAACCTTTTGACGGACCTGTGTCCAACTCACAGCACTGTCTCGCCAGCCACGAGGCCTCGGGTGGATTACGCGATCCCCGTGAACCTACACTCACGCATGTGACACGAGGTTGTGTTGTTTACATCCTGAGGTGATTGTGAGGACCCGACGAGGCAGCCGTGTGGGGTCTGCTGTGGTGACAGGCACCCAGGCTTCCTCTGGCTTACCAGTTTCCTCAGTGTGCTGTCCTGGAGGAAATTAAACGAGAGCAGGCCAGCACACCCTTGGTTAGTTTGCAAGTTTGCAATGTGCCTGGGAGCAAAGCCATCTCAGAGGCTCCAGGAAGGACAGGTTTCCTGGGGAGGCAGAGGCTCCATTCAGACTCCAAGGTGGACAGAGCTGTCACCTGTCAGTAGCCCAGGCTTCACACCGCTGGGCTGATGGCCCTGGCAGAGCGCACGATGTGGTTACAGCTCTGGACCGAGTCCAGGAGGCATCGCCGTTTTAAGCCATTATATGATTTCTTGTGAATTTATGGGAACTGCAGTGTCAGCCCTTCTGAGACTGGATGCTGCTTCTGCTTTGGAGCCCCCGGGGTGCCCTTTACTGTCCTTCCTCTCTGGAGGCGTGTTGAGCTGACACCAGGCACTGATGGGGGCCTGGAACCCCCTCCAGTTGGGTCAGCTGTGAGCTGCAGCTGGTGCCGGGGCACAGGGGAGACCACCGTGGCTGAGCTGCCTTCCAGCTCCCATGCTGTCCTTACTAAGTGGGTCCTGAGGGGATGCAGCGGGGGGTGGTCAATACGTGTCTTTGCGCTTTGCTCAAAGGTAAACGAACACAGGGAAGTGGCCTCGGGTGTTGACTCTTGCTTTCCAAGAGCTTCAGCAAGATGATTAGACTAAATGGCGACTCAGAGACACCTGCCTCCTCCACAAGCGAACCCAGAGGGACCGAGAGCTGGGACGGCGGTGTTTTCTGTCTGGTGCCAGGTCTCAGATCCTTGGGAGGCTGGGAGAGCTGGGGAGGTAGAAGAAGCTCTGTCATATGATTCCAGAGGCTCAGCACACCCTTCTCCCCTCCCCCAGGGTCCTCTGCCTCATGCCAGCCCACTCTTCCTTCCCACATGGCCAGGACAGTCCCCATCATGGCACAGACATCCCTGAAATCCATGCTGAGGGCTGATGCTGTCACAGCCGGGAGCCCCATGAGCACCACAGCTGGACCAGGCCGGCGTCCCTGGAGGGACCGATCCCTGGGAAGCAGGACAGGTAGGGATGGACTGAGCATCTGTGGGGACAGAGGTGAGGACGGGGGGAGCCAGCGGGCAGGGAGCATCTACTGGGCACTGCTGGTCCCTACACTGTGCCAGGTGCAACGCGGGCTGTGGAGCGGGGTGTAAAGGTGGGTGGAAAGTCCTGATTCCTCACAGGGGCTGGGGCTCGGCTGCTGGCTGCACAGTGCGTCCAGAGCAGGGTGTCGGGGAGGACTGAGACCGGAGCGCAGCGCCCTGATCTCCTGACTGCTGTATCTGGCAAATCACAAGCCCTACCCGAGGATAAAGTCTCTGCAGGGTGTTTGGTATTTTCAGTATAAACCCTGGCTACACTCCAAACAGATGGAGATCATCCCACCCCCAGCTCTGTGCGTTGCTATGGGAACGCACGAGGCATCTCTGGGAGGGAGGGGTGCGTCTTTGGGGGGCGGGGCGTGACTAGGCTCCACCCTTCCCTCCGCGTTTTAGCTGTGGCCCCTCGGGGTGCAGGGCCCTTTCCGTCTGTCTGGCCTCCCCTTCGGCCCTGGTCAGTTCTGTCACCTGCAGTATTCCGGGGTCGTGACGCAGGGACAGGGCGTTAGGTCCGGCACTGGCAGAGCTGGACTTCCAGGATTCCTGCCCCAGTTTTCTCATCGGCAAAGAGGGTTCAGGGCTGGTTCAGATAACGTCATCGATTGCATCCCTGTGTCATGCGGCATGTCCATGGAGGCTAAAGGCTCAGGGCTAAGGGGATGGGGGCAAACACGCTTGGGAAAGATACACTAATGGTTCAAACTGCAGTATGACAGGTGGTAGAGATGGAGGCATTTCATTTGTGGTCACAGAAAAAGATGGGATGGTTAAAACGCCCAAACAAAGAAGATTCTGGAGGAAAGAAGATAAGCATACTTCATGTGGTTTCATTTGGGGTCACCAAGAACATTCTCCCAGCTCCCTGGACTGGCTCACTGAAAGGACAGAAAGTCCTTCCTTTCTCTGTCTCTGTCTCACACACGGCGCACACCAGACCCACACCCTGCAAAGAGTCAGCTGACACCACGAGCAGCGTCCACACAGACAGAGCGGAAGCATCTGGGATGGGGCTTCGCTGCTGCCTGGACTAACATCCCCCCCACGCCCACTTTCCCCAAGTCTGCAGGTCCCTGAGGACTGGGGGAAGCTGCGTTTTTAACAGAGCTGACTATCAGCTCTGGAGGATCCGGCAGTGGCTGTGCTTAGATGAAAAACCAGAAATTATTTTTGCTTAGAAAAGGAAAAAAATTAAAATACCTCAAACGCAAACACACCAAAAATCTCTGGGGTCGTGCCCGCCGCTAATGGTGTGTTTGCCCTCAGGGACCCTGAGCTAAATCCTTCAGTGACTCTTTGAAGTTGGATAAAAAGAGAGAAGGAACACAGACGCCTCTCACCTCCAGCTGTAGGTGGACATTTGCATGAAGAACAGAACCACCTGACTTCCTCTTTTCAGACACAAGTGTCCTTTACTCCTTCCCAGCGGTGCGGTGTTTTCTATCGTTGCCACTGTCCGAGGCCCACGGACGCACGACGGTTCTGTAGCCCAGCGCCGACCTCTCCTCATGTCTCGTCACCCGTGGCTTTGTGGCCGTTGGCTGGGCACCTAATGCCCCTGAAACTGCATTCTTCATCTGCAAAATGGGCGTGATTCCTTCCCTACCGCGTGGCAGTGAGGGCTCAACCAAACACACACTCGACCCATGGAAAGTGCTCGTGAGGGCGGCTCTCCGGAGAGAGAAACCAGTGCAGGGGCAATCAGCCAGGGTCCCCCTGGGGAGGGCCTGGCGGCCTCCTCCTTCTCCCTGGGTTGGGGGGGCAGCCCCGATGTGGAGATGAGAAGTTGCCTTACACTCCCTGAGCTGGTCTCCTGCGGCTTCTCCAGACCGTAGTTCCCAGCTGACTCTCAGACTTCGAAAGTGCCCAGTGGCTGCCCTGAAGTGCCAATGGCACTGAATGTACCCAGTGCCCTGAATGAATTGATGGACAATCCTTGCAGCCTGAGGATTCTGGGGTTCCAGACCCTGTGCTCCCCCATTATCCCTCCCAGAACCTCTCCCCTCCACTTGGAGTGCTTTTCTTTGGTTCTGTTCTCAGGCTGCCTCCTGGCTTCCATGGACACCCTGTCCCCTGCAGAGTGTCCATGGTTATACCCCCGCCTGCCTGGCCGTGCAGTCAGAGGGTAGGAGCCAGCTTCACCTGTGCACCTCGCACCCCAACTGGCACCCAGGCTGCCCCTCATCCCCCCTCTCCGTCTTCCCAGTCCAGCCACCATCATCTCCAATTCACTTTATCCCATCAACTCTTGTTCCATCCAGAGTATTGTTTTCAAAATATAATTAAAATATCTTGGGGCTTCCCTGGTGGCGCAGTGGCTGAGAGTCCGCCTGCCGATGCAGGGGACGTGGGTTTGTGCCCCGGTCCGGGAAGATCCCACATGCCGCGGAGCGGCTGGGCCCGTGAGCCATGGCCGCTGAGCCTGCGCATCCGGAGCCTGTGCTCTACAGTGGGAGAGGCCACAGCAGTGAGAGGCCCGTGTACCGCAAAAAACAAAAAAACAAAAAAACAAAAACAAAAACAAAACTTACCACTGTTGTTTAAAACCCCATATAGGTTTCCCCTCGCTCTCAGAGTTGACCCAAAGTTGTGACTGTCCCTGAAAGCCTCTGGGTGGTCTGACTTGTCAGCCCCTCTAACTTTGTCTTCCTCCCCTGTGGCGTGCCACAAATGGCGTTCCCACTGATCCTGGGTTTTTGCATATGCTGTTCCCGCTGCCTCAAAGGCTTTCCCCTTCCCCTTTTCCTTGGTTGGCTGGTCCAGCTCCTTCTTTGGCTCAGAGAAATGTTGATTCCTCTGGAGAGCTTTCACTGATCACCACTCCAGGTCCCCTAAGTCTGAGTCACACAGGCGTTTGGATTTAACTGTACTTTGCCTCCACAGATGTAACAGGCAGCCTTTTCCAGAAAAACAGAAATGATAGAATATAAAAGGATATTTATGATGAGGAATTAGCTGATGTTATTATGGACACTGGCAAGTCCCATGACCTGCCGTCTGCAAGCAGGGGAAGCTGAACTCCATCTGGGTCAAAACCCTGAGGACCAGGGAGTGATGTGAATCCCAGTTCTGTCAGGAGACAAGATGACATGTGCCTGCTCAGCAGAGAAGCAGAAAAAGAGGTGAATTCCTCTTCCACCCTTTTGTTCCGTTCAGGCCCTAGATGGATGGGGTGATGCCCACTCACGCTGGGGAAGACAGTCTACTCAGTCACCTGCATCACAGGCTAATCTCATCTGCAAACACCCTCACAGACACACGTTTAAATAACATTCCACCAGTTATCAGGGCATCCCTAAGCCAGATGAGTCGACAGATACGATTTACAATCACAGCAGTTTTTACGACCATTTTGATTACATGTTAATCTATGGCCATTGCTTTGTTTAACGTCCTTCCTCACAGACTGGTGGCTTCATGTAAGCGAGTACAATTTTATGTGTTTGATTTATGACCTGACACACGGTAGGCACACAATAAATAATTTAATGATGATGCACTGATTAATTACTGAATACTTAGAGCAGAGCCCTTCAAAGTCTGGTCCATGGACTAATGCTGGTCCATGAATTGTTTGTTGGTAATTAAAGACTAAGTGCTCAGAGATTTTGTAACAATTTGAGAGATTAATTCTATGCCTGTTGAATCTAATAATAGTAAGATAGATTTGCATTTTACGTACAATGTTTATGGGTAATTTATTTTTATTCTATTTTGTAAAATTAGTCTGCTTTGAAGATTCTCTCCTTGTCTCTAACTTTTGACATTTTAATTATAATGTGCCTTAGTGTGGGTCTCTTTGGCTTTATCTTATTTGGAACTCTCTGGGCTTCCTGTATCTGGATGTCTGTTTCCTTCCCCAGGTTAAGAAAGTTTTTAAACTTTCCTATTTCTTCAAATAACTTTTTTTGTCCCCTTCATTCTCTCTTCTCCTTCTGGAACCTCTATAATGTGAATGTTAGTCCTTTTGATGTCCCCAAAGTCCCTTAAGCTATCTTCGTTTTTAAAAATTCTTTTTTCTTTTGCTGCTTTGATTGGGTGCATTCCACTGCTCTGTCTTTGAGTTCACTGATTCTTTCTTCTGCTTCATGTCGTCTGCTGTTAAATCCCTCTAGTGTATTTTTCAGTTCTGTTATTATATTCTTCAGCTCTGTGACTTCTACTTGGTACTTTCTTATTTTTTTATCTTCTTGTTGATGTTCTAATTGTGATTATCCATTCTTTCCCCAGTTCAGTAAGCATCTTTATGACAATTACTTTGAACTATTTATCAGGTAAATTACTTATCTCTGTTTTATTAAAAACATTTTTTTCTGAAGTTTTATTTGGTTCTTTTGTTTGGAATGTAGTCTTTTGTATCCTCATTTTGTTTGACCGTCTGTGTTGGTTTCTATGTATTAGATGAAACAGCCACCTCTCCTAGTCTTGAAAAAATGGCCTCATGTAGGAGATGAACCTTGTGTTTTCACATTGACCCAGTTCTTTGTTGTCTGTGGAACCTTTGTCATTGTCCAAGCAACCTATTTTATTTTGAATAACTCCCAGTATTAAGGATGTGCCAAGAGCTGTCAGTATCCTGAAGAGGGGTTTCTTGGTCAGCACTTAGATTCAGGTTGATTGGAAGCCAGACCCTTGGGCAGCAGCTCTTAGAGTATGCAAATATATACAGTCCTGTGGGACTGCAAGTGGCCCTGCTGGCCACCAGACCAGGTGACCTGAGGTGTCCCCTGTGTGACAGTCACAAAAATCAGGGCTCCAAACTAATTATAAGCTCCTTTCTGGGAGATACCAGTGCACTGTAGCAAGGCAGGGGGGAGTGCAAAGATGGTGGTCCCTGGTGCATGTTCCCTGAGAGCAGCTCTGTAGCCTCTGGTTGTGCCAACCTGAAGTCTGAACCCAAACCAGGCTGAAGCTCCAAAATACGCAAATAGGCCTCTTTCACAGAAAGACTGATGGTGTGTTTCTTTCTTTCTATTTTTTCCTTTTTTGGCCGTGCTGGGTCTTCATTGCTGCACGTGGCTTTTCCCTAGTTGTGGCGAGCGGGGGCCGCTCTTCGTGGTGGTATGTGGGCTTTTCATTCTGGTGGCTTGTCTTGTGGAGCATGGGCTCTAGGCATGTGGGCCTCAGTAGCTTGTGGCACGTGGGCCCCAGAGCATGCGGGCTTCAGTATTTGTGGCGTATGGGCTCAGTGGTTGAAGTGTGCGGGCTCTAAGGTGTACGGGCTTCAGTAGTTGTGACGTGTGGGCTCAGTAGTTGTGGCTTGCAGGCTCTAGAGTGCAGGCTCAGTAGTTGTGGTGCATGCGCTTAGTCACCCCATGGCTTGTGGGATCCTCCCAGACCAGGGATTGAAACTGTGTCCCCTGCATTGGCAGGTGGATTCTTAACTACTGGACCACCAGGAAAGTCCTGAAGGTGTGTTTCATTCTGCTGCTGTGCTGTGCCCTGGGGGTATAACCTGCCAAGAACCACAGGGATTGTTAACCAACCTGTGTGACTCAGAAAGGAAGCCTCCTGGGCCAATAGAGCCATGCATTCAGGGGTGTCTCTGGGCATCAGCTGCTAAAACTGGGCTACTAGACACGTGTAAGAGTTCCTCTCTGAGATATACTGGTGCTTTGGAGCATGACAGATGGAGAGTGTGAAGATAAGGCCAATATGACCAGCCCACGGCTAACATCATACTCAATGATGAAAACCTGAGCTTTTCCTGTAAGATCAGGAGCAAGATAAGGATGCCCACACTTACCACTTTTATTCAACATAATATTGGAAGTCCTAGCCAGAGCAGTTAGGCAAGAAAAAGCAATAAGAGGAATCCAGATTGGAAAGGAAGAAGTAAAACTGTCAGTATTTGCACATGACATTATATTATATATAAAAAGCCCTAAAGACTCCATCAAAAAGCTTTTAGAACTATTTTTGAAGATTGAAGGCTGCCTCTTTGCCAGGGATCAGCCAGAGCTGAAAAAAATGTCTCCTCCGGTGTTTTCTGAGCCTGTGCTTCTCCCTGTGACTTTCTAAATTCCCTTATCTGGAGTTATTTTTTAATGTTGTAATCCTTAGATAGCTGGCTCCCCAAATGGGAAAAAAACTACAAAAAAAGATTCTATTACTTTGAAAAATTGGGGGTCCCCTTGTCATAGGGGAGATCGCAGGCTGACGGAACCTGAAAATGTCTGTCCCCCCCGCCCACCCCCATCCCTAGCAGGAGGGATGCACCTGCTCACAGCCCCTGGCTAAGGAGTGACTGGCTTGGCTGTGGTCACGTGAGCCCTGGCGGAGCCTCCTGGCCCCGGGGTGTGGGATGTCCTTTCAGCGACAGGAGAGTGCCGGCAGGTAAGGCTGCTGCTCAGGGAACATCCAGGTAATGTGCACATGACCTCCTTTGTCCCTGTGAGTGACACTCGGTGACATGTCAGGTAAAAATGTGTAATATTTGATTTAACTCTCATGACTCACCGCTGTGGAGTGACGGCCGGCAGGGACATCTCAGCAGCAGAAACTGAGGTCCCAGCACCCAAGCTCTGCCCCACCCCACCAGGGCAACCAGAGGCAGCTGCTGAGGTCCCCTGTCTCAAGACAGTGCCCGACCCTGGGCCCCGGGACCGCGGGGACCATCTCCTGTCCTCATCTCAGCCTCGGAGGACTTTCCCGCTTGTGCACTGCCCGGCTGGGACAGGGGGACCTCCTTCCTTCAGTGAGCGGAGAGCTCAGGGCAGAGGGCTGTGCTCAGGGGGACAGGAGACACCTCTAGGGGGCCGGCCACCCTCTGTCTTCAGGTTTGTGAGAGCGGGAGATGAGAGGCAGGTCGTGATGTTGGGAAGGGGAGGCTCCGGGCGAGTGCCAGGTGGATGCAGGACAGACGGGCAGTCCGGGAGCCGCCTGATCAGGAGGGGAGGAGGTGCAGCTCCACCGAACCCGGATGGGTCAGCTGAGGCTGCGCCTGGGGGGATGCTAAAAGGCCTCACAGGACCAGTCGGTAATGATTTCCGGGTCCCTCATCCTTGAGGCCAATAAATTAAAGGCCAGAAGATCGGAACGTGAGGACCCCTTTAAAGTGATAAATGGCGTCCCTGATCCGGGTGGCTCCCGGGCAGGTGGTGGGGGGCGGCTGTCCACAGGGGCAGGGCTTGGGGCTGGACGGGGCTCAGTGGCGGATGCTCTCTGAGAAGCTGAGTGCAGGCAAGGCCTGGTGCAGAGCGGCCAGGGTTCTGCCCGAGGATGGGGACTTGGTTGGGAGGAGCACCGACCTTCCTTGGCTTCTCTGTCAGCGGCTGGAGGTCGTGGGCGAAGAGCCTTGGGCCTGGCTCTGCTTCCAGCTCTGTTCTTTGACCTTGAACGAACCACGCTTCTCAGAGCCTCGGGGCACCCACGAGTGCCCTGCTTTCCCCCCGAGGCTGGGGTAGGTGGCTGGGCTCTGGATATCGCTCCCTGGTCAGACGCTCATGGAAAGCCAGGACTCCGTCCCCACCAGCTCCTCGACCCACGTGTCCTTGTCCTCCCCCACGTCACTCGTGTAAACAGTGTTTCCAGTCTGTGGAAGATCCGGGCTTCCGAGATTTGCGGCTGCCGGGCTCTTCCCCAGCCCGGGCCCAGTGAAGCCTTACGTGCGCTATTGTTTTATTATTATCATTTATGAGGAATAACTAATCTGCATGCCTTTACTCGCTGCCCACTGCAGACGAGGGAGAGGGACGTGTTCGTTGACCCGGGACCCACTTGGGCTGAAGGCAGCGGCTCACACGAGGGTCTCGATTTCCCGGCCGGGAGGGGGTCTGGAGGGGGAACCTGGAGGGCCGCAGCACATGGGGCTCGTCGGGGTCCCTCGGCCCCTTTTCCTGCCCCGTCCCCTTGCTCTGCCTCGCTGTCACCATGTTCTGGACGCCCGGGACTTTGGTTTTCCGGGGCCCGGGTTTCTCTTTCTCCAGGTCCTGTCCCCACCGGAGACGCGTTTCTCCTAAGCTCCGCGCCAGCAGGAGGCCGCTCTTAGCTTGTGGTCCCCGCTCGGCGACACGGATGCAGTAATTCAGAAGGCAAGGTCAAGGCGTGGGCGGCTTCTGGGTTGCCCTGCAAGGGAAATATTTGGGCAAAAAGTATTTCCCAGACCCCTCTGTGCATAGCACAGGTTCTGCCCGCTCACCTGAACCGGGGCAGCCCGGTGGCTTTGCTGTCTCCAGGGGCCCCCTAGGAGCCTGCCGCCTGGGCCTGGGGCTGGAGGCCTATTAGCTCATGGAACCCTTCTGGTAAAGGTTTGGGGTCAGCCATGCATGTGCAAACTTGGGGTTCCGTGTCCACAGAGCCAGAGACTCCCGATGGGCAAGGCTAATGTGGATTTTAGAGGTTGAACAAACGTGGCAATTGAAGAGCAATGCAGCTCATCGTTCAGAGAGTCTTGCCTTTGAGCTTCCTGGGTTTCTTGGCTTCTCTCTTCCCTCTCTGAGTAGACCCGGGGCGTCATACAGGCCACCTTCTCACTGTTGGGCCACACGCCCAGCCTCGCCCCCACTCTCAGTTCCATCCTGTCCCGGGCGGGGGCAGGGGGGCTTGACAAGAGCCCAGATCTCTGTCCTTCAGGAGGTCCAGACCCCAGCCGGCCCTCCTCTGGGTGAGGTTGATCATCTCCTGCTGGACTGGCCAGCTCTAGGGGCTCTGACGGGGCTTGAGGTAGACAAGGAAGCAGGACAGGGAGAGGAGAAGGCTTTTCCTGTGATGAACAGAACAGGATTATTCATTTATTTACTAACTATGGATTACGTGGCCGCTGGAAGCACAGCAGTGCGGAGGGGCTGGGGGCAGCAGAGAGCAGCGGGGGGCCTGGCTCAGCCTGTGGTCCACAGGCTCAGCCTGTGGTCCAGCAAGTAAATAACCTCTGTCCACACAAACATGTGCGCTTTGGACAAGCCCACAGCATATGTTTCCTTGTACATTTTCTGTGTGTGGTGAGTCATGTAAGAGAATCTGAAATGTCTGGGCAGTTATGTCCACGGCTGCCCGTCTGGGGCCCCAAGTAGCTGGGTTACAGCAGCTTGTAACAGACGGTCACACTCCCTGCTCCCTCCCAAACACACAGGCAGAGAGCAAAAAGCAACTCCACGGGCCACGGGTTACAGGGCGCGGGGGAACCACAGGCTCTGTGGTGTGTCCGGGCACTCAGCGATTTTCAAGGACACTTTAATACTTCAAGGAGCACTGCAACCGTCATCTGAGCAAAAGCAATTCTATTTGTTCCAAAACCCTCCACTGCCCAGAGTGAAACTCGATCACCTCCAGAGCTCCATGCACCGCGGCTCCGGAAGCCCCGACTCTGTCAGCACCACAGCTTAAAACCCCAGAATCAAAGGTGAAAGGGTTTCTCTTTGCCTGCACCATGGATCTACAGGTACAAAACCCCATTTACTCTAAGATCAAAGTGCTTTCTTTAAACACCTCTCGGATGGTTTAACATCCCAGCAGGCGATGGTGAAAGCAGCCCAGCCTTGCCTTGGGAAGCAAGTGCATCTTCCTGGTCCGTGGTCTGGTCCTCGCAGAGCCGAAACACCTGCTCCAGGAGACACGGAACAGGATGTGAGAGCAGGAGCTAAATCCCCAGAGAGACGGGATGCTTTATTGAAAAATAACTGCATTTTTATGCTTTGCGTCTATATTTTATAACAGCTCCCTAGTAGCTGGTACGCTTTCCTCTTCTTCCTCTGCTCTCAGATGGGGACGAGCCGGGGTATCTCCCGTGGAAGCCGGCGGCGGAGCGAAGGCTCAATGTTAGATGTTTATCATCCCGGGACGGGGTCCCTCACTCACATCGCCGGCTCTCCACCCCAGACCTCTTCGTCTTATTTTGCTAAACAAGATGAGTTTCTGTCATTGCTGAGAATAATTGACTTGTTTGTAATCTACATTAAGGCCCAGGTTAAGAGCTGGACAATGCAATGCATTTATTATTTCACTCTTCTGTTTAGTCTAGTGTGAAATTGTTTTCCAGGTGGTGATTAATCCTGCCAAGACTGTCTGCTCTTGCTGGGTAACCTGCTAAGCCCATGGGCCTACAATCAGGGTGTCACTGCGGCTTTGTCACACGCCAGCACTGCTGTTGTCCTCTGTCACTCAGCCTGGGCCAGCATCCATTACTCATTTTCCAAGTCTGGATTTTCGGGAATGATTGATGTCTTCTCAGAAAGAAAAAGAGTGAGAAGGCTGCTGGCTGGGCAGAGAGGGTCCCCCAGATGTTTAGACGGCCGGCCCCGTGATTGGGGGTGTCCCACCGTCTGCTCTGTTCTGGAAAGCGTGAGGTGACCACCTGGGGACCCTCTCGGCCGCTGGGTGGTAGTGGGTGTCATGGGCGCTGACTCCCTGGGCTGGTGGGGTGCAAGCGGGCACGAGGAGCAAGGCCCCCCACCCCGTACCTGCTGCTGCCCTTCGGGAAAAGTGGTAACAGTCGGACCCGGGAACGGTTCCCGGAGGGACTGTGGGAATGGGGCCCTTGAAAAGCAGGAAGGATGGGCTGAAGGAACCATCCTGGTGGAGACTCTCCAGGGGAGGACGCGACTTCACCGTGGTCGGAGCCTTTTGACCTGGTGCTGTGAGCATTCGCGGCTGAGTAGCCCCTGTTCTGCACACCTAGTGACACCCCGAACTTCTACCTCCACGATTACCGGCTGCCAGGAGCCCCTGACCCCCAGGTTCTGATGATCAAAACTGCCTCCAGACGCCACCAGATGTCCCTGTGGGGATGCCCCCTCCTGGGAAGCCACTGCTGGGGGTGAGTGATGAGGACCCTTGAGTGTCCCCCCACCAGGGGGTGCACCCACAGCTGCCCAGGTGGCTCCCGCGAGGAAGGAAGAGGCAGGTTCAGCCGTCCACTCTGCGACCTTGGAAAGATCACTAACCGTCGGTCTTCCCGAGGGTGTAATGGTCCTTATGAAGCCCTGAGCTGTGGAAGGACATGGGCGTGGGTTCAGGAACACTGTCATTTCACCCTCCTTTATGGGGACCCCTCAAGGTCGGGCTGGGTGGGCAGGTCTGTCCCGCAGGTGACCTGGTGAGCTGTGAATCCCCGGGCTCCGACCTCCCCTCCCTGCGGCTCCGACCTCCTCGGGAGCTGCCTGGCCGCCTCTCCCCCGGCCCTGCATTTCATCCTGTGCAGGACGTCCAGCCATCGGGATCTGTCCTCCCCGGGCGGTCACTGGAGGGCCTTCCTCTGTCTTCCCTCCGGATCCTCCAGCTCAGCCCCCCGGAGCCTCGTAACCGAGCATGGGGCTCCTCCGGCCTGGGCTGCGGTCTCTTCCCAGGCCTCCCCAGCACAGAGACCCCTGCCCTTGCCTCCTTCTGTTTACACAGGATCTTCAGCACTCCCACAGCCCTGGGGCCCTTTTCAGAGGAAACAGAGCCGCAGAGGTGAAGCCACTCACCTGGGCCTCGAAGCCGAGGGGACCAAGTCCGGATGTGCACGGGACCCCGATGGGCAGGGCTGTCCCTGCGTCCTCCGCAGTTTGCAGGGGGTGCAGGGTCTCCCAGGATGCCCTGGGCCCTGGGTCACACCCAGGGCACACGTTTCTTGGGCAGATCTTCTCCAGGTCCCCTACCCTCCATCCCGGAGCCGGCACCCTCGGGATGCCCCACCTCTGTTCCCCTCTTTAGCCCCCGGTGGGGGCGGGGGGAGGTGCCTGGCGACCCTTGGGACCGGTTCTCCTGTCCAGGACCTTCCCTGTAGGCTCTGTAGGACAGGGGATTCCTGAGCCTCCGGGGCTGTTCAGGATCCAGGAGGGCTGAGGCTGGGCAAGGTTTCCTCACCTCAGGTCAACAAAAGGAGGGAGAGGCCGCCGTCCAGCCTGGCCCACCCGAGGGGTTTGAGGCGCTAAGCCGCTGTGGATCCCTGAGCACAGCCAGCTCCCAGTGGTTTGGGGAAAACACTAAGAAATAAGACCCAAGTTTCTACCACCAGACTGTCGAGCAGGCACTTGTGTGGACAGCCGTAAGAGTCAGCACTTGAGAGGCACATCTCTCCGGGCCCTCTTCTATGCCCCGTCTGTGTGTTATGTCAGTTAGCTGTCAGGACAGCCCTGTGCGTGGATATGATTTTTATGCCACTTGTTGATGCCACGAAGCCCAAGGCTGTGCGTCGTGAAATCTGACTTTGAGTCTCATACTGGTGGTCCCCAGACTTAATCTCTCCTAGAGGTTGGTCCCTGGGCCCCCTGACACATTCCTTCAGAAGGATGTGCGCTCTGGTGTGAAAAAACTGAAATTCGTCATCCAGGAGACACTTTGATTTGACTCGATTCTAGATTCATTTTGTCATCAGATTTGTCTTCCTAATGGAATTGTGGTCCCATCAAGATCCGAATGAGCTTTCATCCCCGAGCCTCAGCAGTAATGATGCGTGAGTCGTGTGTGTGTGTGTGTGTGTGTGTGTGTGTGTGTGTGTGTGTGAGCGCTGGGGTCTGGTCTGAGGGTCTCGGCTGAGGGCGACTTGCACCTCCTTATGGCGTTAGGACAGGGTGATGAATGTCACGTGGGCCTGCCCAGGCCCTGAGGATGAAATGACGAAGCTGTGACTCCTCCTTTCCTCTGCGCTTCCAAACATTTCAGTTCCGCCAGGGCCCCCCCCCCCCCCCCCCCCCCCCCCCCCCCCCCCCCCCCC
>NW_020838026.1:0-130682 GCF_003676395.1 Aethalodelphis obliquidens | reverse complement strand
CCCCCCCCCCCCCCCCCCCCCGTCTGGCCTGCTGCGGACCATGACTCAGCTCTTTTCTAAAATGAATGTCCTGAGAATTGTTCAAAGACATCCTTCCTTCCAGTTTGGCAAACCACCGCCCTCCCGGCCACGCCGAAGCCCCTGTGCTCGGGAGGGAGAGGTCTGGCAGGGCCAGAATCCCCTCCAGCCCCAAGGACTGAATTCAGCACTCGAGCTACCTCTGCAGTTCAGATCAACCTCCACAGGTGTGGCGAGTGCTCGGCCAGAGGGTCCCTTCTCCAGGGTCTGCTATTTCCAGGCTTTGAGAGACCAGAACGGGATGAGGACGTTTCTTCATTTCCCATCTGGAGGGCTGTCTCACTTAGAGAACACTGTAAGGGCTGCTGGGCCCGACCTCACGGCTCTACAATCAGAAAGCCCAGCTCCACCCCGCGTAGTGTGTGACCAGGGCGGGGACCTTACCCTCGCAGACCCTGCCTGTCACCGTCACTGTCGCAGGCTGCACTACCATGCAGAAGCTCCCTATGCCAGGAATAAGGGTGTCGGGATCTGGTGACAGAAGGGAACCCCCAGAGTTCACAAAGCTCTGGATGTGCCAGAAACGTAGGCACAGCTGTTCCTGACAGCTGAGCACAGTGACCTGGGGAGGAGACACGGTCACCCCCGACAGGTGGAGGGGCTGAAGTTCATGGATGTTCGCACACCTGCTCGCAGCTGCAGGAGCAAAGGGAGGACCCAGCAGGGACCTGCACGTGGGCCGAGGCACCCTTGTAACGCAGGCTCCAAGCTGAGCTGAGAGCACGGCTTCCTCGGGGGGAGGGTACTCTTTTCAGTCCGACGCTTCCCAGGTGCTGCCGAGGGCCCCCCCGGGGTCAGTTTGATCTCAAAGGCGCTGGCCCCTTTGGGCTCCAAAGGCCTCTTACACAGGACTTCTGTTAAGCCCTCAAGCGTGTTTGCACACAAGTGTGTTAGGTGATTTGCACACGGCAGGCGCTGGGGGAATGGCGCGTGTGACACCACCTGGTCGGGCTCATGGTTGAGGCTGTGAGCCAGGCACGGTGTGGTGATGGGGGGCGGAGTGACGAGGCCCAGAGCCCGCACTCCACTCGGGGCCAGTGGCCTCTGCCCGCCCCTCCCCTCCTTCTAACAGCACCACTCTGCTGGTGGGAGCCGATTCCCCAACTCCCAGCTTGCTCGGGTGAATCACTCTCTCTCCATTTTCCTCAGATAAACGAGAGTATGCTTGGCAGAGCAAGATGAGAAATTCGAATACTTTTCTCCCCTCCACTGGTCCCTTGAGGTCTAATTAAGGATGCTTGGAGCAGAAGGCTGGGCTCTGTGATGGGGCTGCGAACCCGCCCCCGCCCAGGCTCCCCAAGCAGCCACGTCTGCACCAACTCCCTCGGCCCCTGTGTCCCACTCCCCCACAGCCCGGAGCTGGGACCACCCCTCCCTGGGCCCCAGGTTTCTGGGCGCACCGCCTGGCGTTAACCTGTTGAGTTGCTGAGGGTTTGGTAGGAAGAGCCGTGGAGGCGACGCTTCACAAACATGCTCGCACTCGGCCTGTGGGGCACCAGGGTCTGTGTCTGGGGTGCAGGGCTGGGCAAAGGGCTGGGCAAAGGGCAGGGCCTGGCGGGATTCCTGGGTTGGGTAGGCGCAGGCACTGACCTCCCTGCACGACGGGATAAGGGGCATTGGAAGGGCCTGAGGAGGTTGAAAGCTCTTCGTAAATGGAAGGCGCTTCCGTCACTCCCAGATTATCTTTTATTTTTTCTCTTACCGAGGGATTTGTGGGGTAAGGGCCTCCCTGCCCGTGTCCAGGGGCTCCTGGGGGGTCTGCCTGGCATGTGACGTCTGGGGGACTGGATGAGGCTCACGCTGCGGGCTGGTCCCCTCCCAACAGGATGGGGGTCACAGGAGACATGCAGGGCACGGGGAGAGGTCAGTGATGGGGGAGTGAGACCTGGGTGGGAGGAAGGGACGGAGGAGGGACCAGGCACTGCGGGGCCACCAGGGGCCTGGGGCACACTCACACACTTGCGCACACTCACATGTTAGCCACACTCTCACACTCACTCACACACACACACACACACACACCTACAAACACACAGCTTCAGGGGCAAGAAACAGCCACTGACGGACGTGACACCTCCTATCAATGCTGTGACGCCGAGTCCACCGCCAATTCCTTAATTAGCAAGAAAACCAGGGCACTCCTTTTTCATGATGGGATGATTTCACACAAAGTAAGACCCTGGAAATCAACTCAGAAGGCCCCAGACACTCACTTTTCCCCCCTGAATTACTTAGAAATGAATAAATCAGAAATGGAATTCGTTTGCCAGGGCCACAGAGGCTCCACAGCCCCGGCCCTCATTCCTCCACGATATCCCCCAGGACAGCTGATTGTAGGACGTGTGTTTGCTTCCTGCTTTCTTCCTCTTCTTCTGTTCTTTTTATTGGCTTACTTTGCCCTGTTTCCTTTCACTCTCTCAGTCCTGCCAAGCTTATCTGAGGCTGAGGTGCCTGATGAGGGAAGAGTAGGAACCTGGCACAGAAGCTGTGGGGAGGATGGTCACTTCCCTCTGTCACTCTCACTACTTAGCAGGGACGAGGATGGGGCTGCTGACCAGCCGGCAACAAATCCACGGCCCCTGAGAGCAGGATTGACGCCACAGCTCTCCCTGCCCCAGCCCCGCAGCACGGCTTGCTGCCCAGGAGCTCCGTGCCCCGACCCTGACCCCGTGCACTGGTTCCTTCCTCTGCGTGTCGTCATCTCCCCACAGCATCTGCATCTCCGTGTCGTGACGGTTCTGTGGATCGAGGCGGGACCTGCTTCTCTGGTTTGCACCTGATGCAGAGTGAGAGCTCAGGATGTGTTGACAACTCACTGGCAGGAAAACAGATGAGAAGAGAGTGAGGGAAACACCTAAAATCCTGCTTCAGAGGCCGGACGGGCCAGCCTGCATCTGTGCTTCCGGAAGAGCTGTGCGTCTTGGGGTATCTTGGAAGGATCAACATGCCGTCTGGGCATCTGTCTCTGAGACCTTGAACCTGCTCCCCGGCGGCTGATCCCCGCCTTAGCGGGACGTTGGTTTCCTGGTGAGTTTCGCAGATGGCTTTGTACCAGTTCCTGGGGACTGGGCTTGAGTCCTGTCCGTGGACCCTGGAGGCCCTCAGACCCCTCTTGCTTCTCTTCACAACCACTGCCCAGAACGGTGGACGGTTGGAGTTTTCACGGGACCCGCCCGCTTCAGGGACCGAGGTGGAAGGCGCACGACCCCTTCGGGACCGAGGACAGCGTGTGACACAGCCGTAGTGGCATCAGGGTGTCAGCATTTCCGTGCCAGCTCCACGGCCCCAGCCCCTGCAGGGTGATGTGAGGGGGCCCAGCGACCCCTGCACGGACAGCGGGGAGTCTCGGGGAGGAGCTCTGTGCCTGCGGAGCCCGGATCCCTTCTAAGGGGTCAAGCTGCAGGCTCGTCGTCCACATGGAGCCCCTTCATGCTCCTGGGCCCCAGCACACAGGCCCTGAGCCCCGGAGCGAGACGCTCCTCACTCAGGGTTGTTCGTACGCCAGCATCCTCGCAGAGATTGTCTGAAACACGCTTCGGCCAGAGCTTCTCCCCTGCCGAGTGCAGGATGCCAGGGACCAGGGGGGCACACCTGCGTGCGTCCGCTGATATTCCTGGCTTTCCTTGTTTCTCTGCGTTGACGTCCTGGCCGGGGGCTGACCATGTGGTCGTGAACCCAGGAGCTCCTGGACGTCCTCAGACGCATGCAGCAGGTGGCTGGAGGGGTGAAGATGGAGGAGGGAGGCTGGTCCCTCTTCTCCCCTTGGGGGCTTTTACTCTCAGGAAACACTAGCAGGAGGCCCCTCCCCCCGGGGGCTCCTGAACCACCGTGATGTTCCAGGTGACACGTGACGTCGGGCTTTCGGTCCCCACGCGCCTCCTGCCCATCGTGGACACAACAGGCAGAAGAGCGGGTCTTCCGTCCTGCGTGGTGGTCAACTCTTCCCCAGCTCAGGCCCCGCTGCTCTCCCACTTTCTGGACACATCCCTGCAACCCGAGACAGGCTGACCGTTTGTGCCTTAAATTCTGCTCTCCCCATGGGTGCGAGATAGGATGATTGTCGGGACACCTGATGCACACACAGGTGGACTTGTCCCCAGGAACACAGGTGCGCTTTCACAGGTCATTAGCCATTCTGAGAGCTGGCTCTCGCCCTCCGGAGCGTTTGTGTGTTTGAACAGATGACAGGTGGGAATCAGTTTCCATGGAGGAGACCCGCTCCTCCCTCTGGAAGCACTTTGCACCTTTCCAGCGTCTCAGCCCTCACTTTTCATGCTTCACTCTTGAGTTTTTCCTCTCATGTTTTTGGCATTTTCTGGCTGACACTGACACTTACCTGGCTGGTCCCCTGGTCCCCTGTGACCCAGAAACGGTCCCCCTAGGAGGGCGTGAGGGGCCTGCTGCCACTGGGGGTTACGGGAAGGCGGTGGTGGGCACCTGTGGGTGCTCAAGAGATGGAGGCTGTTCAGTTGCTGGTTGAGGTTGTGATTCTTCAGAAACTTGATTAAGAAATAAGTGCTTCTTGAGATTATGTGAAAACTAATGAGGTCATTTAGGTAAGTGCCCCGAGTGGCCGGTAAGGACCGTGTCTCGCTCATCATCACCCCACAGGGCACTTCCTATGAAGTTGGTTCATAGGGATGGTCAGCGTGTGTTGATCGACTGTATGAAACTATGTGCTTGATGTGTGGGGTGTGTGTGTACACGTGTGTGGTGTGCATATGAGTGCACGTGTGTGGTGTGTGTATTTGTGTACGTGTGTGGTATGTGTATTTGTAGTGTATGCATGTGTGTGTACACGTGAGTGTGGTATGTGTCTTGTGGTGTGTGTGATGATGTGACGTGTGTCTGATGTGTGTGTTTGTGTGTGTACACTGCGGTATGTGTCATGTGGTGTGTGTCGTGTGTTTGTGATGGATGTGAGGTGTGTCTGTGTGCACTGTGTGTGTGTGCTGTGTGTGTGTCTGTACACTGTGTTGTGTGTCATGTGGTGTGTGTGTGATGCACGCGAGCTGTGTCTGTGTATGCTGTGTGTGTACACTGTGTGGTGTGTGTGTGATGGACGTGAGGTGTGTCTGTGTGCACTGTGTGCTGTGTGTGTATGTGTCTGTACACTGTGTTGTGTGTCATGTGGTGTGTGTGTGATGCACGTGAGCTGTGTGTGTGTGCTGTGTGTGTGTGTACACTGTGTGGGGTGTGTGTGATGGACGTGAGCTGTGTGTGTGTGTGTGTGTGTGTGTGTGTGTACACTGTGTGGTGTTTGTGTGATGGGCGTGAGGTGTGTGCTGTGTGCGCTGTGTGTGAGGTGTGGATGGGAAGCAGCCAGGAGGCAGCGTGAGGCCACGCCAATCCAGGCCCGTGTGGGGCTCGGGAGGTCTCTGCCACCTCTGTGCCCTGGGCGGTGGGCAGTGGGCAGGGGCCCTTCCCTGGCGGCTCTTCCCGCACCGCCTTTGATTCCTTAATAACCACCGGCCCCTTCCTCTGCCTCCTTGCTGACCTGTTTGAAGCAAGCACTTGACAGCTTAAGAGCGTCTTTTCTTCTTTCTTTAAAGCATCAGCCCCCAGGCCTTGTTAAGCAGCAACAAAGCAGCTCAGTTACAGCCTCCAGAAAGAAGCGTGCAGGCGGGGAGTCGGGTGTGAGCTTGCAAATGTGCTGTCTTCCCCCCACTCGGTAATCCGGTCCGTTACCCAGAGGACACGATTCCACGGCAGTGTCAGTGAGACGGGGCCCAGCTGACCAAGTGGTTTCCATGGAAATGCTGTGTCGTGCCTGGCAGAGCAGCGGCTTCGTGCAAGAAAAGGATGAGAAATACAGCCCACATCACGCGTGTTCTGACCCATCTCCCAATTCACCTCTTGTCGTGTGTGTTCCTCTCCTGCGTGCAGGCCGGAGCCTGGGGCCCAGGGCCTGTCCTCAGGCTGCTCCCCACGTGGCACCCTGAGGGCAGCGCCGTGTCCGGGCTCTGCTGCCCTCGGCCCCTTTGCTGGGCCTTTGTCAGGCACCGTAATGAACCGTCCACGTGTGCATCTCTCACGAGCAGCACAGATGTGAAGCAGGTGCTGCTGGGGCCTTTCTTTTTTTTTTTTTTGCAGAGCACAGGCTCCGGACGCGCAGGCTCAGCGGCCATGGCTCACAGGCCCCACTGCTCCGCGGCATGTGGGATCTTCCTGGACCGGGGCACGAACCCGTGTCCCCCGCATCGGCAGGCGGACTCTCAACCACTGCGCCACCAGGGAAGCCCTGGAGCCTTTCTAAAATCAAGGACACAGGAAGTGAGGGAGTGGCTTGGCCAAGGTGTCCAGCTAATAAGGGCATGCTGCGTGCTCAGTCCTGGGGCAGCAGAGTGGCCGTCTGGCCTGGGGAAGCTCAGAGCTGATTGATTGACAAGGGGGTGCAGGCTCCTGACCAATGAGCCCTCCACCCAGGCCCTACCCCCTCTCCCGCTGCTCTTGCGTGGATGAACAATCCACTTTGGGGGTTGAATTCTGATGCCTCAGAGTCTCTATCTGGAGAGATTCCAGGGGTGTAGCTTTTTTCCAGAAGCCCCTCTGGAGCCCAGCCAGCCCGTGCTAGCCCAGCTGCCGTCCCAGCTCTGGCCTCGGCTCCCGTCCTGAGCAAGGACAGCTCTGAATGGCTCAGGAGCTGTGGGGACCAGGGGGGCAGCAGGAGGGGCACTTCTCTTCGGGGAAGAGCAGGGGCTTGTGAGACCACTGTGGGCCTGTCTGGATGCTGACAGACCTGGAAGTGGAGGTGCACACCCTCCCTGTTCCCCTGGACCCAGGCCAGGCGTCTGTGTGAACAGGGGCCACAGGACCACCCCCAAACAGAGCTGCGAACAAGAGTCCTTCCAGTCTCCACATGGCTTCTCGCGTTTGCCCCTGGACTCACCTCACGGCTGCTCTTCTGCTGCAGAACGTGTGGGAGGGTTTGGGGCAACGACAGCAGATGGAGGTGAGGCCCGCCGCCAGGCGAGCAAACAAATGGTGAAGCCTGGGGACCCCAGGCCCTACCATTTATCATGTCATGAGTAGGTCAGCCAGGCCTTTGCACAGAGCTTTGCAGGCTACGGTTGTGACTGCGTGGCCTTGACAGAGGTCACCTGGAAGGAGTGGCTGGAGCACGACATCTTCAAGGCCTGATGCTTCTGCGGGAAGCCCACCCATCAGCCCTCGGACCCTTCCAGCCCCATGACTTAACCTCCCGTTCAGCGGAGCCGTCCTGTTTCCTGGTGGGTGCATCCCTCCCTCTGGACCTAAGGCCTCTTGGCCAGCAGACAGCAAGGCTGTGAGGACAGGAATCAGAAGTGTTGCTGGTGGGTCAGTACGGGTGGCTGTGGGTACACCACTCCCATCTCTACCCCCTGATTTCTAGTCTCAAAGCATAAAAAAGTGCACATACAGATTTTCCCTTCTTTTCTTTTCTCTCCTCTGCTGAAAAGAGAATATGAGGCCTCAGAGGTGTCACGAGGGGCAGCTGGTCCAGCAGTGGCCACAGAGAGGACAGTCCACCAGAAAGGGACACCCAGTGGGATGTTGGGGGAGTGTTAATGGCAGAAAAACACCCCCTAGAGAGGTCCCTATCCTCACCCCAGCACCTGTGGGTAGGTTACCTGATGTGGCAAAGGGGACTTTGCTGACGTCACCAAGTTGAAGATCTTGCGACGGGGAGGCTGTTCCAGATGATGGGGATGGAGTCCCGGTGACCACAAGCGTCCTTACGGGGGAGGATGGGGGCAGGAGGGTCCTAGTCAGAGCAGGAGATGTGGGGGGGTGAGGCCATGGAGAGTGGAGGAAGAGCACTGGGGGCCGCGAGAGGCCGGCAAAGGCCAGGCAGTGGACTCTCCCTGCATCCACCGGAGGGAGCAGCCCTGGGGACACCTAGATGTCAGCCCGGTGAGACCTCCACGACTGGGGTAATGCATTTGTGCTTCAAGCTGCTAGGGTGTGACGCTTTGTAACACCACGTGTGGCTAACAAGCTTGTGTCAGACCTTTGAGATGTTGGAGTTGTCTCATTAGGGTTTGAGCTACACTAAGTCAAACACTTAGGGAGTGCGAGAAAGAAAGTCTCCCTGATGGTTAGTGATGCCGGAATGCGACAGAGTCAGTGTCTCCTCTTGAGACCAGCTTCTCTTGTAGATGAGCCTCTGGACCGGCCTTGCCTGGGAGCTGGTCCCACTCTGCATCTGGGGGTCTTCGTGCAGCATTTCAGCAGCCGTGTCTCACTTAACACTCGGGAATGAGCAGGCTGGGAGCCGCTGCAGCTGACTTGATAGGTCCAGGTAAGTGCAACCATAGAGAGCTCAGCAGAGCAGGCAGGGGCCAGACTGGGCTTCTTCACGAAGGCAGGAGAAAGCTTTGGGAGGTGCTTAAGTAGGCGTGTTCCGGCTGCTTCTCCTTTTTTTTTTTTTTTACATCTTTATTGGAGTATAATGGCTTTACAATGGTGTGTTAGTTTCTGCTTTATAACAAAGTGAATCAGTTATACATATACATATGTTCCCATATCTCTTCCCTCTTGCGACTCCCTCCCACCCTCCCTATCCCACCCCTCTAGGCGGTCACAAAGCACCGAGCTGATCTCCCTGTGCTATGCGGCTGCTTCCCACTAGCTAGCTATTTTACGTTTGGTAGTGTATATATGTCCATGCCACTCTCTCACTTTGTCACAGCTTACCCTTCCCCCTCCCCATATCCTCAAGTCCATTCTCTAGTAGGTCTGTATCTTTATTCCTGTCTTACCCCTAGGTTCTTCATGATATTTTTTTCCCTCAAATTCCATATATATGTGTTAGCATACGGTATTTGTCTGTCTCTTTCTGACTTACTTCACTCTGTATGACAGATGCTAAGTCCATCCACCTCATTACAAATAGCTCAATTTCATTCCTTTTTATGGCTGAGTAATATTCCATTGTATATATGTGCCACATCTTCTTTATCCATTCATCCGATGATGGACACTTAGGTTGTTAAGTCACTTCTCCTTTTAATCACGATGTTACCAACTGGGTTCGTTTGCCTGGTGCCCGGGAGCCAAACGCTGAGACGCCGAGCTTTACAGCAGAGACAGGGTTTGTTCACAAGGCCGCCAAGCGAGGAGAAGGGTGACAAATCTCGGGATGTTGATGGGGTAAAGAAGCAGGGAGCTTGGGGAAAGGTGACCGGAAATAAGAAAGAGGTGAGCTGTTGCCGTTCTGCAGGAAGCAACTAAGCTCCAGGCTTCTTCACAGGACGCATGTCCTGAAAGTGATGGCTTAGCAGAGTCTGAGGGTGAAGTCTGGGGTCCTCTGATGTCAGAGGTCACCAGTGGACACTCGCACAGGCCCAGATGGAGGATCGGGGGTCCTAACCAGTCTTAACCGGCTGGAGCTTAAACTGGACACAGCTGACTCCAAGTTCCTGAAAAGTAAGCTGGGCAAACATCTTCCTGTTTTGTCTCCTGTGGTCATCTTACTGGGTTGCTTGGAGAACGTGTGAGCTTTTGTAGCAATGACTAAAGCCAGCTTGTCCGTGCCGGCAGGTTACAGTTTACTGGATCTACCTGAGGACTCCCCTCGGTTTCGGTGACGATGATAAGAACCAGTTACCGGAATTCTGTCGGGTCCAGGACCAGCCTTTCAGGGTCTGCGGCCCTCAGTGCAGAGGGCGTTTGGGGGAGACAGGGTGGGCAGCTGTGCAGCCTTGTGGACGGGGATGGCATCGGCCTGTGGGAAAACAGAGGGTGGTACCCAGGGTGTCAGTGCTGAGCTTGGGTCAGAGGGGAGGGGGGTGGGTAGGGAAGGAGCCTCCAATGCGCTGCCAGAGCGGCTGTGAGCCTCCAGGGAGAGCGCCGGGTGCAGCCCTTGGTCCCCCGCCACCCTCGGAGTCCAGCCAGGCTGCCCACTGCCGTCCACCCAGGGTGGAGCTGGGGCTTGGACGGAGGTAAAACTTCGTAAGGATTGCGTGGAAGATGCTCCTAAAGGCTTCCGACTCACCGACCCGTCCTCGTAAAACTGCCCCGGACCTTTGAGGATCTGACCCACGGCACCCGTGACGTCAGGGCCTGGCGGTCGCCTCCTCTGAGAAGCCTTCCCTGCTGCCCGCTGTACTGGGCCGTCCCGGGACTCGGGGCTTCTGGGGCTGGAACAGGGACAGCCTTGGGAACCCAGACGCTGGCCGCCCTCCTGGACCTCCCCCCTCCCCCCTGTCTGATGTCAGTGCCGTCCACGCTGTTACCTCCTCAAATGGCCGTTACTCTGCTCCTTTCCTTGTAGTGATTAGCACAAGCCCACCCCCCAAATGAGGCGCCTCCTGTGTCAGCGCTCGTTCCTGGCATGTAGCCCTCGCCTGGCACGTGGGGACATTCAGGGCACATTTATGCCACAAAGAGGTGCACTGCCAGTCCCCCAGACGGTGTGTCCTGTGCCTCCACGAAGTCATCCCACCCCGCATTCTCTCTCCCCGAGAGCTTACCCCGTCTTCTCCGGCTGAAAAACCTGGTTTGTTTCTTTACAACTGAGCTCGGACATCAGCTCCTCTCTAGCCCTAAGAGGGAGCGTGAGTTCTGAGACCCAGGTGCCCTCCACGGTGGTCAATGAATAAGTGAGTCTGCGTTTATCCCTGGAAATGTCAGCTTTCCTGGCTTCAGCCCATCGTTTTTGAATTATGTTTGAATCCTTATTTTGTGATGCAATCTATCAGTGACCCGTAATGGGCTATGTCATCCACAATTAAATACATGTGCCCTCTCTGTATCCATCCTTTTATTTCTGTCTAAAACACGCTGCACAGAACAGTGCTGATAAATGTCATCTGTCATGTAGTTTGAGAAAACAAATGAGAAGGATCTGACCAAACTCGAGGGCTGGCAGGAGCTCACCTCGCAGGTAAACGCGGGTACTTCCTGTACCTAGAACTTTCCCTCTCACCTCCACACCATCCCCGCCCCTCACCAGCTGTGTGTCCTGGAAAGAGCTCTCTCTATGCCACCAAAGCTCTATTTGGTTCAAATGCAGTATCCCTTCTCCTTACAGTTCTTCAAGCACTCAGCTGCTTTACTCATTCATTCAATAAATATTAGTTGATTTTTTTAACATCTTTATTGGAGTATAATTGCTTTACAATGGTGTGTTAGTTTCTGCTTTATAACAAAGTGAATCAGCTATACGTATACATATATCCCCATATCACCTCCCTCTTGCGTCTCCCTCCCACCCTCCCTATCCTACCCCTCTAGGTGGACACAAAGCACCGAGCTGATCTCCCTGTGCTATGCGGCTACTTCCCACTAGCTATCTATTTTACATTTGGTAGTGTATATATGTCCATGCCACTCTCTAACTTCATCCCAGCTTACCCTTCCCCCTCCCCGTGTCCTTAAGTCCATTCTCTATGTCTGTGTCTTTATTCCTGTCCTGTCCCTAGGTTCTTCAGAACCATTCTTTTTTTTAGATTCCATATATATGTGTTAGCATACAGTAATTGTTTTTCTCTTTCTGACTTACTTCACTCCGTATGACAGACTCTAGGTCCATCCACCTCACTATAAATAACTCAATTTCGTTTCTTTTTATGGCCGAGTAATATTCCATTGTATATATGTGCCACATCTTCTTTATCCATTCATCTGTCGATGGACACTTAGGTTGCTTCCATGTCCTGGCTATTGTAAATAGTGCTGCAGTGAACACTGTGGTACATGACTCTTTTTGAGTTATGGTTTTCTCAGGGCATATGCCCAGTAGTGGGATTGCTGGGGCAATAAATAAATAAATAAATATTGGTTGAGAATCTTGTGATTTTGCAGGCACTGTCCTGTACACTGGGTCACAAGGAAGGGTGAGGAGGGTTTTGTCTTGTGTTATGTCCGTTTGCAGATGTCTTTTTTTTTTTTTATCTTGTCAGTCTTTAAAAAAAAATTTGTATTGGGGTATAGGTGATTTACAACATTGTGTTAGTTTCGGGTGTACAGCAAAGTGAATCAGTTATACATATACATGTATCCACTATTTTTTAGATTCTATTCCCATATAGATCATTACAGAGTATTGAATAGAGTTCCCTGTGCTATACAGTAGGTCCTTATTAGTTATCTATTTTATATATAGTAGTGTATATATGTCCATCCCAACCTCCCAATTTATCCCTCCCCCCTTCCCCCCTTGGTAACCATAGTTTATTTTCGACATCTGTAATTCTATTTCTGTTTTGTAGATAAGTTTATTTATAGCCTTTTATTAGATTCCACATATAAGCAATATCCTATGGTGTTTGTCTTTCTCTATTTGCAGACTTGTCTTAAGCCACACCCTATCACTTGTGTTTTGGGCAAGTTAGGAAGATTCTGTGAACCTCTAGTTTACTTCTCTGTAAGATGGGGATAACATTACTGTTTTACCCGGCTCTGCAGGTTCAACCCTACACAAAGGCCCTGACACGGCGTCTGGGTGGGGCAGGCAGTGTCTGAGGGTGCTTCCTTCTGCTCCTCTGCACACGAGACTCTGGATGAGGAAAGGCTTCCCCGCTGCACCCAGTGGACCCCGACACCCCCGTTCACCGTGCTGAGTGGAGTTGGGGGGGGGGAAGGGGTGCAGGGGGGTCACCATCCCAGGAACCGGGTGACCTGCCTTCCTGGGGCAGCAGCAGTGCCCCCCTTCAGGGCCCCTGAAGTCCAGCCTGTCCCCTTGGATCAGGGTCCCCTGCAGTGACTCCAAGTGCCCTCAGGCTTGCAGGGTGAGGGGTGCGGGGGACTCCAGGCTCGAGGGATGGCTGCGGGTGCCAGGCTGCGGGGGTCGTGGGCTCAGTGCGCCCTGATCTGTGGGATCGTCTCCAAGCCCCTGACCTGTTTGATCTCCTTCCTCTTCCTCCTCGTGTCCCGCTCGCACCCCTCTTCATGCACTGCTCTCCCCCACGCCCTCCGCCCCAACTGTGGGCCTCGGACAAATCACCAGATACCCCACACAGTGGGCCTTACACAGTGCTAAAGACTCCCCAGAGCAAGCCTACCCATTTTGGGGAGTCCCACACTCTCCCTGCAGACATCTGCGCCCCTTGCCCTGGGCCCCTCAGGTCAGGGCGGCCTCTCTGCTCCCCAGTTACCTCCTCTCTCCCTCCCCTCCTGCTCCCCCCACCCCTCCTGCTCCCCCATCACCTCCTGCTCCCCCTCCCATCCTGCTCCCCCCTCCCCTCCTGCTCCCCCCTCCCCTCCTGCTCCCCCTTATCCCCACCTTCTGTCTCTTTCTCCATCGCCTGCTGCTTTCTCTTGAAAGGTCATTAGAATTCTACAGAAGAAATCTCCCTCTTGTATTACAGAGCTGGTTCTCTGCTAATCTCACTGCATTTGATGTAAATGCCTTTAATGCAAATAAAAAGTTGTTTAATGAAATGAATGATAAAAAATTTATAGAAAGTCCTGAACTGCATACAACTCACTCAAAACGAATACTAAATCTGTTGGCAGCACGGAGCAAACTTCCTGCATTATTTTTAAAACTTTGCAAATCAAGGGGGCTCGGAATACTTTGTCTTTTCATCACACACAGAGTTTTCTCACCTCCACTGCGTCCAACCAGGAATAAACGAACATGCTGCATTTGCTTGGATAGCTGGTGGTGTGTGAAGCCGTGGCATTGACTCTACTGTGTGCAGTTTCCTTCACTACCGTTCATGATGATTCTGAAACGAGAGTGGGGTCCAGCGGAGCTTTCCGCCTGGACTCCAGGCCCTCTGGGCGTGGGGAGAGGGGAGGAACCGACGTGAAGCCAGAAGAAGAGGAAGCTGAGCTGGTCGGGACCTATAGGGCCAACGCTGAGCGGAAATGGGCAAGTCCCCCGTGGAAGGTGGGGCTAGCGGTGAAACCTCCACCCACTGGGGATGGAGCTGCTCAGGAGAAGGAGGACTGGCCAGCCTGTGGGGCCACCTCCTCAAACCCTTTAAACCTCCCTGTCGCTGCACCACACGCACCCCAGTCATGGCCGGGCCGGCCCATCCTCCAGGACTCCGGTCTCTGCCCTACATGTCCTCCTCTCTCCCCCTCGGATCCGGATCCGCCGTCTCAGCCTCTTCACCCCAGAGGCCTCGGCCCTGAAGTCGCCTTCACCATCCGTCCTGGCCGGCCTCGCGTGGGTGGCCTCACTGGGCCCCACGCACGCCTGCGTCCTAAGCCCAGTCCGTCTGCACGTGTTACGATGTTATCCTTCTGCCCCTCACAATACTAGACACCATGTGTACAAAAAGTTAATGATCCATCTTGAATTAATTTCTCGTACATACAGTGGTCCTGTGGCCCAAGCACCATTCTGGATGGACAGCAAAGAGAGAAGGTGGCCGGTACCGTCTCCATGTTACAGTGATGGACTTGCTAGAAACTCAGAGGATCAGGCCCGGCCCCAGCATGGCTGGATCAGGCCTTTGCATAGGACCCCTGCAATGCTGTGGGCCCCTGCTTCTGGTTTCTTTCATTAATCTTCCGCTTTATACTGATTCATTCCACTCCCACACTCAGACAAATCACAGAAAAATGGAAATGACAATGATGAAGGAAAGACCTTTTTAAAATCAGTGTTTCTTGTGCTTAGAAGGGAAAAATTAGTGACTTTTCCAAATCTTTTCTTATACGTGTTTCACTTATGCCTCACACCAGGCTTACATCTGTCCCCACGACCACAGAGTCACCCGAGGACCACAGTGCCGGGCGTGCTAAGGACGTGACCACTCAGGCTGACCTGTGAGCAACCCAGGCAGAGAAGCTCGTCCTTTGCTCAGAGAAATCATCTTGACATCCATGTGCGTGCATCAGGAGAAAGGGGCAGAGAGAACTTCCTGCGGCAGGAGGGCACCTGTGGCCCAGGCCAGGTCAGGGGGACCACGGGACTCCAGACCCCCGGGTGAGCCCTGGGCACTCAGCTCTGGGCCCCTCTGCCGGGGCACCAAGTAGGCTGGGGGGATATTGCTTCCCCGCTGGCAGGAGTTGCCGTGCAAGGGGGGAGCCGGCGGGGCGACAACTGACAAGCCCTCTGATGACGGGGAGCTCCCTGTGGACACTTCTCTGAGCCTGTCTCGCCGTGGCCTGACTCCTGGGAAGGGAACATGCAGAGGACGATTAGAGGCCCTGCCGGAAGGACCGTGTCCAGTTTTTACCACGGAATGGACTTGAGGACATGGGGAGGGGGAAGGGTAAGCTGGGACAAAGTGAGAGAGTGGCATGGACCTATATACACTACGAAATGTAAGGTAGATAGCTAGTGGGAAGCAGCCACATAGCACAGGGAGGTCAGCTCGGTTCTTTGTGACCACCTAGAGGGGTGGGATAGGGAGGGTGGGAGGGAGACACAAGAGGGAGGGGGTATGGGGATGTATGTATACATATAGCTGATTCACTTTGTTATACAGCAGAAACTAATGCACCACTGTAAAGCAATTATACTCCAGTGAAGATGTAAAAAAAAAAAAGATAGCACGGCTACCTTGTTTGATAACACTCTGTTGTTAGTTAGGGGAGCAGGGATTTGATTTGAAATCTCTTTGCTTACAAAGTTCATGTTTTTTCCAGTTAAGCTGCTGATCTGGAAAGCTGTACCTTGCTTGGTGAAATTTGGACTCCGTAGTTTCCCTACTCTTGCCATTACCTGTAAGTAAAATTTTGACTTCTAAGATATTGTTCATTTTACTTTTACTGTAAAATTTATAATAAAAATTTAAATTAAAAAAGAAAAAGATAAACTACCTGGTTGATAGTTTGGTTTCAGTACTGCAAAGCCAGGCTGCATATTAAACCCACTGTACTAGAAAGTGATCACAGGTCAGTCTGAAGATATTCCCTGAGCACAGCCATCCCACCCATCTGACAAAGCCAAACGTTTCCCAAGCTACGGCAGATATAAATGATGCAGCCAGGGATTCACCACAGTCTTCAAGAGCATGAATGATTGATTCTTTAGCTAATTTAGACAAAAGGCGTTCTCTCACGCCATTTTTACCAAATTTATCTTGTGGTATTAGAAGCTGGAGACAAAAGAAGACTCAAGCTCCTCTTACAGCCCCAAAATAAATGGTTACGTGACTCCTGATGAATATAGGAATTGGTGAAAATGTTTTGCTATTTGATGTTGGAGAAGAAGATGCAGACAGAATTTTGGTATTAGACATGAATCCAGCTTAGCTGATTTGGTAAATTATGAGGACTGGGTATGTGATGGAACATTTCAATGCAGCCCAGATATGTATCTCCAGTTATATACAGTCCATATATTAGTAAGAAATAGTAGTCTCCCTCATCTGTTTGTTTCACTTCCAGGGAAATCTGAAGAGACTTACAGCAGATTTTTTTTATATCATGAAAAACTAACCTCCAACATTAGATCCTGAATCTGTAATGATCAACTTTGAGAAAGGAAATATCACCACTTTCTGTAAGATGTACCCAAATAAAACTATAACCATGAATCTACACACATTTTATAGGATATTTTTTGTGTTTTCATTTTTTACAATAAAATCTTTAAAATATTTCGTTGTTAATTTTCCATATTTCATTATGTCCTTTTTAACGTCCCTCTCTTTTCTTTCCATTATTTTATCTTTTATGGCAAAGTTGTCTTACAGCCCATTAGCTGTGCAATGAAACTGCTTACAACTAAGAGTCTAATGGTGAAAACACCTATAGGGCCCAAAGGGGCAAGGAAATAATGTAAGTGACCACAGGGCAGGTGGTTCAGGTATAATAAACACCTCGTCAGGGGTCCCCTCTCCCTGGGGACGGTGGGGTGACCGGCAGGGCGGAGGGTGGAGGGCAGAGGGTAAGGAGGGAGAGGTGGTGGGGACTGCGAGGGGGACGCCCCGCCATGCTGGGCTCCACGGCAGCGCCACCTGCCAAGAGGACGGCTTTAGCCCCCAGCATTTGTGAGACTGGCCCCTTTCCTCCAACACCCTGACTGCCCTGATGGGGGTGAGACAGAGGACAGTCTCCTTCTCAAGACTGGTCTCAGGGAAGGAAAGCCTTGCTTCCTGATGATCTGTTCTAAGCAGGCTTGAAGGACAGATACTCTTGGCAAGTATCTCCCCCCTTTGAGGAAGCACTGCATTCGGGGCGGGTGAAAGATGACCGTCTTAGCCCCTGGCACTGTCCACCTTCACGGACAGCTGCGTTTGTCTCTCAGGGTCCACCTGCCAGAGGACAACCACCACCAGTGATGACACAGGCAAGGGGAGAGGAACTGGACCGCTGGTGTCAGCCTCATCCATTACGTGTAAGGTGCCCAGTTTCCATGCAGCGCAGCGTCCCTGAGGGAAACGTGAAGTGGGAGGAGGGCAGCTAGGAACTGGGCCGTGCCTCTGAGTCTGGCATCCTGGGGCTGCGCAGCCCCACGAGACCCGGGCCGGCTCTCTCTGGACACCGTGTCCTTGCTGATGACATGACGGGTGAACTGGATGGCCGAGGTCTCCCATCCACGAGGCCTCGATTCCACTTCTCAGATTCTAACCCAAGGCCTTATGCTTCGTCAGCACCAAGATCACAGAGCATTTTGGGTATGAAACGGGGCTCAGTTTCTCCACGTGGGGCCTGTGAGAAGCTCTGGCTCCGGGCTTAGTGGGTAAAGGGCTGCACCCACGACTTACAACCAGGCTGGTGCTTACGGGAGAAAGATGATCGTTCCTACCCCTCTCCCTGAAAACAGTCCCTATCTGGAACTCTGAGCTCTTCAAGGCTTTGAGACTTTGCCGAGATCCTTAGAATTAAAAAACGTTAAAAAAAAACTCTTTGTATAAATATGATGCAACAAAATAGTTGCTCCTTGCTTTCTTCACGTTGCCTCCCCGGGGTTCAGGGAGAGCTCGCGTGCTCCACGGGAGCCTTGGCCTGAGGGGGACGTGCCCTTTTTTTTTTTTAATTTATTTATTTATTTAGGGCTGTGTTGGGTCTTCGTTTCTGTGCGAGGGCTTTCTCTAGTTGTGGCAAGCGGGGGCCACTCTTCATCACGGTGCGCGGGCCTCTCACTATTGGGGTCTCTCTTGTTGCGGAGCACAGGCTCCAGACGCGCAGGCTCAGTAGTTATGGCTCACGGGCCCAGTTGCTCCGTGGCATGTGGGATCTTCCCGGACCAGGGCTCGAACCTGTGTCCCCTGCATTAGCAGGCAGATTCTCAACCACTGCGCCACCAGGGAAGCCCGGGACGTGCCCTTTGAGAATGCTTTGTTGCTTCAGGGCTTGGAATATTGGGCTGCACCACCCCTATCTTTTCCCCAGTCCTCCTTGTGACAAAGTGAGCAGCTTCCTAGAGCTGCTTCCTTACTGTCTGGGGGTAAATCAACTATGCTTCAAAAAAAGTGAAAACATTCCCATGGATATAATTATTTTTCTGAACCATCTGAAAGTGAGTTACAACAGGACAATTCATCCCTAAATGCTTGAGCATCTATCTCCTAAAGCAAAGGCATTCTCCTACATGACCAACCGTCAGTGGTCCCATGAGGACATCTGGCACTGATACTTGCATATTATTTATATTCATTCCCCCCCAATTATTCCAAAAATGTCAACAAGGACGTACTTTATGAACATAATCACAATACCATTACCACACCTAAAATCCTTAACAACAGTTCCTAAAATCATCAAATATTTAGTCACTTTTTTATTTCCATCACCTCTCTCTTCCCAAACTCTCTCTTTCCCTCTCTCTCTTTGTAGAAGAAACCTGGAAATTTGTTCTATAGAATTTCCCCAAACATAGGTTTTGTTGAGTGTATCCTTGTGGTCTGTTTCGAAAATACATTTCTCCACTCTGTATTTTCAATAGATACACCAGAGTCTTCATAGAAATCAGATGCGATTTTTCAGAAACCCCACTTCACAGGCAGTAGCAGGTACTTAAGTTAGGTGGCACCTAATGTCTGATTGTCCTTTGAGATTGTACCAGCTGTTACCTAGGGCCATTAATTTACTGAGCTGCAAAATAGTAATATTCTGCAATATTCTATCTTCCTAATCTACTACCTGTAAAATTTTTAGAAAGTTTATAAAACGTCTCATCTCTGCAGTACAGCAAAGTGACTCAGTTATACACGTGTATACGCTCTTTTTTTATATTCTTTTCCACTGTAGTTTACCCCAGGAGTTTGGATATAATAGTTCTCTGTGCTATACAGTAGGACCCTGTTGTTTATCCTTGTTGTTTTATATTCCATATATAAGTGATATCATACAGTATTTGTCTTTCTCTTTCTGACTTACTTCACTTAGCATGATAATCTCTAGTTGCATCCATGTTGCTGCAAATGGAATTATTTTGTTCTTTTATAATTGTTGAGGAGTATTCCATTGTATATATGTACCACATCTTCTTTATCCATTCATCTGTTGGTGGACAGTTAGGTTGTTTCCATGTCTTGGCTATTGTGAATAGTGCTGCTATGAACATAGGGGTACATGTACCTTTCTGAATTATAGTTTTGTTTGCATATATGCTCAGGAGTGGGATTGCTGGATCATATGGAAGCTCTATTTTTAGTTTTCTGAGGAACCCCCATACTGTTTTCCATAGTGGCTGCACCAACTTACAGGGAATGTGTGAATTTTTAATAATAGTTGAGAGGAAATATTTATATCTTTTAGAGCTGCATAATGAAATACTTTTAAATAAGATGATGTGATTTGCTTCAAAATAATTTAGGAATGTGTGAGTATAGAGTTGAAACAAGATGAGCCATGAGCTGATAATTACTGGAGCTGGGTTGATGGAACATTGGAGTTTATTACACTATTCTCTCTACTTGTGTATATGTGTAGAATTTTCCATAATAAAACATTAAAGGAATAAAGATTTAATGAGTGTCTGCAAACATCCCCCCTCCCTGCCACACACACACACACACACACACACACACACACACACACACATGGGTTGTGGCTTTGATGAGGGGAGAAGGACACAGAAACCAGTAGCAGAGCCTGGGCTCAGGTGCCCAGCACATCACAAGGATGAGCCCCGGGCTCGGGGTCTGGGAGAGGCAGCTTCCATCCCAGAGCAGAAGGGCAGGAGAGGCAGCTTCCATCCCAGAGCAGAAGGGCAGCGTGGCCTTCCTGCAGGGGGAGAGATTCAGCGCGGTCCAGAGCTTTCATCTCCAGGGAGGCTCCCATCAGGGCCATTCCCCGCCTCCACTCACAGGGTGTGTCCCTTGTCGCAGACCCTCATGTCTGGGCAGTGATGTAGGAGCAGAGTTGCCCCCCGAGCCCTTCCCCCCAGCCTGGAATGGACGTTGTGAGGTGCTGCGGCAGGATGCTGGGGAACATTGCTGAGATGCTTCTGGAGCAAGGCCCACAGCACAGTCTGGTTCTGTACGGGGGTCGCAAGGGCAGAAGCCCCAAGTTCTCAGCTGCCTGATAATGGAGGGGTTGTGATCTGTTAGGTGCATTCACTACAGGAAGTTACCCTATCTTAAACTTTGCCTTATATAGTTTTTCAAAAATACACAAAAACGGAGAGAACAGAGTAATGCATCCCTGTGTCCCTGTCACATAGCTTCAACAATTACCAATATATTTCTCCATCCTGTATAACGGGTATCTCCACAATTATTTTTCTGGAGTATTTGAAAGCAAATCCTCAACACTATTATTTATTCTGTAAATAGATTATCATTTATCTCTAACTAAGTAAGGATACTTCCCCATACACTCCCTTCCATTACAGCACCTAAAATTTAATAATAATAATTTTATGTGCAACATCTAATACCTGGTCCATATTCAGATCTCCCGGATTGTCTCAGAAACGTCTTTCTGCCGGCGCTGGAGGATCCAGCACCCCAAGCCCTCAGGTTGCTCTCGTCGTGATGCCCCTAAGTCTCTCCTCTGAGAGACCCTGCCCCTCTATTGCTTCTCTGAGTTACTGCTTTCTTGGGAAAGCCCAGTCCTTTCCTGTGTAGAAGGTCACACATTCCGGCTTTGCTTTCTTGCTCATTAGAGCTAGATTGATATGACTCGGGTTCCATTTTTAAGAATGCCTTCGCAGTGGTGTGGAATCGCCCTGCCCCATCACACCTCCAGGCACGAAATGTCTGCTTTCCCTACCTTCAGTGGCGCAAAGATCGATCAGTTAAAGCTAAGATTTATCAGTCTTCTGAATTAATGTCGGTCTGATCACTCCATTATAAAATTCCCATCAATTTTTTCTACTAATGGTTTTCACATCCATCAACGACCACTGCCTAGATCCATCATTTGAAGTTTCAAGATGTTAATTTCTAACCCTACCTTCCTTTTGTATTCCTAAGCTGGTATTCTTCAAAAGAATTTCCTCACCAACTCTGGCTACCATGGAATGTAAACTTGTATAGATAAGGCATAATAGAGTTCGATTATTTTAATTTAGTTTTCAAATTTTATATTAATATAAAATGCATTGATTTCATAACAACCTTTTCTACTGAACATTTTAAAAAATACATTAAAAATTCATGGATTTGTGGGTATTTGATAATTGCAGGTATGTCAATCTGCTGCAAACGTTAGTTGCTTTATGCCCAAATCGTTACATCTTAGGCCAGTGGCAGTGCCTTCAGCAAGCGACTGTGTCTTTGTTTTCAAACATTTTATTTTGAAAAATGTGGAACATGCGCCTGTGTCTTTTTGACAAGACACTGCAGTGTTGTTTATCTTTCTTCTTTCTGGCACAATAATCATTCCCAGACTTATCTTGTATAATTCCTGCCCCAGACCCGGACTCAAACATTTCTTCAAGGGTTCCTGGATTCCTTCAGAGGGAAAATGCACTCATACACCAGAATCTGGGTGTGTGGAACACATGACTTCATTTAATCTTTACAATGACCTTGAAATATAGTTACTATAATTATCTTGTATTTTTGTAGTCCATGGAAAATCTGAAGTTCAGAGAGGTCAACACATTTAGTCCCGGCCACAGCGAGTTAATTAAGGCCTCGGGAATAGTCTACTTGCTGTGACGGGATGTGAAACTCTGTTTAACTTTCTGAAGCACAGCCTGGACCCTGGTGGTTTTATTTTCCAAGCTTGAGAAACTTCTAGACTAACAACCTTTCTCAACCTTAGTGGGCATCAGAACCACCCACAGAGCCTTAACTTCTCTGCTGCCCAGTACCCACTTCAGGTCCTTCAAATCCCAATTTCTGGCTGTGGGCCAGGCTTTTGCGCTTTATTAAAAATTTCTTAGTTAAATCTGATGCAACTCCCAGATTAAGACCCATTGATTTCGGACGAGGTTCTTATTTTATTTAAGTGAAAACTGAGGATCAGAGAGTGGTAAAATGCATTCATTACACACTAACAAAATAGACTGGCTGTTGTGTGAGAGAGGCAAAGGTTTTAAATGTTTTACCATCATTTGCAGCCATATGTGTCTCATCTGCCTCAGAGTTGGGTCAGTGTGGAGGGACAGGCCATAGGATGGGGTGGCGGTGAGGACTAGGGACAGGGACATGGAAGGGACCGGACACGGTGCTTTAGCACAGGATCCCTGCGGTGTGTGTGGACCAGTTCCCCTCTGGTTGTTCTGTTGCAATGACATAAATTCAAATACATGCTGTGCATTGATGAAGGCCCACTGTTTCCTATGCATGGATCTGAAGGGCAGGGCCTGGAAAAGCAATGCGGTCTATTAAGAAAAACGTCCCAGCCATGTTTGTCTATAATAAAAATAAACATGAAAAGGGTCCCAACATCGAATAACCCATTATGGAAAGAAAGAACTTCGTGTAGCAAAGTTCCAGCATGTTCGTGATTTCAGAATTAAGGGACTTTGTTTCCCTTTATTGCACACGAGACTGTGCATGATGGGTACGATGACAGTGCCGGGTGGGGGTCTGTGGGGGGAGACCCCCGGGAGAGTGTGAAGGAAGAGGCAGGGGAGAGGCCAGGGGAAGAGCCGGAGGAGGGCGACCTTGCTGCCCCCTGGGCTGACCACCTCCAAGAGGCCACCGGGAGGGACCAGGCAGTGGCCGTGGGAAGATGTGAAGGTGGCAAACCCCATATAAATGCCAGTCCTGAACTGCATCCACAAAGAATGATGACTTTATTTTCCCCCATTGCTAATTGGAAACAATAATATACAAGGAAAGACAAGTTACTTCATGTGTAATTATTCCATCAGCAATTTTCAAATCATAAATGTGCATCGCTCCGAGTTATCCCATTTGTTCTTTGAAATAGAGAGCAGCGTATGCAAATGTGATTAACACAGCCAAGCAGCTCTGTAGTGCGAGGCGGTTGTTTTGTTTGTTAATAAAGTGATTGTGCATCCAGGTGTCGCTCATTCGCATTGCTGAGTGATGGTTTCCTTCCCTGTTTCCGACTCTTTACTCTCCAGAAAGGTCGGGACAGGCTGGCAGGCTCCTACAAGACCTGGGACCAAGGCTAATCTGATAAATAACAGGTGTTCTGCTGCAGGGTCCGAGGGAATCAACTGGACAAGGGTGCGGCGTGGGGTCTGCACCCTGGTGCCCGGGAGGAGGGGCTCCCCACCCTGCCACCCACCCCATGTCTTCCAGGCCAGCTGGTGCCAGGGGTGCCCAGATGCTTCTGATCTGCAGAGCTGTAGGGTCTCCCACACTGAAACTCTACAAATGTGAACGTCCTCCCTCATCAATCTTACTTTGGTTTTTACTGTCTTAGGAAATGATAGCAGCCAGACATGTAAGATCTGAGCCAGAAATTGCTGAGCCAGAAATATGAGTGACATTGACACCTCCTTGCCTTACCCCCGTCCAGTCATACGTACTTCCCTTCATTTCTACCTCCAAACCCACCTCTCGTCTCTCCACACTTCTGCCTTCGCAGCTGCTGTCAGAACCGTCGTCACCTCCCCCGGTGGCCCTCCCCTGATTCCACTCCCCCCCCCGTCATCCTCCGCCTAAAATCCAGCCTCACCTTTAAGAACGTCTATCGGATGCCATGTGCTTCCACATCTCACATCGAGCCCCCGGCCCGACCAGGGAGGTTGTCCTCATGCCTCACCCGCCCCGCCTGTGTCCCTCTCCTCCGCTGCACCCTCTGCCAGGGACCTTCCCAGGGTGTCCTGGAGAGACCTGGGCCAGGCTGCCCTCACAGAGTGCTCGGCTCAGGCCAGCCCCTGAGGAGGCCACTCCCAGTTCCTCAAGCCGCTCGGCCACGCTTCGTCCTTTCCCACGGCCCCGGCTCCTTCATATCACCTCCCACAAACTACAGTTGTGCACGTCTCCCTTGCTTTCAGGTTCTTGCAGAGAAAACACCTACCATGCTGTGTGTGTTGGCGGGACCTGGGACCAGAATTCGGGAGACTCCTGCCCCCTAACAGAGCCAGGGCCTCCCCTTACGCTTTGGGCAAATCTCTGCGCCTCTCTGGACCCATGCGCCCCGGCCTGCACCTGAGAAACTTGAAATGCACCCCCCGTGTGGCTCTGAATGTCATAATAATAAGGGACACTTCAACTCCTGGTACCTTCCTATGTGTGCAGGGCACTGAATCTGCGCACAGGGCCCCTGTGATGCCCCTTTGGTCACTTTTGCCCATCAAGGAACTTCATGGATTGAAATTTTAATCATAAGATCCACCCAAGTCTAATTTCAGGGTCTGAAAGGACCATCAGAAGTTGCCTCTGTGTGTTTGTGAACGTTTGGGCTGCAGAGCAGCCGGTGGGGGTAAGGGCATAATTTTTGTGCTGGGTGTGATTCTTTTGGGTCTAGAAGCTGCAGGGCAGTGGATTCAGCAAGTAGGCAGCTGGAACTGATGGCCCGAGGGAAACCATGCTCACGATTCTGGCGAGGATGTGTTGTTCTGATTTCAGAGCGATCGGGAGCCGGGCCTCCACTGTATCGAGGGCCCTGGACCACGGGCTCCCACCTGAGCAGCTGCAGACTTGAAGGAAGCCAGCCTTTTATTCATGGCAGGTGCCTGCGTCTGAGCAAGGTCTGTGGGCTCAGACTGTCTAAATAGCAGCAGAAAAGTAGAAAAATTAGATGTTCACCCTTAAACACGTTTCGGTTTCCCAGAAGAGGATGTACTTTGCAATACGAACTGGAAAGTCCCAGAGGTACCAGCGGTAGGTCCTCCTCCCCTTGCTGCCTGGCAGGTAAGGGGCATGATTAAATCACCGTCTTTGCCACTTCAGATACCAATCAGTTAACATTTCTTAAAGTAATGAATCTGCCACATGGGAGAATCTCAGAAGGTCTTGGTGGACGCAACCTCTTGTTTTATTTTTTCCCCTAACCTTCTCATGCTCTTGAAGAATGTCAGTTTCCCAGTTCTCGTGGGCCTCAGAGGCCGAGTTGTAACATGAGAGAGATGCACAAACAGCAAGCCGTCTTCGCTACATGACGGGGCAGAGGGCGGTCGAGGGAATGAGAGCACAGGAGCCTCCGCTTCTGTACAGTGCTGGGGTATAAAACACCCTACAAGTAAGACCTTTCAACCAAGCCGAGCGCAAGCACACTGGACAGCTCCCCAGTTCCACGCGCTCCAGCCAGCTTGCTGTGCAATCCAGCTTCTTCCAGGCGTGGCCGTTGTGCTAGATTCCGTTTCTCTAAAGGCCCACGGCCAATGTGCATTATACTTACTTACCCTTGTGTCCAGAGTATGTTGTTCCTCACTAAAGGATGCTTTATAGTCGTTGGTATCCGGGGATCTATTAACTGTTACTTGTTGGATGTGCCCTTCTATGAGGCCTCATTCAGGGACTGAGGTTATGAAAACTACAGAGTCACTCTTCGTGCCAATGTTAGTCTCCAACAGACACGTGGAATAGTGTAATTCTTAGATGAATTTCTTAATTTTTTAAAAAATTGGAATAATTGTAGATTCCACATGAAATGGTGAAGGTATGACAGAGAGGTTCCACATATCCTGCACACGGTCTCCCCAAAGGTTACCCTTTAGACAACTATGCACAATATATGCTGGAAGGCGTGTATAGCTCTCTGTCAATTTATCACACGGTGGATCTGTGTGACCACCGCGGCAATCACGATACAGACTGCCCCACCATCACAAAGATCCCTCTTGTGGAACATCTTCATAGTCACGCGCAGCCCTTACCCCAAATCCCTAACCCTTGTCATCCATTAGTTTGTTCCCTGATCTGTGGTTTTCATCATTTCAAGAATGTTTTTATCTAGATAGAATCATATAGTCCATAACCTTTAGAGACTGGCTTTTATTCCCTCAGGAGCGTGAACTAAGCACCATGCCTGGGGCCGTGTGTAGCGATAGTCTCAGGTTTCCCAGGGTGTGGATGTGTCACAGCTGCTTAGGCCACTCGCTTACGGCAGGGTGGTCTGGTTGCCTTCAGTTTTTGGCTGTTACGGATACATTTGATATAAACAACTATGTACAGCTTTTTGTGTGGTTGTATGTTTTCAATTCTCTGGATCAAATGCCCAGGAGAGCAACCGTCATGCTATATTGTAAGTATGTTTGTTTTTTGGTTTTGTTTTTGTTTTTTGCGGTACACGGGCCTCTCACTGCCGTGGCCTCTCCTGTTGCAGAGCACAGGCTCCGGACGTGCAGGCTCAGCGGCCATGGCTCGTGGGCCCAGCCGCTTCGCGGCATGTGGGATCTTCCCGGACCGGGGCGCGAACCCGTGTCCCCTGCATCGGCAGGCGGACTCCCAACCACTGTGCCACCAGGGAAGCCCAGTATGTTCGTTTTTTAAAGAAATTTCCCAACTGTTTTCCAGAGTGACTGTACCATGTTAACTTCCCATCAGAAGTATATGGGAGATTGGGTTTCTCCACACCCTCATCAGCATTTGGTGTTGTCACTCTCTTAATTTGAACTCTTGTAATAGGTGTGTAGTGATGTCTCATTGTGGTCTTAGTTTACATTTCTCTGATGGCTCTTTGTGGTGAATATCTCTCTATGGCTTGTGTTCCATCCTACCACTTCTTCAGTGAAATGTTTCTTTATATCTTTTGTCCACTATCTAATTAAATTATTTCTATTTTTGCTGTTGAGTTTTGAGAGTTCTTTGTATATTCTAGATCTTGGTCCTTTATTACACATGTGGTTTACAAACGTCTTCTCCCATTCTGTAGCTTACACTTTATTTATTATTTTTTTTGACATGGTCTTTGCAGAGCATAAGGTTTAAATATGAGGATGTCCAATCTATTGATTTTATTTACTTCATAAATGGTGATTTTGGTGCCATATCTAATAATTCTTTACCAAACCATAGGTCCTGAAAATTTTCTGTGTTTTCTTCTAAAATCTTTATAGTTTTCCATTTTATGAGTAAATCTATGCTCTATTTTCAGTTAATTTTCATGTAAAGCATGAGGTTTATATTGAGGTTCGTATTTTGCCTAACTGCATTCAATTACTTAAGTACCATTTGTTGAAAAGACTACACTTCCTCCATTGAATCGATTTTGCAACTTTTTTCAAAATACAGTGGACATATTTGTGTGGTTCTATTTCTGGGTTCTCTGTTTCATAGATCTGTGTGTCTGTCCCTCTGCCAAGGTGACACTGTTTTGATTATTGTACGTGTATAGCAGGTAGAAGAACTCTTCCCACTTTGTTTCTTTTTCCACAAAAACTGCAGCTGTTTATTATTTTTTCTTCCAGTTTTATTGAGTTTAATTGACATCCAGCACTGTATACATTTAAGGTGGTCAGCATAATGATCTGATTTACATATGTCATGAAATGATTATCACAGTAAGTTTAGTAAACATCTATCACTTCGTATAGATACAAAATTAAAGACATAGAAAAAATTTTTCTTGTGATGAGAGCTCTTAGGATTTACTCTCTTGACATCGTTCATATATAGCATACAGAGTGTTAATTATACTCACCATGTTGTACATCACATCCCTAGTGCTTATTTATCTTGTAACTGGAAGTCTGTACCTTTTGTCTGCCTTCAATCAGTTCCCCTCTCCCCAGCCCTCACCTCTGGTAACCACAAATTTGATCACTTTTTCTATGCATCTGTTTATTTGTTGAAGTATAACTGACCTACAGCGCTACGTTAGTTCCTCTTATACAACATAGTGATTCAGTATTTCTATACATTTCAAAATGATCACCATGATAAGTCTAGTTACATCACCATACAAAGTTATTGATTACATTCCCCATACTGTACATTTCATAGCTGTGTCATTTATTTTGCAACTAGAAGTTTGCACCTCTTAATCTCCCTCACCTATTTCTTTCTTCCCACTTTGTTTTTATATTTCCAAAATGTTTTAGCTATTCTAGTATTTTTGCATTTCCATTCAAATTTTAGAACAATCTTGTCAGTATCCACAAAATAATCACTGAGATCTTAGTACAAACGGTGTTAAACCTGTACATCAATCTGGGGAGAACTGACACCTTTACGATGTCGGGTCTTCCAATTCAGGAATTTACTATGTCTTCATTTGTTTAAATCTTTTAAGATTTCTTTCATCTGCATTTTATTATTTTCAATATACAATTCATGCATATGTTTTGTTAGATATGCACCTAAGTATTGCATGTTTTTTAAATGATAAATGGTATTATGTTTTACATTTTTGTTTCTGCAGAAACAGAGTTCTGTTTCTTCCCTTCCGATCTGTATAACGTCTGTGTCCTTTCCTTGGCTTATTGCAACACCTGCTAGTCCCACCACCGTGTGGAATAACAGAGATGGAAGCAGACACCCTCTCCTCATTCCTGAGAAAAGGGGAAGCGCCCAGTCTCCATTATTAGGTGTAACATGAGCTATTGGCGTCTTGTAGATGATTTTATTAAGCTCAGGAAGTTCTTCTCTATTCTTGATTTTCTGAGAAGTTTTTTCATGAATTGAATCAATGTTGAATTTTGACAAGTGCTTGACAGTTATGTGGTTTTTATTATTTCATCTTGCTAAAGTATTCTTGAACTACTCTTTATCTGATTTTGGTATCTGGGTAAAAATGGGCTTTGGAAATGAATTACAAAGTTCTCTCTTTTCTATTTTCTGGAAGAGATTATGTAGAAGTGGTATTAATTCTTTAAATGTTTGGTAGAATTCTTCAGTGAAATCATTTGGGCCTGAAGATTTCTTTTTTGGGGGGAGTTTTCAATTGTGAATTTATATCTTAAGCAATTCTATGGCTTTTTCAAATTATCTATTTTATAGTAGATAAGTTTGTGCTTTGTGAGGAGTGGATCCACTTCATCTAATTTTTCTGTATATGTGTCTAGAGTTGTTCATTGTATCCCCTTATTACTTTTTTTGTGGCTGCATATTCTATAGCAGTATTCCCGCAGAAGATTATTTAAAACATCTTTATACCTGAATTTATACCTGAATTTATTTACGTCTTTATACCTGAATTTATCCAAATCTAATAACACAAAATAATTTGTCACCTGTCTCTCTTACATAGCGTCACAGCCCTTTTTATGCTGCCCTTTCCTCAACATCCCCAAATGCCTGGGGAATGGATGTCTGGCTGACGGTGGGTTCGTGGAGCTGGGCTGCCCACAGTGACTCAGGGTACCTTCCAGTCTCCAGCCCTGGATGTGCTTCTGGTGGTGCAGCCACGAAACCTTGGAATTGGCCAAGGCTCAGTGAGTCTCAGCCCTTTATTGTCCAGTGTGTTTTAAAGCAGCTATAGGCGCAAATGTCCAAGGAGTTTAAGGAGAAGCAGCAAAAGACCAAGTCCAGGCAGGTTAAAAAAGGGGAGGGGTGCAGAGTCCAGGGAGGCTGCCCCGCAGTGATGCTGGCTGCCAGGGCGTCACCAGCGGCTGGGGATCTTTCCCCTCGCCCTGGCCCTGGGACGAGCCCCGGGGAACCTTGTGTCTGGCAAGGGCAGAGGATGCCGTAAGTGGAGAGAAAACAGCTTACTCCTCTCTCCTCCACGCCCGCCCAGCTTGTAAAGAGGCTCTCTGCATCGATACAATATCTTTAGGCCCTTCTTACAGTTTTCCTTATTTGAGTCCTTATGGCTACCTCATCCCCCAGACGTGCCCACTGCTGTTTCTTCCCTGAGAACCTGAAACCCTCAGGAGGGTGACCTCCTGTCAGTGGGTGCTCAGAATAAACAGATATTTTCCTGGACTGGGGAGAACAACCTGGCTGGCCTCTTGAAAGGTGGCTCTGAGAATCCTCAGGTATGATGTTTATGACCAGGTGAGTATGGAGGGGTTGTGAGAAGCAAAGTTAGGAAGAAAAATGTGGAGAGCAGACTCATCTTGGCTGTGACCGGGGCGGGTCACCTTCCCAGGCTGACTAGGCCCCCTTGAGGCCCTCAATCCCATTCCCGAGCTCCTCAGGTCACTAGATTCACAAGTCACTAGATTCTCACTCTATCCAGGAAGAGTAATCAAGGTCTGAGGTCATCACCGCCACGATGAACACTTGACTGCACGTGGGCAGTAAAGGCTGTTATTCCTCAAACTGTGTATTCATGGGACCAGGCCAGTGAGTTCCTGGACCCCAAGTAACCCAGAAGGCCGTGACCACCATCACGGTGGTGAGAATGGAGATCCACCCATGTCGGTCTCAGCCACCACCTTCTAACTAAGGAGGAGCAGCCGGAGCATCGGGAGGGAGGAGGAAACCAGAGAGGATAGAAAGGGCCTTTCTTCCTCTAACCCTTCACCCTCCTCAGTCTGCTCTGAGCACTGAGGACATTCATCTTCCGAGAGATGCTCCAAGTCTGCCCACCATCATTTCTGGTTCGTCTCCTGAAAATAATAGGAAAATCATTCAACAGGGCAAATAAGAGGAATTTTGTGGTACTTCATTCTGGTGCGTGAGGTTTGGCTTGGCCTGTTTACTGGAGAACACGCTACCGGGTTCCCCGACTGCTGGAACCACCCTTGGACAGCCCCAGGGAAAGGAGTAGACGTTGATCAGAATCAGAGAGTGGGCCGCTTCCTGACGTGCACAGGAATTCAGAACGGGGCAGCCCTCTGGGAAGCACAGGCAGTTTTGGCTCAGTGAGCTTCATCCACTCAGCTAGAAGCCTTTTCCTCCAACAGTCCACTGGTGAGGGGCATAAAAGGGGTGGGGAAGAGTTGAACAAGCCAATTATTTTTATTTTTTAATCAATGTAATTGAGGTATAATTTACATACAATACAATTAGTACTTTTGTAAATACAGTTCAATTACTTTGACAAATATATGCCACCCTGTCTGTTTAAAAATCAAACTCCATTTCCCCAGAAATTTCTCTCGTGTCCCTTTGTGGAAAACACCTGACACCTGACACCTGACACGGTAAATAATCAATCATCTGATTTCTCTCACTACAAATTAGCTTTGCCTATTCTAATTTCATGTAAATGAAATCATACTGTATGAATTTTTGGTATTTGGTTTCTGTCACTCATTGTAAATGTTAGTGAGATTCATCCGTGTTTTGTATGTATCAGATATTCATTCATTTTATTGTTGAATAGTATTCGATTGTACGAATATCCATTTTGTTTATCCATTTATTGTTGATGAATATTTGAGCCATTATGAATAGAGGTTTTATGGTGGGACCCCCTTCCACCCAGAGAAGCCCATGTCTTTTTTTTTTTTTTTTTTTTCGGTACGCGGGCCTCTCACTGTTGTGGCCTCTCCCGTTGCGGGGCACAGGCTCCGGACGCGCAGGCTCAGCGACCATGGCTCATGGGCCCAGCCGCTCCACGGCACGTGGGATCTTTCCGGACTGGGGCACGAACCCATGTCCTCTGCATCGGCAGGCAGACTCTCAACCACTGCGCCACCAGGGAAGCCCCGAGAAGCCCATGTCTTAATACCTGGAATCTGAATGCTACCTTATATGGCCAAAGGGACCTGTAGTTGTAATTATTTCAGGATTTTGAGATGGAGAGATAATGCTAGATTATCTGGGTGGGCCTGAGAAATCACAACGGTCCTTATAAGACTGAGGCAGGCGGAGTCAGAGACACAGAGGGGAAGGTGATGTGATGACAAGCAGAGACTGGATTGGGGCCTTGACTACAGAGGAGGGGGCACAGGAGGCCACTGGGGGCTGAAAAGGCAAGAAAACAGACCCTTCCCACCCTGAGAGCCTCCAGAAGGAGCAGACCTACCAACACCTTGACTTTAGTCCAGTGGAACTGAGCTTGGATTTCTTACCTCAGAATTGTAACAGAATAAACTTGTATTTTTTTTAATTTAATTAATTTATTTTTGGCTGTGTTGGGTCTTCATTGCTGCATCCGGGCTTCTCATTGCGGTGGCTTCTCTTGTTGTGGAGCACGGGCTCTAGGCATGTGGGCTTCAGTAGTTGTGGCACACGGGCTTAGTTGCTCTGCAGCATGTGGGATCTTCCCGGACCAGGGATCAAACCCGTGTTCCCTGCATTGGCAGGTGGATTCTCAAGCACTGCGCCACCAGGGAAGCCCACTTGTATTGTTTTAAGCCACCAAGTTTGTGGACTTTGTTAAAGCAGCTTCTAAAACCATCCATGTTTGAGTCTTTGGGTTAACATACGTTTTCATTTCTTTTGCATGAAAATCCAGAGTCGAATGACTGGTCATATTGTAAGTGCTGCTTCCTTATAGGAATCTGCCAAACTGTCTTCCCAAGTGTTTGCACCACTTTCCACTCCACCCGCAATATACACAAAGTCCAGTGACTGCAAATCCAAACCAACACTTGAAGTGTAGTCTCGGGGTCTAGCCATTCTAGCGAGCGTGTGAAGTGCTCTCTTACTGTAGTTGTAACTCACGTTTTCCTGATGACCAATGATGCTGAGTCTCCCTCAGATTCATCTGGTCCATCCCTACGTCATGTCGTGTGAAGTGTCTGTTGGAATCTTTTGCTCCTTTCTCATCGGACGTGAGAGGCTAGCGCGTGGCGGGTATTTAGAGTGCCTCTACCATTCTCCTTGCCGGTAACTCCTGCGCCACCCCCCTCCTTCCAGCTGCACCTCCTGATCGTATTCCTCCTTTTCTGAGACCTAAATCCAGTATCACTTTCTTTCCTGAGAATATTTCCCCATAAGACATAATAACCTGGTCACAGGGTTGGATGGATGAATGAAAGACGAATAACAGTGAGTCTGGAACAAAGGGCGGAAAGTGGCATTTGTCTTTTGGGGCAAGGCCACCGTGGTCTCTAGTGTCTTCTTCCTTATTACTTACTTCAGAACCACTGCTGTCCTTTTCCTCTGAAATATAATCCTGAATAACCTGTTCTCAGTTACTGTGACCTACAGCCCACCGTTCCCTATGTGTCTAAGTTTTAGCTGTAGTCCTTAAAATGACCCCTTTCTCAAGGATATTTGCCTTTGAATAAGAATATTTTGAAGCCATAAAATGAAGGCTTGTTTAATAAGTGAATTTCCAGCACTGTGACAAATAGTGAATGAGATATTGTTGTGGATATAATTGGGTGGGTGATCTACTCTCCTTTTGCCAAAGGACCTGAAACAATTAGAGGCATCACTCAGGCAGAAGATGCCCAGCCCTGACCTTTTCTCATGGTGATGACTCTTCATCACTGTCCAAACCTTGGTTCTGTTCCCAGAGCATTTTGTTTTCTGGTCCAGCTCCACTGACCACATGTAGACCCATGACAAGGAAATTTTAAATGATATTGATGATCATAAGTTTTTAAATTTTTCTTGATAATGGATATATGTTCAATTTTCTGTTTGGAACAGAAAGAAAGAATGTATAAAGGTAAGTGTCAAGTCTCATTTTCTGTGTTTTCCAGTATAATCGTACAGCTGAGGCTTGCTCTGGGCTAGAGAAACTTTCAGCACTGGACAGTGGCCAATGGGATGAAATTTCCAGGGCTTCGTGGGGAAAAGGGCAACTGAGGAAGTGTAAAGAGGAGGACAGCCTTCACCTGAACAGGAAGAGATGAACATGTGATCCTGCTAGAGAAAAGGCTGAAACAAGACTATCCCAGGAATGGCTGCTTCTAATCCTTGGAAACGGCCATCTCTTTCCTTCCCTAGTAATTGAGTCCTAATCTGAATCCATTATTTTCAGCCTTGTTGCCACCAGGTAATTGATGAGGGAGCTCCCCTGCTCCCCTGCTCCCCGGCTTGATTGACATGAGGTTTCTCCACGCTCTGTACTGATTCCACACCTTCTATTTTCCTCCAGTTCTGAACGGCGGCCACAATCAGAGCACTGATCTCGGGCAGAGAATCTCCTCAAGCTGGAGATAAGGGAAGGGCCCTCTGACTGTGTCACTTTCCCCCCGTGCCCTGTGCTAGCCATTGACTCACCCCTCATTTATTCCTCAGATCTCTTTTACTTAGGGACCCTTTTTCTAAGTGTGTTTAACGTGACATAAAATTGTTTTCATGACTCCAGTTAAAGTTAATTTAACTGTCTACAAAATGCATTACCCTTGCTTCACAAATGTCTTGGCAACCTCTGCAAATCAGTGTCTTGTCTGATGCTGTTAAACAAAGTTCTAGGAAAAGTGGCACAGAAGCTTGGATGACCTGCTGTACGTTTGCACACGTAGTTGTGATGCCAAACACTTAGAGAAATTGAACGTAGGGCTGTGTGTGAATTACTCAGGATATTTAATTAGTATATTCAGTGGCTGTGTCCCATCCATTCACCCAAATGATTCGCAACATCTTATGGAAATAAAAGCAAAACAAAACATAACCAATTCCAATATGGTTGATACAATGAAATTAGAAATAAAAGAGGAACACTTGTTACTAACGACATCACCTGATGAGCACATCTTTGCTGTGACGGAGTGTCACCTAGATCCCTAAATTTCCCAATTAGAGCTGAGGGAAGCCATGCTCCATAAGGACACCCATCTGTGGGGCTTCATGACGCAGTGGAACAGAGCAGCTTTGGGCATTTCATCATGGAACACCTGCTCTCCTTAGCCACTGATTAATCAAGTAATGAATAAAAAGAGCTTGGTTAGAATAGATCCTGTAAAAGCAGAAGAAAATCAACACTATAAGTAGCCCAACATATATCATGCTAGAGAGCTCCAGAGAAAAACTTGAGGATCGCTGAACCTAACAATAGCTTCCAATTAGCAATCAGTCACTCACTGGGCTGGGGGATAAGAAGGGGGGTTGTTCTTTATCGAGCATACCCACTGAAATCAGGGCAAATGCAGGCTATTTTTAATTCATATATTTTACTTTTTAGAGCAGTTTCAGGTTAGCAGAAAAATCAAGTGGAAAGTATAAAGAATTCCCTTTAACCCCCTTATAACCACCCATCCCAAGCAATTTCCCTATTATTAACATTTTGCATTAATGTGGTCCATGTGTTATAAGTGTCGAATCAATATCGATCCGTCATTATTTACCAGCGTCCATTGTTTACGTAAGGATTCACTCTTGGTGTTGTACATTCTACGGGTTTTGACAAGTGTGTAATGGCGTGTGTCCACCGTCACAGGGTCATACTGGATAGCTTTACTGCCCTAAAAGGCCCCTGTGCTCCACCTACTCATCCGTCTCTCCTTCCCATTGGACCCCTGGCTAGCTGGACTCTTTTTGTTTTGTAACTTATTGTTTTGTTATAAAATTTAGGTTTTGGGCTTCCCTGGTGGCGCAGTGGTTGAGAGTCCGCCTGCCGATGCAGGGGACACGGGTTCATGCCCCGGTCCGGGAAGATCCCACATGCCGCGGAGCGGCTGGGCCCGTGAGCCATGGCCGCTGAGCCTGCGCGTCCGGAGCCTGTGCTCCGCAACGGGAGAGGCCACAACAGTGAGAGGCCCGCGTACCGCAAAAAAAAAAAACCTTAGGTTTTATAGTACACTTTTTTAACATATCACATTCCATCTTCAGTTTTTATTACATTAGTTCAGTAACAGCATAAGAACATTATATTCTTATATATTTGTACTCTAACTCTCTTGGCTTTAATGTGAAATGTAAGAAAAGAATATTTTGTTTTAACCACATCAATCTTCTTTAATCTTCAGTTCCTTGTGTTCCTTCTGGCAGAACTTCCTTCAATATTTATTGTAGTGAAGTTCTCCTGGTAATGAATTCTCTCAGCTTTTGTACGTCTGAAAATGTCTCTAACTTCACTGTTGAAAAATGGTTTTCAAGAGTATGAAATTCTCAGTTGACAGATATTTTTTTTCTTTCAGTACTTTAAAAACATCATCCCACTGTCTCCTGGCTTGCATTGTTTCTGAAATTGTCCTATGTATTTTCTATATTTATTCTTTGAATGTCATATGTATCCTTTATTTCCCTCACTGGATGCTTTTAAGATTTTTTCCTCACCCCTGGTTAACCTGCTCCCAGGATGTAGATTTCTCCGTGTGTGTGTGTGTGTGTGTGTGCGCGCGCACGCCTGTGTTTGAAATTCATTGAATTTCTTGGATCTGTGAACTTAGTTTTCAACAAATTTGGAAAATATCTTGACATTATTTACTTTTTTTTTTTGCTCTCCCTCCTCCCGCATCTCATCTCTCCTTTTGGACTCCAATTATACATATATCAGGCCATATATTATTTTTGTTATTGTTCACAGTTTCTGAGATATGGCTGGATACAGAGTTTGCTCATGTTGATCATAAAGCCTCATAAAAAAACTGATTAAACAGAATTAAACAGTATCTCCTAAATATATGTATATCTCTTCCATGATAACCAAGAGGTTTATATCAAGTGTGTTTACATAAACAGAGTTATAACGAAGAAGCAAACAGGTGGGAGAGAGAGGACGTCTGACTAATTCAGAGTTGTTGGAAGTCATCTGGTTAATCTGAACTAGACCCAATTTCCTCTTTGTTCCCCTCTGGATATGAAGGCCTGGTCAAGAAGATAAAGCGAATGAGACAGGCTGAGAGCAGCAAGGTCCACTCCTGTGATGCTGGCCACATGGGGATGAGCAGTCAGACAGATGCCTCCACCTGACGGCTTGGTGGACGCCCCACTCTGGTCACTTCTGATCCCTTCAGGGGAAGAAGGTGATGGTGCAGGAGCCTGGCTTCCTTCCCCCAAAGCCAGTCCCGTGAAGACTACAGGAGCTGCAAACAGGACAAAGCCCTGTCTTGAGAGTTAGTCACCCTCCACAGAAGCGCCGCATGGTAAGTTGCCCTCTAAGGAAGGCATGCATCCTTTAGAAAATGTGATAATTCCCAAAGGGCAACGTCAACCCCACATAATCCACCACCGAGAGCTCTGCCTTCTCCCCGGGAACACTGCTGTGAAGTCATTTTTTCAGGAGTAACGTACCACTGGCAGTGTGATCAGTCTGCTCTCTGCTTTAGTAACTGGTTCTTCGACTTGATTGTATACGGTGATTGTTTCTATATCGTTACACGTTTGCACAAATCATCATTTTAAATGGTTTGTGGCCTCACTGTAATTTACCTAACCATTTTCCTTTAGGCTGTCTCTATGCAATTCCATTTAAATATTTCATGAAGAGCATCTCTAATAATTTCTGAAGGCAAGAATATGATCATTGTGGGCCAAATATAAATATTTTCATGGTTCTTAATGAATGAGCCTATTTCTTTCCTGGAAAGATTATAGAAATGTATTGATACTCTTACCAATAGCTGTGGGTGTACCTGCCTCAAAGGACTGTCCCTGGAATTATTTATATATATATATATATGTTTAGCTGAGACTTGGCTTGTTCTTTGCTCTCACCGTAAGTGTTCAGGGCCCATTATGCTTGGAGTCTAGGACTAAGACAAAACTCTGGCCTAGATTTTGACAATAATTTTAATAATTATTTCCACCGAGTTTCCTAATATCCATATGTATTTGTCCACGGTGACGCGTCCTGTGCAGCCAACCTGAGTTGACCCTTTGGAAGCTGGGCTGCACTGACTGCAGTGGCAACAGTTCTGTGGGCCTTGAGAAGCTCACCCCTCTGTGTTCAACCCTCATTACCCACCTTGTTACCCATGGGGTATCCAGAGCACGGTGTCAGTGTCTTTGAACTTCTAAGAAACCCAGACAAAGTATCTTGAAGGCAACCCCTCCAGAATCCCTCCTCTCCCCATCCTTGCATCTCCAGGAGCTTTTCACAGGATCTTGGCTCTGCTGGGGTTTTCTGAGAGTAGACGGTGTATGTTTGGTGCTGTATTCCAGGGACAGATGGGGCAGGAAGGAGGATGGCGAGGGTATCATCATAAAGGTCCCAACCTGGGCAGCGAGGGCTCACCTGCCCCTGTCCCTCCAGCCCTCCACACGTAGGGACCCAGCAGTGCAAGGGCTTTCTGCCTCCATGGGTGATTATGAGTAGCCGTCTGGACCCAGAGCTTCTATTCAGCCAGGAGCTCAGGGGGTGAGGATGACCAGGGCTCCGTGCACAGAGCTGGGGAGGGAGAGAAAGGATCCCGCTCCGAAGAGAGAGACTACAGGATCTGAGAAGATCGTTCAGCCCCACATCACAGGAGTGAAATCTGGGCAGATGTTTAAATCGGCGGGCGTCACTCACGGGCAAGGTCAGGCCAGTGTCATCAGTGAGACTAACTGTGTGGCCAGGAAGAATGCGGAGGAAGCAGCCTTAACCACAGTATCTTGTTGTTGGGAGCGGCTCGGATTGAAGCCTCTGCTCAAGGTCGGAACCAAACCAGAGGTCTCGTGAAGTCATCTCCCCCGGCCTCTGCCACCCGCCAACAGGAAACTAGGAGTCTCTTGGTTGCCCTGAGCCCTCGATGAAAAGGTCACTAGCATTTCTGCAGGTTAGAGAGGGGATGCAGGGCAGGGAGTAGATGGTTATAGATCCTCGGCCACCTGCCTCTGGAAGGAACTGGTAACAGGAGGATGTGACTCTTCTCCTTGATGTCAGCACCTGCCCGGCAGCTCCCGCTACTTTCCAGGTGGGTCCAGCCAACAGCCGACGCGCATCTGGAAGTCCTCGCCCTTTACCAGCGGCTACTTCTGTGTTCAGAGTCTCTCAGGATGGTTACAGGTGGGCTCTCGGCACCTCTGCTAGTCCCCTCTCTCCCTCCCTGCCTCCCCTCCTGACATTTCCCTACGGAAGCCACAGCATTGTGTGCCTGGTGTCCTGGAGGCCTCGTCTTCAGCATCTAGGCTCCCTGCTGCCCTTGGTCCCCTTGAGGGCCTCCCGAATACTTCCAGGATCTCTGATCCACACGGAGTCTTTCAGTGAATAACTCTGAGCTCGAGGAACGCAACCTCACCCGGGGGGCCCCAGACGAGACAAGGGCCTGGGAGAGTCTGGTGAGGAGGCTGTCGTGGCCTCTGCCCAACCTGTGTCCCGGGCCCCCTCAGGCCAGGCAGCTTCCCGGGGAAATCAACGCCCGAACTGCATCATCACGAGTGCTGCAGAAACGAACGTCTGGGGGTGGGCGTGGTTCTGATGGAGCGTCTAGGCTCTGATCACCCCGATGTCTTCTCTCTGTTCCCCCAGCCCTAGAGATGGAAGCAGCTTCCTGCAGCCCCTCTCAGTGCAATGCCATTTTCCTTTTCTTTTCTTCTTTTTTTTGCATTTTCAAGACAGCCATCATCTGTTCAGCTAAATTCTCATTTTAAATTCTCTTTGGTAAAATAACTCACGTGGTTTGTTCTCCCAGCTGGACCCTGGTGTTACACAGCCAGCTCTGCTAACAGTTTGGAAAGGTACTTTAATCCTTTGGGTAGAGTTTCTCAATTTATGAAATGGAGTTGATAACATGTGACCTCAAAGGGTTGCCGTGGGGATTAACACCCCTATTTAAGACCTAGTACAGAGTCTGGCACAGAATAGGTGGTCACTACTGTCCCTTCCAATGCCAGCACCTTCGGGCCACCAGCACTCCAGGAAGGAAAGTGGCAGGACCCTACATCTGTGGAGGCTTTGGGACTATAAACTACCCAAGGATGAGACATGGGAAGTGCTCTCTCCTGGACGAGGATGGTAAAAACGATAGGACAGTGATGGCAAACACGCAGGAATCACTCAGCGTGAGTCAGGCACTACATGTATCATGCACCTATCCTTACGAAGTCTTTTATACTAGTACCATTAATCTGCATTTTACATGTTAGAAAACCAAGGCACAGAGACGTTAAGCAACTCATCCAAGGTCACACAGCTAACCAGCGGTAGACCTAGGATTCAAACCAGACAGCTTACCCCCAACATTTATGCTCAAAATCACTGCACTATTCTGCTCCCTGATAACCAATATTTCTTATTCTAGAATTTGCGATTCCCTACGCCCTGCATTCTCTCAGTTGATCCTTAACAACAATTCTGCAAAGCAAAGGGGACAGAAATTATCCCCCCGCCCCCCAGCTCTGAGACTAAGGAAACAGGATTAGTTTCACACCTCAGAAGTGGGATTTGAACTCATTTATTTTTCTGACACCTGACACGAAACCTGAGCTGTTTCTTCGGAACTGTGGCTTTCTGGGGGGCCCCCGTGTACGCAGCGAAGCCGCCCGCAGCTGTAGGCCCCTGCGCGTCTCTCTGCCGGCCCGAGATCACTGCGCTTGTTTTATTTGAAGCTGACCGCTCGCAACACATCCGTCCGAGGTGAGCTGGCAGCACGTCTGCGTCCTACAGCGCCCCTGCGCGGGGTGGGCCCCACGAAGGTGGGGGAGGGAACCAGGCGCTTCCACCTGACCCTGCCAAGCGGCTTCGCGCCGATTCCTCCCCAAACGCCCTCCAGTGACAGAGCAATTTCTCAGCACAGAAGTGGTGGCGCTCACAGAACGAGGCAAATGAGGCCGAGGCGGCACTGACTCAGAAAGAGCAGCAATATTATCCTAAGGGCGCTGAGGTAGAACCTACTCATGGGAGGAAACTGACCCTGAAATCATACCCGTGGGCGCTTCTCCCGGTTCCCCGACCGCTCCCAGGGCCTCCTCCGCCCTCGCCCCCGCCCTGCAGTCACAGGCTCTGCGTTGAAAGCAGCCCCTCAGCGGCAGCCTCGCCCCCAGCCCCGGGGTGGGCAGGGCGGATGCGGGGGGCTGGGGGAGTCAGACCCCGCCCCTGTGAGCGGGTCTCCTCGGGGTTGAGCCCACAGTGACTGAAGCGACTCCTGCCGAAGAGCTTTTCAGAGCCGAGGCCCCTTCAGGTGACCGTCGTGGCCTGGACACTAAAGTGAAAACTTTAAATCAGGCATTTATTCTTCTCCTCTTTGGGCCCCGCAGACGTGTCTGGTTTTGTCTGGAGCCGCTCAGGCTGCCCTGAAGTCACCTTCCCCGTCTCCCACCCTGACTCGGATCACTGGTCCCTCCCTCTGCACCCTCCCGCCTGCATTTAAGGGTCCCCCTCTCGCACCTGCTTCAGGGCGCAGCTGGCACAGCTTATGGTCTGGCTCCTCTGCTTGGAGACTGAGGGGGGCTCCTTTGAGGGGGGACGAGAGCTCTGCTTCCTGTTCCCAGGTCCTCACACGGTGACTGAGAATCACACCGTCTAAAGCTGCCCCTGGCCCTGCTCTGTGGATTCATCAGGTTTCCTGGCCAACCTTGACCTTCTCTGAGCTCCGGGCATCGCATCAGCCAAGGTCCCACGCAGGCAGAGCAAGGATGCTCAGCCCCATGAGGGGTGACGGGCTGCTTCCAGGTCCACGGATGCGGGCACTCCACCAATGTCCACAGGGTTCAGAGCGCAGTGGCGCTCCCGCCGTCCCCTCCACGTGCACACACCCCCGCACTCGATACCCACACACACTCATACACACACGCACATACACACACACACATGCACACAGGCACACGTGCACGCACACACCCGCACACAATACACACCTGTGCGCACATACCCGCGCACACGCACACACACATGCACACACTGGGTCTATCTTCAGCTGAATTATGCTCTCTCCAGCCCTTTTGCAGGAAAAGGAGTTGCTGTCTCTGAACCTTTCCCTTTGCATTCTGTTCACTACAGGAGGCCTTTCCAGGAGTGGGTCCTGGAAGCAGGTGCACAGACGTGGGGTGGGAGTGGGAGATGCACAGACCACGTAGTGCATGGATGGCATGCGAGAGAAACACTCTAACGACATTTCGTACTTTCACGCCCCGATCTCCACCCTGCCCTAGTTGGTCACAGCCACTCCCAGCAACTGGGAGATGCTAAAGGTGATGCAGGAACCACTGGATTCCAGGCTCCAGGGATTCAGATGCTCCCCAGCACCCAGGCTGACCCCGTCATCATGGCTGTGTCCCTGAGGGCCAGACTCTGCCAGGACATCCCTCGGGTGATGTGTCCCTGAGGGCCAGACTCTGCCAGGACATCCCTGCCAGGACATCCCTCGGGTGAAGGTGCTTTGTCAGAACAGCTGGTATTCCCTCTCCTCCCTTCTGATGCTTCAGGTTGGCCAGACGCCCGCTGTCCGAGAGGCAGAGCAGTTTCCATCCATCAACTGCATCAAATGAGGCGATGGGTGACTCCTAGAGCCTCCCCTGGGGGACAGAGGTACGAACGCACCTCCCAGGAGTGAGGAGGTGACAGGGGCTTGGAGGAGGAAGGGGCGTGCCCAGGAGGGGTTAATGATGAGATGGGAGAAGCCTAGGAGGGAGGGAATAACCTGAGGGTACCAAGTCCCGCTCTCCCTAAACTCTTCCTGTGAAGCCCTGTGTTTCTGGGGTCGTGAAGAGAGAAGCAGCCCAGGATGGCGTCCAGATTCAGGTTGCATCCCTACTCTGCTCTTTGTGGCCCTGCTTGTCACGTGGCACGTGCTCCAAAAATACCTGTGCGAAGTGGATCAACCACTCAGAAGAGCTCGCACTTGGAGTTTGTGATCCTGGTGAGATTCCCGAGGTCCTGGAATCCAGGAAAGATGGGCTGGAAGCAAAGTGGATTCACATCCCGACAACATCACTCAGCGACCTTGAAATGGAGCAGGACCTGTGGTCCTTCCCCCGCCATGTGCTCAACCTGCCTTTTTTTTTTTTTTCTTTTTTTTTTGCAGTACGCGGGCCTCTCACTGTTGTGGCCTCTCCCGCTGCAGAGCACAGGCTCCGGGCGCGCAGGCTCAGTGGCCATGGCTCACGGGCCCAGCCGCTCCGGGGCATGTGGGATCTTCCCGGACCAGGGCATGAACCCACATCCCCTGCATCAGCAGGCGGACTCTCAACCACTGTGCCACCAGGGAAGCCCTCAACCTGTCTTTTGTCTGTAGAAAAACTTTGGTCAAAGAATCTGTTTAATCAGAGAAGGAGAAAATGCAGAAGCAAAGGAAAACAGCCAAACAGGACAAAGTAATAATAGTTTAATCATGAAAGACAAGGGTCTTTAGTTCCTCCTCAGGGCTACAGATAATATTCTGAGCCACATCCTGTGAGCTGTCCAAAACCCCCACCAGGTGGAAGAAGTTACCTACATCATGACCAGACTGTAGCCACGACATAGGCTGCCACAATTCTGAGAACTGGCCTCAAGAAAATGGGAACAAACTGACCCTGGAACTGAAGATTAATTGTACTTAAAACTTCCCTGGTGGCGCAGTGGTTAAGAATCCACCTGGCAATGCAGGGGACATGGGTTCAATCCCTAGTCTGGGAAGATCCCACATGCCGTGTAGCAACTAAGCCCGTGCGCCACAACTACTGAGCCTGCACTCTAGAGCCCGTGAGCCACAACTACTGACCCCACGTGCCACAACTACTGAAGTCCGTGTGCCTAGAGCCCGTGCTCTGCAACAAAAGAAACCACCACAATGAGAAGCCCATGTACAGCAACGAAGACCCAACACAGCCAAAAATAAATAAATAAATAAATTTAAAAAACAAAACAAAACAATTAAGATGACGCTGATCAGACCACTGCATGACCAACTTCAAGATGACTGTCAGAGCTGGTGGTGCAGTTTCTGCATGTAGCCCCTTCCCTCTGCCTATAAAAGCTCTTGCCCCCTGATTGTCGGGGTGGGGTGGTGGTGGTGGAAGTTGGCCTTTGGACAGGAGTCTGCCCGCTCACCCCAGGTTGCTGGCATCTAAAATGAAGCAAACTTTCCTTTCCAGCAATCTGGCGTCCTTATTGGCTTCAGAGCTGCGAGCAGCCGGACCGTACTTTCGATATCAACCTGATCTTGAGGAAAGAGAAAGAACTCCACATTTGAGTTGGTTCACTTCCTTAACCCCCTCACCACACTCCTTTAAAGTAGTCAGACAACAGCCTTATTTTTCGAATCAGGAGACTGAGTCCCACAGAGATTCCTGGAGCAAAGCTCATCAGGCTGGTCGGCAGAAGAGCTGGGCTCTGGACCCCGGTTTCTGTGACTCCAAAGCCACTGTTTGGACCAGATTATATAGGTACAGCACTCACGGCAGTGCTCTCGTTTATAGCACAGGGACCGGGTACCACCAGGGTTGCTGGGGGGATGGTGAGATAACATAAGAAAAGGCCACGCACAGTTCCTTGGCGACAAATGTTAATCACCAGCAATTACTGGTTTGTCCTCCACTGCAGAGAGGGATCCACACGGTACCTGGCAGTGTTAACAAACTTGTCAATGAGGTCAAAACCCATTATGAGTCCCACTGCTTCCCCAGCAGCCTGGCCACCACATCGATGTGGTTATTATACCCTAACTTATTTAAGGAAGGATTTAAGGCAGCTTATAAAGATGAAAGCGGCTCAACGACTTAAAGTGTAAATTGTGTGGAAGAAGACGCAAGCACAGAGGACAAGTGAGCAAAGACCAGGCGTGAGCTGCTGTGCAAACACCCACCTCACCCCGCGTGTGCACCACGTGTACTTACTGACGCTGGGCCCACTTTTGGCGTAAAGACTTCTACAAGCTAAAGCATGGCAGGAAACGGGAATGCAGTTTGTTTTCTGGGAGACGTTCACCCTCCCTCTTGATGGAGGTCAGGGGTGTCTCCGCACAGAGAGGACGCGGCTCTCCCTCCACCACACGAGAAAGCTGGGAGCTTAAGCCACCCCTGCAGGAGGAGCGGGGACCCCACCCAGCATCTGAGAGCCATTACTCTTGGTGCTGCCACTGCCATCAGCGTCTATAGAGCAGCACGTGTCACGTTCCTCCACCCTCAGCCCTGGCCTGTTCATCCCCATGTCTGTGCATCGAAATCCACCTTCCAGCCCCAGCCAAACACCTGCTCCTCTAGAGAAGCAATCTCTCCTTTTTCTGAACTCCCACAGGAGGGTGTGTGTGTATGTGTCTCTGTGTCTCTGTGTGCGTGCCTGTGTGTCTGTGTGTGTGTGTATGTGTATGTGTGTGTCTCTGTATGTGTCTGTGTGTGTGTCTGTGTGTGTATCTCTGTGTGTCTGTGTGTGTCTGTGTGTGTCTGTATATGTATGTCTGTGCATGTGTATCTGTTTGTGTGCCTGTCTCTGTGTATGTGTCTGTGTGTGTGTGTTTGGGAAGAGGAGTGAGTGGAGCTTAGGGTCTGGGGACAAGACTCTCCTGAACACTTTAAAAAAGTGTATAAAATGGTTCTTACATGCAAGTGTGAATAAGCAGTACAGCAAATATACTGTCACAATTCTGAGTGGCGCCAGGTGGTTCCCGGACTCGTCTGTCGCGGGTTCTGTCTTGGCTCTGCTCTCTGTGGATCTGTAGAGATTACAGCACCCTTTTTGACAGAAAGCAGAGCCCAGGAGAGGAGCTCTGCTTTCAGCTCCTTTGCTGAGCTCCCGCCCTCCTTCTGCCCTTGGCCTCCACGCTCCCCACCCTCCCCAGGGCACAGGGCAGGCAGAAGAGGGTCCCGCGGCAGAAGCAGCCCAGCACTCGTGCTCCTGGACTTCAGCGTCTTGGTTTTGACCTTTGACTCCACCCCTGCACCCCAGCGGCCCCTTTGCCACTGGAAGCAACGTTCCCTCGATTCCCCTCCTCATCCAGAAGCCGGGAGTCTTCTCCGAGTTTTCCCACGTTTAACCCTCTCAGCGATGCAGTTGAGAGAGAAGGCGGGGGTCTCGAAGCTTCGGGGAAAATGCCATCTCCCTCCTGAGCTGCTGCCGGTGAGTCACACTTGGCCTGGCTGGGTCTCCCCGACTCCGCTGCTCAGGCCCCCGCCCCTCCCCACAGGGCCACTCGTCCCTGAGTTCCAGCAGGGGACCTGCTCCCTCTCCTGGCTGTTCACACAGGCCTTGGGACTTCAGCATGTGGTGACAAAGCTGACCCACCCGTGACCTAGCTCCCCACTTTTACGAGCACCTGCCCTGAATCAGGACCCTCTGTGCTGCTCCCCCCGAGGCCACCTCGTGGAGGAGCTGGGGCATGGGACCTGGTCGCAGCACCCCAGGGCCCTCTGTCCAGTGTCCTGTGTCCCCGGCGCTGGCCCTGTTCCCCTATCCCCCTCTGTCCCCCTCCTGCTTCACCCTTTCCAGGTCTTAGATCTCTTGATGCACCTCTTGGCATCTTTGTCTCTTTGTATCTAATTGGTTCTTAGTAGTTACTTATGAAACAGTCTGTAAAACTATGTCTCCATCAGGACACCCCAATACAAGAGTCCCCATTGGCTGGTACGAGATGCCAGTAATTACGTTTCCCCTCTTGTGGGAACGAGGCGTGGGGAGCAGGCAGGGGACCGAGGGCCAGCCCCTCAGGAGCTGCACTGACCGCTCAGAAACGCTGACCACCTTCGGGAAGGCAGCTCCCCGGCTTTCCCGGGCAGCCCCCAGGGCGGGGGCTCCTCCCTCAGCCCCGGCTCAGCCTCCAGAGCGAATGAGGGGCTCGGTGCAAACGGCCGCCGGTGAACCCGTTACCCATGTGAAAATAGCACTGGATCTGAGTATCCTTTTATTTTTATTTCTAAAGCCTCTGTTGTACAAGCCTTCAACTTGGGGCAATGTGCTCATAAAACACAATTCCGGCACAGAGCGGCGACGATTAAATTAAAACTTAACGGGGCCTGACAGCTGAGGACGTTGGAGTGGGAGAGGCAGAGCCCTTGTGGTCCTTCCGATCCGAGCCGGCCTCCCTGTCAGCGACTCGCAGGGCGGACGTCGCGGCTGAAAACCAGCCAAAGCCGGAGAAGTTCCTGTGCGGGGAGAAGAAAGAGCGGGCCAGCTCCCGGCTTCTGTCTTCTTCCGGACCAGTGGCCACCGCAGGGCCTTGGCTTCGTCTGGCCTCACTTGAACTCTCTGGGCTGGCCCCGCCCCCTGCTGGCTCACCGTGGGCGGGGTCTGGGCCCGCGCTTCCTCCGCTTCCTGGGGGAAGAGCCCAGGGTGGGGAGTAAGGCAGAAAAGAGATGTAAAGGAGAGCGAGCTGGCTGCTGTGATGTGGTCCTGTCGCGGGCAAGGCTCCGGGAGTGAGTGAGCCTGCAGGACGGTAGGTCTGGAGACGATGCCCCCCAGCCGCCCAGAGTCTCAGGCTCGGCTATGGGGTGAAGTCTCTTCTCAACAGTCAGGTTAAGAAAAGGCATAAACAGTGCGTCTGCAGCTGGAGCCCTGGAGCCAAAGGACACGGCAGTTAACGCCGGGGGTGAGGGGGAGGAGGGCGACTTGGGGAGACGCTCAGCGGGCGTGGTAGTTTCAGGAAAAGCTTCAGACTTTCAACAAATCCCTTATCCCCCTTCTCTCTCTTGCCCTTCCAGCCGCTTCAGAATTGATATGAAGTTGCTGTTTACTAACTCGGCTCTGCCCAGACTTTTCCAGACCTTTTGGGAGAAATGGCAGTTTTCACTGCAAAGCGTTCTCACAGCTAAAGTCCTGAGGGGTGTGCGGTGCGGGGCCCGTGTGGGCAGTGACTGAGCACAGAAGGCGTCCACACCCTCCCACGGCTGGGGTCCCTGCCTCCAGCCGGGTGGGGAGGTCGGGGGCTTTCGGGGTGAGAGGTGTGAGCCCAGGCGTCACCCTCGCCCGTGTGCTGGGCGGCGCCTCTTCTGCGCCCTGGGGCTGCTTCTCTGCAGCTGTCACCAGGCCAGCTTCCCCTGCCTCTGTCTCTCCTCCATCCCAACCTCCCGCCCCGTGGAGAGGACAGGGTGGTGAGGTGTAGGCAGCGGTGGGCCAGCCTGGGGTTCTGTGGCTCCGAAGTGTGCGGAGGCTCACTCCTCCCCCCGGCCCTGAGGGGGGCAGTTTGGTCCCTGGGTCACCCAGATGCAGTCAGAGTCCAGGACGGCACCTTCTTGCCCGTGGATCCTGGCCCGAGGGGCTAGAGGCAGGAAACGCACCCAGAGCCTCACTCTCTCTGTTCCCCCTGCAGTGGTCACATCACGTCTGCACCAAGGTCGCATCACCGAGACTGTGCACAGGGACCTGGACGCACCCACGCACATGCTCCTCCATGGATTGAAGAGGGAAGGTTCCCGGGAACAGGTGGGAGCATCCCTGGGGGTCACAGCGCAGGGTCCCCTCCAGAAGACCCCTTCCCGGCTCAGAGGCGAGTGTGGGGGTGGAGGGTGGGAGGAGGGGACTCCTCCGCCCCTGCTCACTCCACAGCGCCCTCCAGGCCTCCACCTGCTTCCAAACACATCTGTGGAGGGGATGCTGGCTCCTGCCTTGTGAAGCTCAAGCTGGAGGACAAGAAACCCCTCCTCCTTCCCCTGCATCCCCAGGCCTGACCTCAGATGGAATTGGTGACCATGACCGTGCATGGTGCTTGCAGGTGGGGGCCAGTGTCCTTGCTCTAAACGCAGGATCTTCCCCTGCCTGTCGAGTGTGTAACCCTGAACTCAAATGGGCTTTTTGGCTACATTTGTCAAATCAACTCAATCCAACACTGCCTCGAAAGGGTGCGTTTAAAATAAGAAATGAGTTGAAGAATGCAAAATATAGCCCACAAGACAGCATCATCCCACGTGCTTCTCCATATGTCTCCTGGGCTCCTCAGGCCCCTCCTTCTGGCCGCTGAGCCACCTCCTGTAGACCCCCCAAGCCCGCACCGCCCACCGTGGGGCAGCTGAGGGGACAGGTCCACGTGACAACATCAGAGCCATTATGTCAGGGATCTGAGTCCACCAAGGACACACTGGAGTCCCGCGGGGCTTTGCTGAGGGCAGGTTCAGGTGAGATCAGTGACTCTCCATCGCAGCTGGGCCTCAGGGTCATTGGAGGAGATTTATGTGTTTCTATCCAGGCCTTATCCTGGAAAATTCTAATCAGAAGATATGAGGTGTAATTCACAAGACTGTTTAAAAAAATCCATAGGTGATTATGCTGCATCCAGTGTGAAAACCACTGGACTAGATCATTGGAAATGGTATTGAAATTAAGATTGTGTGTCCATCGAAGGTGGGTCAGGTTTGGATTTGCCTCACTGAACTGATTTAAAAACACAGGATGTTGGACTGTGTTTCTAGTTCTTCCTGGAAGAGGCGTGGGCTGTGTGGCACCTGAAGGCTTTTCATGGTCCAGAATGTCCCTTGTATCACGTCAGCTTTACTTGTGTGAGGGCAGGACCCCGGCATGTGAAAAAAAAAAAATCACTTGCTTCCGTATGTGCCATTTCAGCTAAAATGTCACCTCAAGGGCACAGGAACCAAAGTCACTTCCGGGGCCTCCCTCCAGTTGCTGCCGTGATGCCGATCACAGCGGCCTGGGTGTCTTCCCCACCTGGCACGTCTAATCCCCTGATCTGAACACCCGGCTCTCTTGTGACCCAGCACAGACTCTCCAGGAGATTTCAAAGCTTCCATCCCAGCCGGGTGGACCAGAATCTTCCATCCTGGTTATCCGCCATCCTGCCCATTGAGGTGGCTGTCACCCTGTGAGGACCACGAGACGCCGTCAGGAGGGAACAGCGAAGTGACCTAAATCTCTGGCTGGAGGAGGCACATCCTATGCTCGCTCTCCCGTAGCTGGTGCTGCAGATGAGCCAGGGCGCCCTGTGTGTCCTGGTTTACGGAGCAGAAGGTACGGTCACCCACGAAACCGTCAGGGACCTCTCTGCACCCAGGGCAGGTTCTAAGGCATGAAAGATCAATTCTGTGGAGACTCCTTGGCCCCAGAGCTGCTGGGGAATCTGCCAGAGAGCCCATGGTTTCCATAGAAACTACGGATGAGTTTAGCATGAGTCCCCGTCCTGCCACTCAGGTCCTAGAAGAAAGATCAGTAGCAGGGGGACGATCGCTGGGCTAGGGCTCCCTACCCCTGGCTGTGAGCGGACCAAGCCCGTCGGGATGAGGCCCACGGGGAGGAGACGGGCCCTTCTCCACCCCGAGAGGAGGCCCAAGTCTTGGATCCGTTTGGAAGACCCAACGCTTGCATCTTTCGCTCCAATGTAAGTCCGAGTTAGAAATTGCCTTTAACCTATAAATCACTGCAAGTACTTTTGCAGAGGCAAAGTTGAGAACTTACCTAAATAAACTAGAATAAAGTGTGTAAACAGTGCAATCAGTCCGCTTCTTCTGCCCGTTTTCCCCTTTGCTTCTGGAATCCTGAGCGTAAGTGTGGACAGTACACGCTCACGCAGCCCTCCTACTCCAGGAAAATTACCTTTTTCTATTTTTACAGATGATCTCCCAGTAGGAAACTTCCCAAACTATAGAAGGTTATTTTTGTTATCTCTTTAACCTATATTTTTGTTGTTGCAATTTAAACTTTTCTCTAGTTATATACCAGGTGAAATTTTGAAAAATAACAAACACGCACAACCATAAGACTTGAAGATCCTGTCCCCTGCCAGGCACTTTGGATCATCTCCCATGCGCTGAAACCTCACCATATGTTCTCAATCTCTCTCCCACAGGCTCCACAGATCACTGGAATTTCTTTTTTCTTTTGCTTTTTTTTTTTTTTTTTGCGGTACGCGGGCCTCTCACTGTTGCGGCCTCTCCCGTTGCGGAGCACAGGCTCCGGATGCGCAGGCTCAGCGGCCATGGCTCACGGGCCCAGCCGCTCCGCGGCATGTGGGATCTTCCCGGACCGGGGCACGAACCCGTGTCCCCTGCATTGTGGACTCTCAACCACTGCGCCACCAGGAAAGCCCCCTGGAATTTCTTTTTTTGCTCTCAGATTCAAGGAGGTTTAAGAAGGAAACTCCTAAGGCTTTTGAAATGTGGAGGCTCTGGGGCCTGGGACCGGGTGGAGAAGAATATCCCTCCAAGGCGAGGATCCAAGGTAAGCGTCTGTAGCAGGCGATCAGGCCTCCCCGGAGGCGTCTTCCCTCTGTGAGATGAACACAGGTGTTCTGGTCCCCAAACAAGAAGTCCTCTGGATGACCAGGGCTGCCTTCACAGCCAGGATGGTCCTTTCATCCCGAGAGGCTGGTGGAGATGGACCCGCCTCCTTCTGGACCCTGCGGCCCCGGGAACTGTGTTCCAGGCCTAGGTGCTCCAAGCCCCTCCTGCCCTTCTAGCTCCTCGCTGGGTGGGGCTCTCACGGGTCACAGCATCGGGGGGTCAACAGAGGCGCCAACTGGACGTTTGCTCAGGACAAGAGTCTGCTGCAAGGCCTGTGCTGCAACGTGCATTCAGACAGTTGAGTCCAACCAAGTCAAGCTTTGTGGGAAGAGAGTAAAAAGGGAAGAGCCCGGTCAGGTGACGGGTGATGAGGTCCTTTCAAGGAAGCAGACACGCCCAGGAGGATCACAGGATGCCCACCAGTTCAGGGGGACGACAGTCTGTGTTCCGGTTCCCGGTTCCATGACCCAGGGCCCTCGGCACAGAAGTGAGGGGTCTGGGAGGAGGGACTGGGGTCCCGGGCCCGGGTGTGCGCCGGCCTGGCAGAGAGGCAGGGAGGCCCCGCTTGGCTCTCGGCTCAGAACCAGGACCAGGCCTCCCCTCCCCACGCAGCCCCGGCCCTGCTGTGGAGGCCTTGGGACAGCCGGGGGCGGGGGGACTGCCCAGACAGGGGTCCCAGCAGCACTTACAGGGCCGCCTCGATGGACTGGATTTTCACCCAAAGCCGTTGAGAGGAAAAATGTGTTTATTTTGTAAGTCCTGGGATTTGCCCAGAGCCGTTTAATGATAGCCAAGAAAACACAGCAGTGTGTGTCTGTGTATTTTTCCTTTTAACGCTTCCCATCGGGGTGCTGGTCCCTGGGAGCAGTCCTGGCTGTGAGAGCCCTTGGATGGGGTCTTGATGGGCCGCCTGTCCCCCTGTGAGGTCTGCGGTGACCGGGGGCTGACGGTCAGCTGTGTCTAGGGAGGTGTCCACGCCCCTACTGTCGACCCCTCCCCACGGCTCCGGCTCCCCAGGCAGCCCCTGCGGAAGCCCCTGCGGCACTTGGGGCCTCAGCTGCAGCCCCTCCGACAGTACAGCATCGCCCCCGGGGGGCTCCACAGGCGGCCTGTGCTGTGGCCACACCTGTCTGAGAGGAGGGAGCACTGCGCGCTTCTGCGACGACTCAGCCACAGGTGGTCCTGCAAACAGCCAAGCCATTTCTGCTTCCATTCCATCTTCTGTGCTGGTCGGGGAGCTTCCCTCTCAGCTCCCTTCGTCTGGTGGTCTCAACACCTTCCCAGCACAGTGGCTCTTAGTAAATGCTGGTTCCTAATTCCCCCTCTGTCCCTGGCTGCTCCCGCCGGAGCCCACACCGTCTCTGTGCACCGCCCCCTCCCGGCTGTGCCTGGAACCCTGGACATAGCCCGCAGGGTGAGAAGGGGTCTCAGGATCAGGCCTCAGGGAGGATTCCCCGCCTCCTCCCAGCCCTGCCTGGTCTCCCACAGCCCCAGCCTCCCTCCCGGCCCAGAGTCCAAGGACCCTTCACCGTGGCCCTGCATCCCCCGGGGACCTGAGCTGGCAGCAGCGGGACGGCGGGCCGCCAGGGCCCCCTCTGCACCCCGTCCTCTGAGGGTCAGAGCTGCTCTGGGCAGGAGGGGGACTTGGGCTGGACTTGCCCTGAGAGGCCTCGGCGGTCCTGGTGGGCTGAAGCGTTCCTGCTGGGCTGGGGTTGAGGTCGGGATCCCCACATCCCTGCCCACACCCTGAGACTCGTCCCTCCTGGGGGCTGCTCGTCCAGCCCATATGGGATTATCACGCAGAGCAGGACCGAAAGCCCCGTTTCTACAGAAGGAGGCTAGTTTGCTTAGCTCCATGCGTGGCCATTAATTAGAAAAATTAATCTTAGCCACACAACAAAATAAAATTGATGATTCAGTGACAGCTAATCACTTGCTGGAAATGAAAGATGCCCTTACAATGAAGATTTATTTTGTGTTATTTCTTCCCCAAGCACTCTTAACTGACTGAATAATGTTGTAATGACCACTCTGATATTTCCACATGTACTTTTAAGAATTTATAAAGTGATCTGTCTTCTGAGGGGTCCAGGGAGGTCCTTGAACGGTACAGTTAAAGCAGGGGCGGGCAAGGCTCTCACCCCTCCAGGGCTTCAGACGGGTCACGCGCAGCCTTCGGAGCTGGGAGACCTGGGTAGGGGGCGTAAGGGGTGGATGCCCACCAGGAAGCTCCTCTGGACTGTGACAGGCGGCGAGATAAGCTCTCACCTCTCCCATGAGGCCGGGCTGACGAGACTCGGATACGACAGGGTTGGATGGCCCAGGGGCAAAGCCAGGGGAGCTCAGCAGCCTGTGGAAGCACCAAGGTGTGTGTGTGCACGTGTGCACACCTGTGTGCTGGGCCCGCGTGCAGGTGTGTACTGTGAGTGTTCACATCACACATGCACAGGTGTGAACACACACTTGTGCATGCAGGTCTATGTGTGCCTGGGATGTAAACGGAGGCCCTTGCCTCGCACCCCCGCAGGTCCCTCAGGTGTGGGTCCTCCTCGCAGGTCGGATTTAGGGCTGTGAGCGGCCTGAGCAGCCGGGAAGAGGAGGTTCTGGAGTCGGGGACTCAGGTCCCCTGGGAAGGCGGCCGAGCCTGGAGGCCACACCGCTGCCTCCGGTCCCTGTTCTCCAGAGTGGGCCTCTGCTTACTTTCGGATTTTCTTGTTGGTGTTTTGTTTTTGTGGTTGTTCTTGTTGACTTGTTTATATATTCTGGATATTAATCACTTATCAGACAGGTGATTTACAATTATTTTCTCCCTTCTGTAGGCTGGGTTTTCACTTCCTTGTCCTTTGATGCACAAAAGTTTTTAACTTTGAAAAAGTCCAAGTTGTCTATTTTTCTTCTGCTGCCAGTGCTTTTGGTGTCATATCTGACAGATCACTGCCCAATCCAATGCCATGACATGTTTCCCCTGTTTTCTTCTAAGCGTTTTATAGTCTTAGCTCTTATGTTTAGGTCTTTGATCCATTTTGAGTTAATTTTTGCAACTGGTTAGTTTTTGCACGGTGAGGGTCCAACTTCATTCTTCTGTGTGTGGATATACAGTTTCCCCAGCACTATTTGTTGGAAAATCTGTTCTATTCCCATTAAATGGTCTTGGCACCCTTCTCGAAAATCATTTGGCCGTATATGTGAGGCTTTATTTCTAGCCTCTCTACGCTATTCAGTTGGTTTCTATGTCTGTCTTTTGGGTTTGCTTACTGTAGCTTTGTAGTAAATGTGAAATCAGGAAGAGCAAGTTCTCTAACTTTTTAAAAAAGATTATATTGGCTTTTTGGGGTACGTGACAGTCCATAAGAATTTTAGAATGGGTTTTTCTATTTCAGCAAAAAAAAAAAAAAATGATATTGGGATTTTGAGAGGGATTGTATAGAAATCTATAGATCACTTTGGATAGTATTGGCATCTTAACATCTTCCAATTCACGAAAACAGCATGTTTTTTCCCCCTTTATGTCTTCTTTCATTTCTTTCAACTATACGTTATAGTTTTCAGTGTACAAGTCTTCTGCCTCATTGACTTAATTTATTCTAGAGTACTTGGGATCTATTATGATACCTTGTGATCTTTTGTTGAAAACTGGGCATCTGGAAAAGCAGCCTCCTCTCCGTGGCTCTGTGCTGGGGGCAGTCAGTCCGCTGATGAGCTAGAGGTACTCTGAGGCTGGGGACCAGCCCAAGGTGGAAGCTTCAGGTTTCCTCAGGTCTTCTCTGGGCACGTGTCCTGCCCAGGACTGCATGTGGCTTTCCTGTTTCTCTCATTCCCGTGGCTCTAACTTCTCTGCAAAACCTTAGGTGGTCTGTGAATGTCTCCACACGTGTTCTCCTGTTCCCGGTGTGGCGTCTGCTGGTCTGAGGTCCCCCTGCAGCTTTCCTGTCTCAGGACGCCTCCAGTCAGGTCAAAACTTTGCAGATCAGCTCTGTTCTGCTCCCTCCGGTTAGAGAGGGAACGGCAACCTGGTTTGTCTGCTCCCCCAAAGCAAGACCATGCTCCAAAGCAAGGGGTGCGTGGCAGCGAGAACCCCTCGGGCCTTCCTGCCGTTTCACCTGTCTTTTCCTTGATCAGGTACTTGCTTGCTTTCTGTTGATCATTACCCAGAACTCCTACAAGGCCAGTTCAGTGAATTCCTAGGGATTTTTTTTTTAATATTGGTTTGGGGGAACGAGAGCTCGGGGCTTGGTGATGTTCCTTTCTCAAGCTTTTTACAGTTCACACTTCAAATTTTTCTTTTATCTTTTTTTTTTTAACCATTTGGCAGAACAATATTTTTCCCTTTTTGCATTTTTAAATTTTTTACAAGTCAATTCACATTTCCTTTTGCTTTCCACACAACTTTAATCTGAAGGGTTGGATGTTCTGCAGTCATGGGGTTAAAGGTGCATGCAGCTGGCGCTGTATTAATGTCTGCCTGTGATCACAGACAGTCCTGTTTGCCATTTAGAGGAAGTAAAGGGATTGCAGGCTGCAGATATCTCCCTGGGGCAGCGTCAATGGACACATTCTGGATCGTCTGTCTGTTAGACAAAGTGAGACGATTTTTTCCTGCTTATAATGTAACACCTGTCTGTGTCCTTTTCCATCAGCTCCTGAATCTCGGGGAACACAAGCCCTTTGGGTTTTTTTTGTGTGTGATACGCGGGCCTCTCACTGTTGTGGCCTCTCCCACTGCGGAGCACAGGCTCCGGACGCGCAGGCTCAGCGGCCATGGCTCACGGGTCCAGCCGCTCCGCGGCATGTGGGATCTTCCCGGACCAGGGCACGAACCCGTGTCCCCTGCATTGGCAGGCGGACTCCCAACCACTGCGCCACCAGGGAAGCCCCCTTTGGTTGTTTTACTGAGGGAGACTGGAGTTGTTTTTCTAACTTGTTTACTCTTTAAGGCCACCTGGGAATGTCTAGTTATCTATTGGATATTTTCTGAATTTGAAATTTCATATTTCAATTTATTTGGTAACTAAATAATCTAATTCCGATTTGAGCCCATTTATGAAAAAGAGGATAAGACTTCACCTCCACTGAGACGTCTATTCCAGAATGCTTTTTGAACGTTTTCTGAAGAATACATCTTTATTTAGTTACAAATTTGAATCTTTGTTTATTCTGCCCTTAAAAGAAAGCTTTCTGAAATTGCCTTATGTAGTTGTATTCATTTCAACGTCTGCTCTAACAAATTACCACAAACATAATGGCTTCAGACAACATAAATGCATTCTGTAGTTCAGAAGTTAAAAATGTGTTTCGCTGGGCTAAAAATGAAATTTTACACATATGGTTTATTTAAATCTTGTCTCTTCTGTCTTCCCCATTTGATGGACTGACAATTGAACTATAGTCTAGAACAAAAATAATCTAAAGAAATTTGGTATTTTATAGAAAGAGAGAAGTGGTGACGGCCGCTTAGACAGGGCACAGCATCTTTGAGATGGGGTGTCCTAGAGTTAGAATTTGGAGACCTCAGCACACCGATTAAGAAGCTATTGAATATGTGGTGTTTTGATTCCTATTTTTTTGAAATACTGGTAAACATATAAATTTATTGATTTTGATATTTCAAAACTTTTCTGTAATAGCCATTGTTACATTAAGTCTGTGGTTTCCAGTTGGTTTTTTTTTTTTCGCCATCTACCAACAAAACACAAGAGTAAAGATCATGGTGCAACTTTATAACGGAGCCAGACGTGTTTCCAGGAGGAAAACAACCTAAAGTTGAATTTTGAAAGAGTACTGCCCTCAGGCCCCGCGCCACCTGCCCCTGAGATGGTAACTGACGTGCTGTAAGGACGGAGTCAGCCCGCTTGTTATGTGCTGTCTGCCACTGCTTTCATGCTGTAGCACTCAGGCGAGTTGAGTGGTTGTCCCAGAGAGGGTATGTCTCTCAAAGCCTAACCTGTGTTGATAGATTGAACGTGTTTACAACTGGTTCTGGGGGCTACTTGTAACCACGATTAAGGAACAATCTTTTCCTAAATTTGTGGGAAGTTTTAACACGTTCTCAGACTCCTTCACTCTCCCGTAGAAAGCTTCATGTTGCGTTTCGATGTCATAGACTCAAAAACCTCTCGTGGTCCTTGAGGCCCCTGGAATTGGGCCTTGGTCGACCCCTGTCCCCCGGCCCCGGCCCCCTCTACGTTCCTGCCACACCAGCCGTGGGCCATCCTACACACATGCAGCTCTCTTTCTGGAACATGATTCCTTCACGTCTTGTGGCTGGGGCCTCTGACTGTTGGATCTCAGCTCAGCTGTCACAGCACCAGACAGCAGCTGGGACTCAGGTCACCCAGCCCAGGCGCTGGCTGTCCCACTTCTGTGCTGTTTGTTTGTAGCACATGTCACTGGGGGAAATTAGCATATTTAACTCTTTACCCCCGTATCTCCCAGCTCTCACCGATGCTCCCAGACTGTGATCTAATGGGGGCTCTTCCTGGCTCCTTCCCACCTGCATCCCGAGCCCCGAGAAGCAACAGAGGACAAGGGCCCCATGTTTGGGGATCATCATAGTGGGGCTATTACCGTTCTATGACTAATACTACTGTGCAAATAGACTGTTACAGGGATTCAAATTGCTTCCACTTTGTGTCATCTCAGCGGAGCCTGACGAAGACCACATAAGCCCCTTTTAGACAGGAGGAAACGGATTCAAGCGCCATGACTAAATAAATGATTGGCTCAAAGACACAGGAAGTGGCAGAGCAGAGACGTTTCAACTCTAAGACGAGTTCTTTTTGGATTATGAGAACCATGGAAATGCTCTTAAGAGTTTGCAAACCCTGAATCTGCTTCACTTCCCCCACGTTTAAGCAGTGTGTGTCCCTGAAGGTGGGCGACCTCTGCCTGGTTGCAGGTTATCATTCTGCTCCAGGACATGCCGTCGCTGAGGACGGCTCTGGGTCACTCAGCAGAACCAAGCAGGCTGCGACCCCACTTCCCTTGAAACGCTGTGCACCAAACACCCAAGATGCAGAAACCCTAACTTCAGGTGCTGGGTGGAAAGAATCAGAACGTGCTCTGAATGGAAAGGGAAGGTAAATAATAGTGCATTGATGAAATACTAGAGAGGGAGGGGCTGGGGGTGGAGGGAGCGAGGCTCACTTTAGCGTCGGAACATCGGAAATGGTGCTGCAGGAAGAGCCGGTCCCTCCCATCCAGGCCGTTTCCAGGCACGGCCCCAGCTCAGCAGTCTAAGCTCCCAACCATCTTTGATATTTTAGTTTTAGCCGTTTGAGGGGGATTTGTGCCCTTGGCAATTTCCGCTCGAAGCTTAAGCAATTGGGCAGGAGGGTGAGCAGATCTGAGAGAGCGGCCCCTACAGCGACGGCGGAGGTGATGGGTTGAGGGTGTGGCGGAGTGAGGGCAAGCTGGGAGTTCTCCCATGCAGGGGGTCTCTTCTCCCTGCCCCACCCCCGGGAATGGGTTAATTAAGGAGGCTTATATTGTATGGAAAATATTCTTCTTGTGAATATGTTTTGGTTTTCGGCTTTGGTTTTCTGGAGAAAGGATCTACCTCGCATACTAAGTGTTAGGTTAGTAACCCCCAGAATGGATAGAAGCCATTGTGTAAAGACAACATTATTTGTGAGGGAGAGAAAAAAAACAAAGGCTAACACCTCCCCGCCCTCCGCCACACACGCGCCCCCCCCCCCGCCCCCGACTTCCTACCATGAACTGTGACGTTTATTTGCCATTCTTTTGGTTCTCTTCTTCTCTAGGTGACAAAATCCTGGGAAGCAAGACCAGGGCTCCGGAATCCGCAGGCAGAAAAGGTGAGCGAGCAAATGGGTGAGACTCATGGTGCAGAGGGAAGGCGTCAAGGGTTCCCCGGACCCACCAAAGGCTCAGGGAGCTTGGAATCAGGGAGAAGCTCCCTGGAGGCAGGTGAGGCTGGGTCTGGACAGTAACCGCAGGCCCGAGAGGACAGCAAGGAGCTGACTGGCGAACCTGGACAGGGATGCCCCCTCCCTCGCCCTTTCCCAATGTCACCGTATTTTGGATTAGCTGTGTCTCTATCAGGATCCAAGGATCAAGCCTGGGGCCGTGCGGTGAAGACCAGGAAGCCCCCGTCCCCGACCACGTGCTGCACCTGCTCAGACCAACGGTGCCGGGAAGCAGGGGAGCAGTGGCCCCAGAGTGGCTGTGAGGCCCCGATCCGAGGCTGCAGGGACAGAACCGTGGCCGGCCCTTTAAACAGCGGCCTTTGGAGCTCACCTCACCCCGAGGCCAGTTGTCCCCTGCAAGACGACAAGGCTAGAGCTTCCTTGTCTCCCAACAGACAGAGATTTAGGAAACAAGCACAGCTCACGATTGTCAGAGAGATTTACATCCCAAGCACGACCACACAAAACCTTCCCTGTGCCAGTTGCTCTAGGACTCCTGCCAGACCTGACTTATGGTGACTCTTCATCACGAGTGCCACCTTCCGCAGGAGGTCACACCCTGCTCAGTGTCTGCTGTAAAATGGGTTTTGCTGTGTTTGATGGACGCGTAGGGCAGGGAAGTTTGATGTGTGTCGTCACTGACCAGCAAGGCGTGGGTGGAAAATCCTTGGGCCGTACAGCTGGTTCTCCCCATTCTCCCCGAGTCCTCAAGGGGCCCTTTGGCTCCAGGCCAGGTGTGACCCAGGCCCGGCTGGTCACCCAGGCCCGGCTGGTCACCCAGGCCCGGCTGGTCACCCAGGCTCTGGTCTTGGGTGTGATGCAGAGGGCCTCGGGTTCTAGGACCCCTGGGTTCCGGCTTCTGTAACAACCAATGCCTTTCTGTCTCTTCACTGGTTTTCTCCTCTGAAATGGGGGGCTAATAACACCTGGCCCCCCTCACCTCAGTTTCATGGGCATCCACCGGATGGGCAATGGGGTCCAGTGAGGGAGGGGCAGGGGCTCCAGGCAAAGCCTCTCTCTGAAGGGGGCCAGGGCCCTGCGCCCACCCTCGGAGACCCAGACCCCCACCTGGGCACAGCTGGGGCAGCGAAGCCCCTCCCTGCAGTGAAGGGCTTGTCAGGAAGATTTCTATTCACTTGCCCAACACACTCCCCTGGGATGACCATTCTGTCCGGGCAGAGACCGGCCTGAAGCTATGGCCGGCGCCAGCTGCTTGCGCAGAGCCGGCTGTGCGCTCCTGAGATGTCCTGAGCCCTGTGGAACCCCACTCCTCAGGGCTGGCAGTGAAAGCCGTGAGCCCGGGGGGCGCTGGGCCTTCTAAGAGTCCCCCCAAGAACCCATGACACCTGTGGGCACACAGCAGCCGAGCAGGTGCCAGCCTTCCTCACCCCATCACCCACAGCTTAGCCACAGCCTGGCTGGTCCCCGACACAGAGTCCAGGGAGGAGGTGGGCCCAGCCTCGCCAGCGCTCCCGCTGCTGCACTGCAGACAGATGAAAAGCTGAATTCGTATAACAAATCTCGTATAACAACGCATCGTGAGGGAGCCACTGAAATCCTCCCCGAGCTAATGAATAAATCAACCCTTGACAGCTTCCCCCAATGGCTGTGACATGATAATTGGGCCTCATGTCATAACGTTAATGCTTTCAGTGCATTTGACTTTTGCTAATGAGATCCAATGTGCCTGACGGCACTTTTTGTCGTGGGGCAGCTGACGTGTGCTTGGCTGAGAGGTTACTCGTAACGTCCTTAGTGCAAACGGCCCTTGAAACCGGGAGAACAGAGTTGGGGAGAGGTCGCTGGGCTGTGACTTGGTCTGGGGTTACTGTTCACCTGCCTTTCCTCACTGCCCTCGGGGAAGTAAGGAAGCCTGGTACCTCCAGGGAGCCGGCGTCTGGGTGTAGGGACGAGGGACAGAGCTCCGGCTGCTGGAAGCTTCGCTGCCTGACACGCAGCACCCGCCCCTGGGAGCAGCCAGCATCGGGCCTGCGAAGCTGTCTGTCCAGGAAGGAGGCCCAGGGTGGGAGCCAGCAAGGTGGGGCGAGGCGCCCAGTGTCTTCATCGCTCCAGGCTCCCGACAAGCAGCCCAGGGATCAGGGGTAGAGGGAGCCCCACTCTCGAGTCGGGGGTCAGAAACTGTGGCCCCAGCCGGGCTGGCCCTCCTGTCTCTGGCTTCCTGGTCTGCAGATGCACCTGTGACTGTGCACCTCGTGTGTTGAAGGTCAGATGGTCCAGGTCCACAGAGACCACCTGCATGTCAGGGACGTTCTGGGGGGGCATCCTCTTGAGAAGAAGCCTCCACTCCGAGTTCAGGGGCTCCGGGTCCAGGCATCCCCATGTCTCAGTGAGGGGGAGAAGGGCCTCTCGCTGGGGTGCGGGGGTGGGTTCCAGGGCCTGGGGACCCGGCATCTACCCTCTGCTCTGTCACTGAAGCCCCAGAGGGAAGAGAGTGACAGCAAGGATGCGATTCTACGCTGAGCCCCACATCACCTGAGTCAGCGGCTCACTCTCCCTCCCGAGTTTCTGCTTCACCCCCCCAGGACGACCCCCCTCTCCCAGCTCTGCACCAGGCGTGGGCTTTCTTTCCCCAACCGAGCAGCCCCGACCTGGGGGTTTATGGGGCATCCTCACGTAGGGGTGACCCACTGTTAAGTCCTTTCCCAGCCCCTCTCTGTCTGATCTGGAGGTTGGGGGGAGCTGAAAATTCCACGCTCCTGAAAATGGCGCGGTCTTTCTGGTGACCAGGAGCCACCCAGAGTCCCTTCATTAGAACAAAAGACACTCCTGTCACCCAGGAAATCCCAAGAGGCTTGGGGCCCTGTACCAGGCTTGGGGCAGAGACCACACACATGATTTCTATGGTCTCATTTCATCTAGTTTGAGAACCTCCCTGTGCTGCCCTCAGCGACCTTGCTCAGTGGAGACTTGAGTTGAAGGTCACACAGGCACCCGCAGGGCTGCAGCCCCCAAGAGCCCCTGGCCACGCTGGGATCTGGTGGTCCAGGCCCTTCCGAGGCAGGGGGTCCTCCCCAGCTCAGCCCCGCGGCTCCTGGAGAACCAGAACCAGAGGGGCCTCAGCATTTCAGGGTGACCCACGGTTACATCGCCCTAAATGCGGGGTGTGGGTCACTTCCCGGGGTTGTAGGAGATGGAGGCGGAATAGAAAACGTCCTCTGTGCCCACAGTAGCAGCGCTTCACCTGACATCCCCACATCCTCTTAGAGGACGTGAATGTAACTGTAGCCTCGTTCTTGCACCAGCACGGAAGGTGACCACGTGCTCCCCCAGCTCGTGCATCCTAATGCTTCACTGTAATTGTTGTATTTCTAGGGAAGCAGATGTTTGGTCCCGACGCCTGTGAACACACATCTCTCCTTGGAGGGCTGCCTCTGAGTCAAGGAAAGGGAAGCTGGAAAGCGTCATATTCCCTGCCTGAAACGAGGAGTGAGGGGGAGAAAATAGGAGAACCAACACAAGGAAATGAATGTTTATATAAGTTATCATTTTTCTGTAACGAGTAACCACATGCCTGATCCCCGGGTTTAGAGAAATCTGCCTTTATACCCGACGTGCTGTGACCTCAGGGCCATTGCTGGAAGGCTCTGAGCCTTCATTCTTTTTGTAAAACAGAGATTACTTTGTATACGCTTGGGACCGTGGTGAGGCTTCCCTGCGAGGTGGTGTGTGGAGGCATCCAGCGTGCTTCAGGCAGCGACTGGTCGCCCGTCTTTGTGTGTCATCCTGACGCTACCATCATTCCGGTGGAAGGTCCATGGAGGCAAGCGCCTGGTGCTCGTTAGCCAGGTTGAATTACTCTGCAGCCGTGGACACGGAGCACAGATTCCTCCGAGCCCCCAGAGCCCCTCACCCCTGCCTGTGAGGCCCTGGCAGCTCTGAGCACAGACGTGTCTGTTGTTAGATGGAGGGTCTGGGGGGCCTTTCTCTGAGCGTCACTCAACTATGTTTCATTCACAGAAACCCCACTTTGGAGACGCCCAGGGGATTGGGTCTGCACCCTGCCTCTCCCCTGAACCCCCAAGAGCCCCCGACCTGCCCCTCTGCAGGCGTGTTGAGCTCACAGCAGGTGTGAATGGGCCTGGAGTCCCCTTCCAGTCAGGGTAGCCGAGAGCCGGAGCAGAAGGGAGAGGGCGTTTCATAAGCGTGCTGTGTGCTTTGTTCCAAAAATCCACGGGTGGGCCTGGAGCAAGGAAGCTGGCTGCGTGTGCTGTCGCTGGGCTGTCCCCGCAGGAAGACGGGGCTTGTACACTCGTGGCTCAGAGCTGACTCTTTTGGAAATGGACCCTCGGCAGTAACCGAGGGCTGAGACTGGGTTTTCAGACCCTGGGGAGGCCGAGAGAGAGGGGAGAGATGAAGAAGGATCTGTGTCAGGAATGGCCTGGGGGTCCCAGCAAACCGTCCCACCCCTGCTGGACAGTCCTCCTCAGCCTCGGCCTCTGTCTCCGAAGGCACCGCTGGCAGCTGCGCTGGACACAGCGGCAGGTTCCGTGAGGGCCGCACGGGCATCCGCAGCGACACAGCCCCGCAGGAGCAGGAACCTGGGGCCAGGAGGGGGTGGGAGAGACAGCGGCGTTCGCGGGGCACCCCAGGCCTGCACCCAGCCGGCCGGGAGCTCCCGGAGGGTGGCCTCGGGTGAAGGGAGGAGATGGAGGGGAGGCCTCTGCTCTGGGGGAGAGTGAGGCCTGTTCTAGAACATCAACAGATTGGAGCTGAGTGTGCGTGTGAGTTCAGCAAACGTGTGTACAGTGTGGGACCTGCCGGCTGCACCGCCCACCCAGCGGGCACGTGCGGTGAGGGCTCCCTGTGGGCGGGATCACAGCATCCCGTAGCCTTGAACTAGCCCTCAGCTGGAGCCAAATGCGCTGAAAAAGCTTTTGATGTTTTCAGTGTAAACCGTATACGTGGTCAGAACAGACCGTTTTATTTTACAGCCTGGCTCTGTGAAGTTGTGCATGTGTATGTGTGTGTGTCCATGTGTACACAGGTGTGCCCTTGTAGGCACTGTGCCTGCATGTGTGTGTGTGAAAAGAGGGGTATCACGGGCTGCTTCCTGGCCCAGGCCCCTCTGCAGGCCCGCCATGTGCGGATCCCCGAGCAGCGGGCGGTGTGGTCCCCGCCTTCTCGCCAGGATCCCTAGGCCACGGCATGGAGACTGTGGGATGGACAGGTGGCCACACCTGTAATTTCGAGCGGGGACCTGGGCTCTCCCTCACCCCTACGCCTCCACCTGGGTGGTCCCGAGAAATCTCTGAAGGCCTCCAGCCTGTACTCTTCCTATTGGCACAAAAGGTTGGGATGGGGGGCCCGGCCAGTAGCGCGGGGGGCCGTCTCTAGTCTAGCGATAAGGTATCCCCAGAGTACAGACGATTCTCTTCTTGATTTCCAACCTGTGTATCTTGTATTCTCTTTCTTGCCTCAATGGACAGGCTAGGACTTTGGGTACAAGGTTAAATAGAAGAGGTGAGAGGGTTCTTGGCTTCGTCCTAACCATAGTCTCTTACAATTAAGTACAATGTCAGATGGAGGTTTTTGTCACTTCCATTGCTTGTTCACTTGCCTCTTCTACCCTTTACCACTGTGAGAAAGATCCCTTCTATTCATAGTTACCTGAGAGTTTTATCAAGAATAGATGTGGAAACTTGTGAAATTATTTTATGTTTCTTCCATAAGAAAAGTGTGTTTTTCCTTCACTTGGTTAATGTGGTGAGTTATACTAATTGATGAATGTTGAAAACCACACTTGCGTTGCTCAGACAGATCCAAACTTGGCACGATGACTTACATTTCTTTGTACATGTGTAAATATGTATTTACTGTATAGCATTTGCTAGCACTTTATTAAGTACTTCTGTCTATTTAATGAAGGATATCTTTCTGTAGTTTTCTTTTTTTACGACTTTTTGGTTGTGATATTATTGTAATGTTGCATTTAGAGAATAAATTGGGTGTTTTCCCTGCTCAATTTTAAGAAAGAATTTGAGTAGTATTTGTATTATTTCATACTGAAATGTGGATAAAATTCTTCAGTGAAGCTATCTGGGTTTGAAGTTTTATTTGTGGGAAAAAATTTTTTATTACAAATTTAATACTTCTAATAGATGTAGGGCTTTTTGTCCTATATTTTGTCTTGATTCATTCCCGCTAATTTTTGTCCTTCCAAAAATTCATCTATTTCACCTAAATCACCAAGCATTTTGGCATGAAATTGTTCATAATAAATCATTATTACTTTAATGCCTGTAAAATCTGAGGATTTCCACTCTTTCCTTCTTCCTTCCATTTACTTCCTTTGGGTGCTTTGATCTTCTTTTGGCACCTTAAAAACTCAATTCATTGAATTTTAGGTCTTTCTTTTTTTCAGGTATAAGCATGTAGAGACAGAAGGTTTTGTGTAGCATTATTTTAACTAGATAGCGCAGATTTTCATATGCTGTGTTCTCATTTTCAATATATTTTCTAGCTACACTTGTGCTTTTCTTTCTTTGACACATGGGTTACTTAGAATTATGGTGTTTAATTTTCATATATTTGTATATTTTAAGATATAGTTTTATAATTCATTTCTAAACTCTCTTGTGGTCAACAAATATTCTCAGGATGATTTACTTTCTTTTTAGATATAGAACCTGGCAAAAGGTTTGTTGAATTCAATATTCCCCACGCACTTGAACTGAATGCCTTTTTGCCATTAAGTGCAGCATTTTATAAATTTCAATTAGATCACATTGTTTGACAGTGCTGTTCAAGTCATCTATATACTTATTGATTTTCTGTCTCCTTGTTCTATTACTGAGAGATGAATATTGAAAATTCTAACAACTATTACATAGTTGTCTATGTAAACTTTCTATTCAGCTTTTTGCTTCATGTACTTTGAAAATCTATTATTAGGTGCATACATATTTACAGTCTTCACGTCTTCTTGATGAATTTACCATCCAGTTCATCTTTATGAAATGTCCCTCTCTTTCCCTGCTAATATTCTTTGTCCTGAATATTAATACGTTCACTGCTTTTTTTTAGGATTAATGTTGGCATGGCATACAATTTTCCACTCTAGATTTTTCATCCGTGTCTTTATATTTAATATGCATTTTCTCTAGACAGATCATAATTAGGTCTTGCTTTTTCGTTCGGTGTGACAGTCACTGTCTCTTAATTGGCAGCTCATCACTAACACTTAATACAAACATCTCTCTGTTTAGGTTTATGTGCCCATATTGCTATATGGTCCCTATGCGTCACATCTGGGTTTTAACTTTTTCTCTTTTTTTCTGACTTCTTAAACTTTATTTTATTTTATTTTATTTTGTGGTACGCGGGCCTCTAACTGTTGTGGCCTCTCCCGTTGCGGAGCACAGGCTCCGGACGCGCAGGCTCAGCAGCCGTGGCTCACGGGCCCAGCCGCTCCGCGGCATGTGGGATCTTCCCGGACCGGGGCACGAACCCGTGTCCCCTGCATCGGCAGGCGGACTCTCAACCACTGCGCCACCAGGGAAGACCTCTTAAAGTTTATTTTGAGAGTATTTTAGACTACAGAGCCTTTGCAGAGGTAACACATGCTCCTTACACAGCTTTCGGCTGTGTTAACATCTCACTCTTGCAAATTAACCTGCCAACAAAATCTCTAACTGGACTTCACTGTGCCCACTGTTCCAGGACAACCCAGGGTCTCACCTCACCTTGAGTTGTCATCTTCTGTATTTTCCTCCCATACTTGACAGTTCCTCCATGTTGGCTTGCTTTCAGCAACCCTGACTCTTTTGGAAGAGTGCTGGTCAGGAAGCTTGCAGAATATGCCTCACTTGGGATTTGTTTTATTCTTCTCGTGGTTAAGCTGAGGTAATGGATTTTGTGTGTCGGGGGGAGATTTGCGCAGAGATGCTGTGTAACAGCACCATTCTGTCCCCTTACTGATGACGTGAAGCCCAGTTGTGGAGATGCCTGGAGGGTGTAAAAGTAGTGTAAAATCACTACATTTTCCATTATAAACAAGCACCTTTTGGGGAGAAGAACTTCAATGCTATGCAAACATCTGTTTCTCGATTGTCTTTTACCAACTGGTTCTGACATTCACTGGCTGATCTTGTGTGCAGCAATTATTATTCCTGTGATGTTCTGATAACGATTTTCATTCCCTCCTGTGTTTTTACAGTCATTGATTGTAATTCTTTTGTAAGGAAGATTTCTCCCTTCTCCAACATTTACTTTTGGGGGATTTTCCAGGTATCCTTCTTTTATTGATTTCTAGTTTAATTCTCTTATGGTCTCAGAACTTACTTTTTATGATTCTAATCTTTTAAATATGTTATGGATTGTTTTATGCTAAAAAATGTGATCTGTCTTGGTGAAAGCCCCACGTGCGCGTGAGAAGATGTGTTTTGCTGTCGTTGGATGGAGGATTCTATGAAAGTCAGCTTGGTCCTGCTGGTGGATGGTGTTGTTCAGGAGATCTAGAAACACCCTCACTGACACTCTGCTTACTTGTTCTGTCAATTACTGAGAAGTGAATAAAATCTGTGATTATGGACAGACCTATATTTCCTTGCTATTCTAGCAGTTTTGCTTCATATATATTTTAAGCTCTGTCATTAGCTGTGTGCACACTTAGTATTCCTGTCTTCCTGGAGAACTGACCCCTCATCATCCTGTAATGTCCCTGATGACATGTATTTTCCTGAAGACTACATTGCCTTCAATGTAGCTACTCAAGCTGTCTTTTGATTAAAATTGTATGATATATCTTTTTTCAAACTGTTCCATTTTAACCTCTCCATGTCTTCATGTTTAAAGTTGGTTTTTGATAGACAGCACTGAGTTGGCTCTAGCTTCATTTGTTTACTTTTAATCCAATCTATCAACCTCTGGCTCTTAACTGGTATGTGTGGACCATTCACACTTAATGTGATTATTGATACAGCTGGATTAAATCCATCATCTTGCTGTTTTCTATTTGTTCTGTTTTCCCTCTTCTGCTTTCCCTTAGGTTATTTGAGCATTTGTTAATCATTTTAGGTTCTGTATTGATTGGTATTTATACCATATGTGTGTATATGTATATATACATCTATACCTATGAACCCATACAGGTATCATACATATACACATACGGTATAAGTATTATGCATATATACATATGTATACATATATATATATATATATTTTACTAATTGCCTTAGGGTTTATAGTATATACCTTAAATTAATTGGAGCCCTTTATTCAAGTAGTACGATGCCTTTGCACATGTAGGACAAGGACCAACAGGGTTTTTCCCCAAGTCCTCACTCCATCCTTTTTCTCATTGTTCTCATTCGTATAGCTTTTACATAATCTATAAAAACACAGCACATTGTGGATAATTTTGCTTTAGATAGTCTATTGTTGTTAGAACAATTAAAGTAGGAAAATACATTTTAACCTACCTTCATCTATTCCATGTCCTGTGTTCTTTATTTCTTTCTGTAGATCTAAGTGTAGATACCATATTTGTTCCTGAGAAATTGCCTTTCACTTTTCTTGTATTCTAAGTCTACTGGAAATAAATTTTCACTGTCCCTTTTTTGTCAGCAAAAGCCTTTATTGATCCTTCATTTTTGAAAGATATTTTTACTGGATTTACGGATTGACGTAATTTTTTCTTTTAATCCTTTAAAGATGTCACTGCACTGTCTTCTGGTGTGTGTTGTTTCTGAGGAGTCCTCATAACTACCCTATTTGCTCCTCTGTAAGTAATTTGTTTCCCTGACCCTACAAGGCTTTTGTTAAGATTTTCTCTTGTCTCTTATTTTCAGAAGTTTGACATGACATGTCTAGGTAAGTGTTGTGTTTGCTTGTTTGTTTCTTTTGTGTTCATCTCGCTTGGTGTTCTCTGAGATTCTCGAATGTGTGATTTGGTGTCTGTCATGAACTTGGGAGAGCTTTCAGTTGCTGTTCCTTAAAATGTTTCTTCTGTCCTATTCACTTCTTTTCACATGGGATTCCAATCATGCAAACAGCTGGTTCTTCGGTATCTGGTCTACAGTAAATTGATATTTGGACCTCCTGCCCCTCCCTCAACATAGACACACTAGTTTTTCTCTTTTTGCTTCAATTTGAGTAATTTCTATTGATCTCTCTTCATATCCCTGGATTCCTTCCTCTGACGATCCTATTAAAGGGATTCTTCTTCTGTTATTTATTTTTTGCTTCTAGCATCTTCACTTGGTTATTTCTTGCAATTTCTATATCTTTGCTAAAATTACCCATCTGATCATGCACACTGCCCATCTTGTCATTAGAGTTTCTAACATATTAATCATCATTATCCTAATTCCCTGTCTGATAGTGCTAGCATCTGTTCCATATCTGAGTCTGGTTCTCGTGATTACTTTGACTCCTAAAAGTGTATTTTTGCTTGCTGTTTCATCTTCCTTGCAGAATTCTGGTGAAAGCTAGACATCTTGAGTAGCACGGTAGCTACAGAAGTAAATAGTTTATAGACCTGAAAGTTGGCTCACCTTTCTGTCTGCTGGGCAAGGGTCTGAGCAAATCGAATTATGTTCCGGGCTGGATTTGGAGTTCCTGTTGCTATGGTTACACTCAGAGCACAGCAGCAGTTTAAATTCCTCTAGCAATCCTGGTGTTTAGGGAGAGGGTTGGTTTGGATATTTTTTCCTGGTGACCTGCTACATCCTCCCCCTTAAGGATTCCCTTTACCCTCGCCCACAGAGAGGGTCCATCTCTTGCAACTTACCCGTATGCCATGGATCCTATCCTGACAGGGTCTGGGGGTGGAAGGGATTCTATTGATCTGATCAAGCCATTCCTCAGCCACAGAGAGGTGCTGGTCCCTTGGTCATGAGAGGGCTGACCTCTTAGCTCTGAGGTGGTCCTGACTCCCTTTGTTTGAACCTGGCAAGCATTTCTGCGCTCCCCTAGGGTTGGCTTTTGTTCCCTGTTCCTCTCTCTGAGCTGCAACGGGATTTCTCCAGTGCCCTAAGGCTGACAGCTGTTGCCCCTCCCTTTATACATATTTTCCAGATTGATTGATGTAAAATTGACACATAACATGGTATAAGTTTAAGGTGTACAATGTACTGATTTGATACACATGTTTCAAAATTATTACCACACACCTCCATCACCTCACATAATTACCATTTCTTTTTTTGTGGTGAGAACATTTAAAGTTTAGTTTCTTAGCAAATTTCAAGTATATAATTATTAACTATAATCACCTTGCCTCACCTGAGATGCCCAGAACTCATCCATCTTATAACTGGAAGTCTGTACCTTTCACCAGCATCCCATCCCTGGCGCCTGGCAACCTTCCCTTTATTCTCTGTTTCTATGGGTTTGGCTTTTTCGGGGTCCACGTGTAAATAATCTCATATAGTAGTTGTCGTTCCCTTTCTGACTTATTTCACTTAGTATAATGCCCTCAGGGTCCCTCCATGGTGTCGCAAATGCAAGATTTCCGTTTTTTCTCATGTTGACTAATATTCCACTGTGTGTGTGTATGTGTGTGTGTGTGTAATCTTCATTTTCTTTATCCATTCATCTATTGAAGGGCACTTAGGTTGTTTCCATATCTTGGCAATTGTAAGTAGTGCTGCTATGAATATTGGGGTGCAAGTATCTTTTTGAAATAATGTTTGCATTTTCTTTGGATATATACCCAGGGGTGGAATTGCTGGGTCATATGGTATTTTTAATTTTTTGAGGAACCTCCATACAGTGGCTGCACCAGCTTACATTTCTAACCAATAGTGTATGAGGATTCCCTTTTCCCACATCCTCACCAACATTTTTTGTGGTCTTTATGGTAATAGCCATTCTGACAGATGTGAGGTGATATCCCATTGTTGTTTTGATTTGCATTTCCCTAATGATAAGTGATGCTGAACATTTTTCCATGAACTTGTTTACCATTTGTGTGTCTTCTTTGAAAAAAACTGTTTATTTAATCTCTCTACCCATTTCTAATCAGCCTTTTTTTTTGCTACTGAGCTATGAGTTCCTTATATATTTTGGATATTAACCCCTTATAAGGTGAATGATTTGCAAATATTTTCTCCCATTCCATAACAGGAGGAAAACTGAAGAATTCACAAATATGTGGAAATTAAGCAATAGACTCCTGAACAACTAATCAGTTAAAGATAAAATAAAAATGAAAACATTAAAAAAAAGAAAATGGAAACACAACATACCAAAATGTGTGGGATGCAGCAAAATCAGTTCAAAGAAGGAAACTTATAGTGATAAATGCCTATATTAAGGGAGAAAAAGATCTCAAATGAACAACCTAACTTTACACCTCAAAGAACTAGAAGAAGAACGACCTAAGCTCAAGGTTAGCAGAAGGAAAGAAATAACCTGATCGGAGCAGAAGTAGATGAAGTGGAGATCAGAAAAACAGCAGAAAAGATGAAAAAAACTAGAGCTGGTTTTTGCAAAGATAACACAATAGACACTTTAGCTAGACGAACTAAGAAAAAGGGGGCAAGACTCAAATAAATAAAACCGGCAATGAAAGAGGAGACATTGCACGTGATCCCACAGAAATACGAAGGCTCAGGGGCATCTCCCCCGTACGTATATGCTCAGACTTCTGCCCCTAGAGGATGTGGTGCAGAGGTGCTGTGTGTAGCTTCTTGCTGTTCAGATAGAAGTGGGGCAGCTGGTCCCTGCCCCGAAGGGAGGCTGAATTAAGACTCTTCCAATCTTTTCCGTCAGTGGGTTTCGTGGAGAAAAAACTGCAAAAAAATGTGCTTTTCCACTATATCTGCGGTCCCCGGGGGCTCCCCCCGCACGTTTTGCCAGGGCGTGTGCAGTGCAGCAACCCACCCCCAGGTCAGCTCTGCTCACGGGGCCGGCATCTCGCCCACGTCGAATCAGGGCCATGCTTGGTTCTACCTGCACGAGTCCGTTTCTCTCTAAATCCCGGGCAATTTGGTTGCCTTTCAACTTCAGCATTTCAACGTGGACAAGAAACATACAGCCTTGCTGTTTGTCTGGACTTTTTCATGGTGATCTTGGGAGCAGCGGTCCAACAAACACTCTCAATTTCCTTTGGAAACTGGGCTGCTTCTGCATTCCTTTGGGGTTCGGACTTCTCAGTATCCTGTTCTGTTCACTGTCACCCTGTTAGCTCCCTGCTAATGATTTCTTCTGTGGTCGCCTTAGTTCATAAGTTTACTTCCTAAAGTAGAGTCTTCCTTCTAATAAACTATCACATGACGCTATGTTTCCATTTCACCTCGCCTCCTTTGTACTATAGTTTTTCAAGATTTTGTGCACATGCTACAAATTCCAAACACATTGCTGTTATTTTGACTTTAAGCGGTTTGTTAATGTTTAAAAAATTAAAAATAAACCTTTAATATATACCTTTGACTATTTCCCAAATTATTTTTTCCTTTTCGTGAATACAAGTAGCATCTGTTTTAATATCCTTTAGGCCAAAGGACCTCAATGCGTACGTGGCAACACACTTCCTGAGCACTTTTTGCCTTAAATGTCTTTATTTTGCCTTCGGTTTTGTTAGATATAGAATTTTGGGTTGAGGTTTCTCCCCTGTTAGTATTTACATGTGCACGTCCATCATCTTTGGGCCCACGTGGTTTCTGTATGCCATCTACCGACATTCCAATCTCTCCCCCTTTGTGGATACGTGGGTTTTCTCTGCCTTCTCCAAGACTTTCTCTTTATCATTGTTCTCAGCACCTTGACTGTAACACAACACTGTATGGGTTCCGCTGGGTGTGAATACTTGGGCTTGCTCCCACCCATCCCGGCCCTGAAAACCCGGCTGCTCAGGCCCCCGACGGGAGGCGGTCCCCCTGCTTCCCAGGAAAGGCCTTGTCTCGGCCCGGCCTGTGCTGTCACTGGGGGACTAAACTTCGCATGCCTTGTTCATCCCCGCCAGGTGTGGCCCCGGGAACGCTGCTCTGCCCCTCCATCCCTCTTACCTGAGGGTGCCGGTCAGCCCCACACATGCACCCCTGGAAGGCTCTTCTCTAGGTGTAGCTTGTAACGTGTGATAAGGAAATGATGTCCAGCACTCAAGAGACTGATTTTAAACCTAATTAAAATGCAGCTCCCGTGGCGTCTCGCGTTTCCCACTGTGGGTGGTTTGGCTTCTACCTGTACCTCTGAGATGCTCACAGACCCCATTAGATGAGCCCCTCTCACGGCCACTCACGTGCCCAGGCTCCACGGGGCCCCCTCCCCTGGGAAGGAACTGAACCTGCCCAGAATGACCGAGGCCAAGGCTGGCCTTGTACCCATTGATCCCTCGGCTCCCGTCAGAGTTCCACCATCGGAGTCATTGTGAATAAGAGAGGTGGCAGGGAACAGCCCGGCTCACACCTGTGCAGACCAAGGTGACAATCAGCGTTTATCGCAGGTCTGCCCTGAGGCCGGCGCAGCGGGCGCTAAACGCTGGTGTATTAGACCTCTGAGGTCTCTGGCCCTGTGGAGCTGGGCACCTAGAACCCAGTTCAAACAAACAAAAACCACTTTCATATCACTGGTAAACAAAAATTTACTTTGTTTGGATAAGCAAACGTAATTTTTCCTCTTTGGAAGTGTTCTTGCCGTGAAGGAGACCGGCGATTGGTGTAACCCTCGGACACCACCAGGAACATCTTGGTGACGTACGTACCCTCACACAGAACCTCCATAGTGACTGGAGTGCATCTCTGGTCCCCACGCTTGTAGCTGGGGTGTCCCAGGGAACAGACAGATTAGAGCTTGGATTACAGAGCATGGAAGGAACACAGACTCTCAGCCCATTAGGAACCCTGAGCTCTTTCTGGGGACTCCCTGAGCCCCTTCCAGGGCATACCCTGAACCCCAGGAGGCACTCAGTCCATCACGCTTCTGTTCTGCATCCCCATCCCGGGGGCCCTTCACGACGAAGCCACCCTGCTCTGTTACAAAACCCTCCGCTGCCCAGACACCATCCCACAGTTAAATGTCACAACTCTAGGACACCCAGTGTGCTATGTCACCAATACAACTTCAATTTCCAATGGTCAAGAGGTTTTTATTTTTCTCACTGTGGGTCTAAAATGATAAAACCCCAATCATTTCAGGATATAGTGTCTTATTTCTGTCTTTTGAGTGCTTTAACAGAGATGCAGAGGGTCCAACCATCCAGCAGAGCAAAATTAGAAGTAACCTGGCCTTATATTTGAGAAACAAGTACATCTTCCTGCCTCTTTCTTTCATCCTGAAAACCAAGCGTCTTTCCAAGAGGCTGCACAGAAAGCTAAAGCCAGAACGAGCTGGTGCGTGGAGAAAACGAGGTGCTTTCACTGGAAAATCGCTGTTTTTACATTTTCTCTCTATATTTTACAGCTGCCCCTTAGTGGCAACATATCTTTCCATCTTCTAATGCTCTGCTCAGGGAGCGGAACTGAACTGGCTGATGCCTGTCGGCTGGGAGTCTGCAGCTGAGCAAAGGCCCCCATTAGATATTTGTCATCTCAGGATCTTTCATCAGTACAGCTTCCACCATCAGATGCTGTTTCGTCTGCTAAAGACAGAAGCTGCTGCCCCTGGTGGGGCTGTTCTCCTCTCTTGCTCTCTTTTCTTTCTCCCTTTTCTTTCTTTCTTTCTTTCTCTTTCTCTCTTTCTTTCTTTCTTTCTTTCCTCCTTCCTTCTTTCTTTCTTCCTTCCTTCTTTCTTTCTTTCTTCCTTCCTTCTTTCTTTCTCTCTCTTTCTTCCTTCCTTCCTTCCTTTCTTTCCTTCTTTCTTTCTTTCTTTCATCTTTCCCTCCTCTTTCATCCCCCCCCCCCCCCCCCCCCCCCTTCTCTCTCTCTTCCTGTCCCGATCCAGGCAGACAGCTGGAGGGCATAACACATCTCTTGCTTTCTCTGTCCTCGCTTCTCCTGGTGCCATTGTGTCCCCGTGACCAGCTGATATTCAGGCAGCCCCCCACCCCTGGCGTTGTGTGATCCATGGAGAAGACGCTGGTTTTGCTGGGCTGTGAACAGAGATGTCTCCGGAGTTTTGTCAGACGTGGATTCCTGCCTTGTCTGCTGTCCCTTCTCCACAGGTACTTTCGTGCTGATCCATGAGCCCAACTGCCCCCCTGAGCTTAGCTGTGTGACTGTGAAGGTGGGGAACAGGGAAGAAAGGCAAGTGTCGGGTACAGTATGGACAGACCCAGATGACCATGGTGTCCCCAGGCAGACTCTCCACCTCATTCTTCATGGAAAAATGGGCTCAGCGTGTCTTAAAGGTCCGTGCACGTCGGGGGGCACGTCGGGTGCCTGGGTCACATGCATCTCCACGGAGACCCCAGGAAACTTTGCGAAGCCTGGAAGGTGGGCTACTTCATCTGGCTGTCTCGCTTGACCACGTCTGTCCTGGGATCCTTCAGAATTGACCTTTAGAGCAGACTCAGGGGAGAGTCTCCTGAGCTATTGTAACTAGACTCTCCTGCTCAGGTGAGGAGGGGCCAGGTGCTGAGACAGGTGGGCGATTCCCCCTGACTGAGCGAGACGATGTCCAAGTGTGTAAGACAACGGTGGGCCAGGTAGGGGTCAGGCCAGGTGGAGCTCAGGAAGAGACAGCAAAGGAAGATGAGCCCACGGTGTGCAGGGTCAGAAGCACAGGCTGCTGGCACTGAGGAGTTCTCGCCCCATGGAGCAGGGCCCCAGGGACCAGCCTGGAACGGAGGACTCAGCCTTGGGACGAGTGGGTATGCAGACCAGGAGGATGCTGGGGCACAAGGACGGCCACTAAACAGGGTCCAAGGACAAACACAGCCATGGGAATAGGGGCCAGGGTAGGGACCACGGCTCAGAAACTGAGTGATAGTCATGTGATGAGGTCCAGGCACGAGATCACAGGGGGCTCCTAGCGCTGTACCCCTGGGCCTGCAGAGGCAGCTGGAGAGCCCTAGACTTTGTGCTGCCCCCCGGTTGGCCCTGGAGACCAGGCAAGGGAACCCAGAGGCCTCACTTTGGGGACAAGTGGCTGATGCTGAGGTTAGTATGAAGCAGGCCTGCAACTTTGTACCATGGTTCACGAGAGCAAGTTCTTCGCTCCCCGTTTCTGTGGGGCTCTTAGACCAGCGCCATCCGGAACCACAGATGATATGCCTGACACCTGCTTATCCACCTGCAGTGCAGGTGATGGCCAGAATGTGTCCTGAAGCAGGACATGAAGGTGGGTTCTGGGGAACAAGCCAGCAGCAAGGTGACACCTGGGTCAGTGACTATAGCCAGAGCTTCTGAACAAGTGAGGGTCCCTCATCATTCTCCATGTAGAATCAGCTGAAAGGAGTGAGCTGTGAGCTCTGGGCACCACGGGGAGGAGCCAGGCGCCCCTGGGGGCACATGGGATGGGAGGCGCCAGTGTGGGGGTCAGGGGACAAGGCTGGAGCTCCCCCAGACCAGTGGCTACAGAAGGTATTTTGTGTCCTGGCCTCTTGGCAGATAAACACGTGTCCCAGGAATGCCCTGCTCCCTGGGATGGGGGAATGGCAGGGAGGGGTCCAGCTTGTACAGCACCTTGGGAGCTGGATGGGGAGTGCTCTGACCCACACCAACTTCAGGGTCGAGTAAAGTGAGAAGTCAGTGAACTTCAAAGTCCAGGGAAGAAAGGGCTGGAAAGCAAGGTTACAAGACAGAAAAACATGGGACTTCCCTGGTGGTCCAGCGATTAAGATTCCGAGCTCCCAATGCAGGGGGCCCAGGTTCGACCTCTGGTCATGGAACTGGATTCCACATGCTGCAGCTGAGACCTGGTGCAGCCAAATAAATAAATAAATATTTTTCAAAAAGAGAGAGAGAGAGAGAGACAGAAAAACAGAAGCAAGTAATCCCTTGCCTCGTTCTGGCTCCAAAAACAAAGACATTTGTATTCCTAACAATAAATCATGAAATAAATTTACATTAGAATATCACGTTAAATATTGTTATTCAAAACGCTCCCTTTCATTAGAGCTTAGTTCTTTGTTTGTTTTAAACAGGAATTATTTAAACAGAGGCGGTTGTAACAAGTGATAATAGTGGTTCCAGGCAGCCTGTATACGTGCTTGAAGTCCCAGAAGGAGAGGAAGGAGAAACGAGAAATATATTTGAAAAAATAATGCCCCCAATTTTTCCAATTTGATGAAAACTATAAACGTACAAATCCAAGGATCTCGATCAGCTCCAAGTATAAGAAACATGAAGAATATTTCACAAAAGCACATCATAATCAAAAGTTCAAAATCAATGACAAAGTGGAAATCCTCAAAGCCTCCAGAGAAAAAACAATGCATTAAGTACAAGAAAGAAAGAAAAGAATGACAGCAAATTTCTCACCGGAAAATAATGCAAGCGAGAAGACCGTGTGGAAACATATATAAAATACTGAAAGAAGAAACAAACGTCAGCCTGGAATTGCATATACAGTGAAAGTAATTTTTTTTTTTTTTGGAAAGTAATTTTTAAAAGGGAAAAAAAATGAAATCAAGATAGTTTTAGATTTTCAAAAGTTGAGATTTTTTACATTTGTAAAAGTAAACTGTATTTCCACAATAGCACAAATGTCAGCAGTGGGGAAATGAAGAAAGGTTTACTATTATAAGGTTTTTACACTACAAGTGAAATGGACTAATGTCACTTGAGGGTGGATAATGATGTATTAAAACTTCGTGCTATCAATCCCAAAGCAGCCACAAGCATAACAAAATACACATTTGTAGGTAATTATCCAAGGAAGTTGATAAATGGGGTTTACCTGGAAGTGCAAGTTTGGCTTAACCCAGGGAAATCAACTCCTGTAATTCATATTAGCCATATTAACAAAGTAGAAAAGAATAATCACATCATCATTTTTGCTGATTCAGAAAAAACATTTGACAAAATTCTACCTCTATTCCTAATAAAAATTATCAGCAAACTAATAGAAGGGAACTTTCCAAACTGATAAAGGCACTTGCAACAAACCTACAATTAACAACATATTTAAAGGTGAAGGACTGAATAATTTCTCTCTAAGATTAAGAACAATGCAAGGATATCTGCTCTCACCACTCCTATTCAGGATCATTCAGATTAGAAAGAACAAGTCAAACTATATTTATTTTCAGACAACATAATAGTCAATGTCGAAGCTCCAATAAAATCTGCATCCCCCCCCAAATCTACTAGAATAAATAAGTTTCGCAAAGTTATGGAATACAGTGTCAATATACTTAAATGAATTGTATTTTTGTATACTAGAAATGAGCAGTAAAAAATTAAAATTTTAAGATGCCATATAAAACAATATAAAAAATATGAAACTTAAGGATAAGTCTGTCAAAAGATCTTTAATACCTGTACACTGAAAACTACAAAACACTTTTGAGAGAAATTAAACTAAACAAATGAGCTATTTACTGTCTATAGATCCTGACTTGGTAGAATGTGAAATCTACCCAAATTGATCCAGAGTCAATGCAATCCCAGTTAAAAATCTCTGCAGGCCTCTTTGTTGAAACTACCATGTTGATTCTGAAAGTTTTATGGAGATGAAAGGAACCTGGAATGGTCAAAACAACTTTGAAGTAGAACAGAGTTGAGGATTAACATGACCTGCCTTTCAAGACTTACCATAAAGCTACAGCAGTTGAGGCCATTTTGTATTGTAACCAATATATACAAATATAAATGGAACAGAATAGAGAGACAACATAGATTCACACACATATGGACAAATAATTTTTAACAAAAGTGCGAAGGAAAATCACTTGAGAAAGAATAGTCTTTCAAAAAACTGGTATTGAACAATCGGATATTAATGTCTATATCAACACCCGTGTAAAGAACTTCAACCCAGATTTCTTAAAAGAATTAACTCAAAACAAATAATCTTGGCCCTAAATGCAAATCTAAAACTAAAGCTTCTAGAAGATAATGGAAAAGAAACATTGCGAACTTCAGTTAGGCGAAGATTACGTAGGTATAACACCAAAACCACAATCCACCATTTTCTTTTTTAAAAAAGAAGTATAGGGCTTCCCTGGTGGCGCAGCGGTTGAGAGTCCGCCTGCCGATGCAGCGGACGCTGGTTCGTGCCCCGGTCCGGGAAGATCACACATGCCCGCGGAGCGGCTGGGCCCGTGAGCCATGGCCGCTGAGCCTGCGCGTCTGCAGCCTGTGCTCCGCAACGGGAGAGGCCACGACAGTGAGAGGCCCGTGTACCACAAAAAAAAAAAAAAAAAAAAAAAAAAAAGAAGTATAATTGATATTGTGAATGAGGAGAGAAAAAAGAATCACATACAATTCTCGATTAAAATTAAAAATTTTTCATTAGGAACAAGGCATGGATGTCCCCTCTGACAGCTCCTATTCAACATAATACTGGAAACCTACCTAATGCAATAAGATGAAAAAAGAAAGGAAAAAAAGAAAAGAAAATGTACATAGATTGGGAAGGAAAAAACAAAACTGTCTTTGTTCACAGATGACATGACCATCCACAAAGAAAATGTGAAGGATTTGTTGATAAAAGACACCTGGAACTAATAAGCAATTACAGCAAGGTTGCAGGATACAAGGTTAATATAAACAAGTCAGTTGCTTTTTCATGTACTGGGAATGAGCAGCTGGAACTTGAACATAAAACTCAACACCATTTACATGAACCAAAAAATCAAATACTTGAGCATAAATATAAAAAATATATGATACTTATGTGGAGAACTGCAAAATACGCATGAAAGAAATCAAAGAATATCTAAATAAATGGAGAGATAGTCAGTATTCATTGACAGGAAAATTCGTGATTGTTAAAGTATCATTCTTCCTAACTTGATGTATAGCAGATCTGCTGCAACGAAGCACCACACCTGGATGTTTTAAAACAACAGGAATTTGTTCTCTCACAGTTCTGGAGGCTGAAAGTCTGAAATCAAAGTGTTGGCAAGGCCACCGTCCCTCCAAAGCCCAGTCTGGGGGAGTTCCCTTCCTTGTCTCCTCCAGCTTCTTGGAGCCCTGGCACGCTTAGCTTGGGGCAGTGAAACTCCAGTCTCCTCCTGTCCTGGGGGCCACCTTCTCCCTGTGTATCTCTGCATGTTTTCCCTCTTACATGCCTGTCCCTGTGTCCAAATTTCCACTTCTAATGATATCACCCTCGTATTGGATTACAGCCCACCCTAATAACATCATCTTGACTTGGTTACATTGGCAAAGGGCCTATTTCTGAATAAGGTCACCTTCACAGTTGCCAGGGGTTAGAAATTCGATATATATTCGGTGGGGACACAATTCAACTCATAGCATCAATCTAAATCCCAGCAAGTCACTTTGTGGATATTGACAAACTGATTCCAAAGTCTATATGGAGAGGCAAAGACCCAGAATAACCAGCACAATACTGAAAAAGAACAAAGTCGGAAGTCTGACACTACCCGACTTTAAGAGTTACTATAGAGCTGCAGCTTAGGGTCAGTAAAAGAAGAGATAAATAGATCAATAGTGGCCCAGAAATAGATCCATACAACTGCACTCCACTGATCTTTGACAGAAAAGCAGAGGCAATTCCATGGAAAAGGAATGGTCTTTGCAACGAATTGTGCTCGAACAACTGGACATCCACCTAAAAAAAAAAAAAAGAATCTAGACCTTAAACCTTTTGTAAAAACTAACTCGAGTGGAACATAAACCTAAATGCAAAGTGTGAAACGATAGCTTCCAGAGGTACCTAGGAGAAAATCTAGGTTACCTTGAGTTTGGTGATAATGCTTTGGATAACAGCACCAAAAACACAGCCCATGGAAGAAAAGATTGACTTTATTAAAATAAAAAACAGTAGGTGTGTTCTGCAAAAGACACTGTTAAGGGAATGACAAGACAAGCTACAGACTGGGAGGAAATCATTGCAATAAGTCTGGTAAAAGACTTGTTTCCAAAATACACAAAAAACTCAACAATGAGAAAACAAACAACCTGATTAAAAAATAGGCAAAGGACCGAAAGAGACACCTCACCAAATAAGATATACAGATGGTGAATAAATGTGTGAAAAAGTGGTGTTCTTCATATGTCATTAGGGAATTTCAAATTGAAGCAACAATGAGATATCCCTACTCCCTTATCAGAATGGCCAAAATCCAAAACACTGACATCACCAGGCCTGGTGTGGCTGGGGAGCAGCAGAGCCTCTCCTGCTGCTGGTGGGCACGCAGGATGGTGTGGAAGACAGTTGCTCACGGAGCCAAGCAGTCTTCCCGTTTGATCCAGCAATCATGCTGCCAGGTATTTACCCAAATAAGTTGAAAACTTACGTCCACACAGAATCCTGCACACCGATGTTCAAAGCAGCTTTACTTAGATGTCCTTCAGTATGTGAATGGATAAGCAAACTGGTGCATCTGTGCAATGGGATATGATCAGTGATAGAGCTATAAAGAGAAATGAGTAATCAAGCCTTGAAAAGACATGGAGGAATCTTAAAAGCCTATGAGTAAGCAAAAGAAGCCCATCTGATGGCTACATACCGCAAGATTTCAACTATGTGACATCCTGGAAAAGGCAGAGCTACAGAGACAGTAAAGGAATCAGTCCATGATTTCCAGGGACTTAGGGCGAGGCGGGGTGGGATGAACAGGTGGTCCACAGAGAAAAAATTAAGCATTTCTGCAAAACTTATCAAATTCTATACTTTAAACATGTGAAGTTTCCTGTATGTAAAATATATCTCAATAAAACTTAAAAATACTGCAGGTACCAGTTCACATCTCACTTATCATTTACCAGAGTTCAATATTTACTGGGTTTTTTGAGGTAAAAGTTATATATTCAATGAATTATTAAAAACCTTAAATGTATTTAAGTTTTAAAAAACTTAAATGAACGTCTGATGGGTTTTGACAAATACAGACTCTCACACAACCCTAATCTGTCAAGATGTAAAATACCACCACCACCCGTGACAGTTTCCTCACAGCCTTTCCCATTCGACACGTCTTACCTGAGTCCCCAAATGCTTCTTCCCACCGTAATTAGGCAGATGCTCCTTTCAGTTTTTTCCGTCACTGATTAGTTTTGCTAGAGCTAGATTTACATACATTAGTTTTTTCTAGCACCTCATGTAAGGAATCACATAGTGTATATTCATCTGTATAAGGTATCTTTCAATTAGTGTAACGTTTTCCGAGGATCCTTCTGGTTTCAGAAATAATCATTTCTCCCCTGAGCGTGTGACTTAACAAAATAACTAACCTTAGGGGACTAACAGGGTCGCAGGCACATCGTGCTCAGTTAATACCTGTTAGTTTTCCAAACCATCCACCTTATTCTGTAGCAGAGCCGGGTGGTGTAAGTATACACCAGCCAGTGTCAGCGAGAGGGGACCCGGTGTCTGTCCCAAGGCTCTCTCAGCTCCTTTGGTTCTGAAAGGTGATTGGGTGGGTGCATTAATACCTCCCCAAAGGCAGATGCCGCGCCTTTTATGGTGGCACGTGTGGGTTCCTGAAGGAGCCACAGCAGCAGGTGAAGTGACTTTAACAGCTACCAGGCGATACTGCTGGGGCTGTCTGAGGCCACTGACTGACAGGTGCCAGAGCATAACCCCACCACCTGTGTTTAGGTGCAGCCGGCTTCATGGTGAAGCTGATGCTTCAGAACTCCCCATGTGGTTGGACTGAGGTCAGAATTTTTTAAAACAATCATTGATTTTTATTTTTTTGTGGTACGCGGGCCTCTCACTGTTGTGGCCTCTCCTGTTGCGGAGCACAGGCTCCGGACGTGCAGGCTCAGCGGCCATGGCTCACGGGCCCAGCCGCTCCGCGGCATGTGGGATCCTCCCGGACCAGGGGCACGAGCCCGTGTCCCCTGCATCGTCAGACAGACTCTCAACCACTGCACCACCAGGGAAGCCCCCAATCATTTATTTTTTAGAGCAGTTTTTAGATTAACAACAAAATTGAGAGGAAGGTACAAAGATTTCCTTTATATCCCCTCCCTCCACACATGTAAAGCCCCCCATTATCAAGATCACGTACCAGGTGGTACATTCATATGAACCTACACTGACACATCATAATCACCCAAAGTCCATAGTTTACCTTCGGGTCACTCTGTGCTGTCCATTCTCTGGGTTTGGACAAAAGGATGATGACATGTATTCATCACTGCGGGATCATACAGAGTATTTTCATTGCCTTAAAAATCCCCTGTGCTCCTCTTATCCATCCTCCCCTCCACCCACACCCTGGTAACCACTGATCTTTCTACTGTCTCCATAGTTTTGCCATTTCCAGAATGTCACATAGTTGGAATCATACAGTATGCAGCCTTTTCAGATTGGCCTCTTTCACTCAGGAATGGCTCCTTTCCTGATAGTTCATTTCTTGTTAGTGCTGAGTAATATTGCATTGTCTGGTTGAACCACAGTTCATTTCTACATTCATCTACTGAGGGATAGCCTTGCTTCCAATTTGTGGCAATTATGAAGAAAGCTGCATTTGTGTGCAGGTTTTTTGTGCACATAAGTTTTTACCTCTTGAGTACATACCAAGGAATGTGATTACTGGATCATGTGGTCAGAGTATGTTGAGTTTTGTAAGACCAAGCTGTCTGCACCATTCTGTGTTCCCACCAGTATAGAATGAGAGTTCCTGTTGCTCCACATTCTCACCAGCATTTGGTGTTGTCAGTGTTTTGGATTTGGGCCATTCTAATAGGTGTGTAGTGGTATCTCATTAGGCTAGACTTTTGAAAGTACACGCTACCCTCCCATCTTTCTCCCTGTAGGTATTTCCTCAGGAACTTCCCTCAATGAATCACTTGCCCAAGAATTCCCTTCGCAGCCACTGGGAGAGCTGACTGCAGACAGTGGCAGACAGATCACCAAAAGACTGGTAGAAAGAGTAACACTTCAACAACTACCTCGATATTTCCAAATGTCCCAATGTTTTGCTTTTAGCAGTTAAAATATATGGATATTTCTCTCAACTCTGCCCACCAGTTTTTGGCATTTATTTTTAAAGAAGCCAAGAGGACCAGGAGAAGTCACCTGACATCTTTGAAACAAGCTGATGGGAGAGTTTGCCCCCAGCCCCCCTAGGCTGGCATGGTCATGGGCATGCATGAAGGTGACGGCTGTTTGGTGGTGGGTGGACAGTGGGTGCGACAGAGACTACTAGTCTCAGAGTCACAAGCCAGGACCCCCGCTTCTGGATCCTCAGCCGTGGGACCCTGAGCTACAGTTTTCTTGTCTATAAATTGGGAGTAAAAATACCTACCCTGAAGCGGTTTTCAGAGGATTACTTGAAATAAGATGTATAAAATGTTGGTGTTTATGCGAGCGTCTCTTTAGGTTACATACTTCAGGGTACAATAGCTTGGCTAACCCTAACCTTGATCTTCACTAGATAATGCTGAGTGTTCTTCAAAGTGGTCCTGTTGATTTACACTCCTGTTAGCAGCACATAAGAGTGCTAGAAAGAGGAGAGCATTGCTCTGAATTCTTCACTCATGCCTCCTGTTAGAAGTACAGCCATAATCATTGGTAAGTGCCTTTGTAATTTCTCCCACTAGCAGCCCAAGTGCATGTCTTTGTGTATCACATTGACCCTGGGTTTGGACAATGCAACATTAGGAGACATACTGTGAACAGAGGCCACATCTCTGCTTTCATGGTTGGTTCAGCTACTCTGTGGTCCTCTGCTACTCCATGGTCCTCTCCTAGGAAGAGTGCCCTCAAGAGGAAGGTGGCCCTTCAGCCTGAGGACAGAGCTGGACCCTAAGGCCCAGCGACATTGGTGTAACCACAACCCACTTGCAGATGAGATTTGAGATACTTTGTTATACAGCAAAAACTGACACATTCCATCAACATTAGAGAAATAAACTGTCATTTTGTCATAAAATGGAATACTTCATAAATCCATGAAAAACGAATAGTTACATATGTCTACATGGATGAGTACTCTAAACATAACATTAAGTAAAAAAGCAAGTTTTAGAAAAATATTTGTAATATAATAGCGTTCATATTAACTTTAAAAATGCAAAGTGTACACGTGTGGTAAAGGACCTTATACCATAGATCTGGGAATGATGGTTGCTCCCTTAGGGTTGGTGGTTGCCAGCATTTAACTGTGCTGACAGGCTTTTATTTCTTAAGCTGAGGGATAATTTCATAGTTAGCCATGGTGTTATTCTGGTGTATTTTATATTCTTAAATATTACCTACTGAATTTTTAAATGTAAAAAAATTAATTGAAATAATTTTTAGATCTATGAAAATGACACTCAGATGTTAGTCACAGACGTTGTGTTTGAGTCTTGGTCACTTAGGCCTTTCCTGGTAGAATGAGGTCCATGTTTACCTGTTGGCTGGATCCTATTTGTGTCCACACCTGTGACTGTCCTGACAGCAGGGTGGGCACGGGGTGCTGGACTGGAAAATCCTACCAGATTCCTCACATCAGAGGAAGCTGGAGTCGTGCTGGATCTTCTCCAGGAGATCAATTCGTTTCTGAGGCTACTTCTCCTCCTCCCCTCACCCACCTGAAGGCGCTTGGGTGCTGTGGTCTGCGGAATCACATGTTCATGACTTTTCACAAGCTTGTGGCCAAGTTATTCCTGTAGAGGAATAGAAATTGAGGTATGAGCCAGGAGGGGTGCGATGCTGCCTTCCTGACTGCCTGCGGGACTCCCTGCAATCAGCTCTCGTGGGATGACACACTGTAATCGCACTTCCCTCAGATTTGCTGAGATCTATCAACATTTTTGTTCTGTTATCTGTGTGTTCTCTGAATTACAGGAATTCAAATGTGTACTTCTTGGATCCTCATTTTACTTGTTTTAGGTTTAACCTGCTTTTTTTCTAGGTTATTAAGGTAGAAGATTAGATAATTTATTTTATACCATCGTATTTTTAATTTAGCATATAGACTATAAACTTCTATTTTAGAAATCCTTTAGCTGCGTACTGCAAATTGTGATGTGTTATATTGTTTTCATACAGTTCAAAATGTTCTGTAGTTTTCCTTTGATTTTTCCTTTGACTCAGAGGTTACTTATAAAGGTACTACTTAATTTCCAAATACTTGATGATTCTTGAAATATATTGTTATTATTGATTTTTAATCTAATCTCTTTGTGATCAAACTCTGTAGGACTTTGGTTCTGTTAATTCATTATTCGTTTTGTAACTTAACATCCAGTCTTTCTTGGTGAAGGTTAGATACACTCTTGGAAATTGTGAGTATTCATATTTGTTGGGTAGAGCGTCTGTAAATGTCAGTTAGGTCACGTTAGTTGATAGACTTGTCTAAGCTTCTACATCCCTATTGATTTTGTGTCTACTTGTTCTATCAGTTACTGGGAAAAGAGTATTTCAATTTCTAAATATAATTGAGAATTTTGCCTTTCACTTTGTCAGGTTTTGCTGCATGAATTTTGAATCTCTGTTACTGGGTGCACACATCTTTAGAAGTGGTATGTCTTCTTGATTTTTTTTTACCCCTTTATCATTAGTAAATATTTTTCTTTAACTCTCTTTTCTGTATACTTTTTCTGATATTATCATAGCCACTTCAGCTTTCTTATGTGTAATGTTCTGATAGAATATAATTTTCTATCCATTGAGTTCTAACCGTTCTGTGTGATTATATCAATATTTAAAGAGATTTTCTTGTAGGTGCACATACTTGTGTCTTGATTTTGTTCTGTGATCAATTCTGACAAAGTCTTTTTTACTGAAGTGTTTAGACCATTTGCATTTATCAATATTTTTCAGATTTAAACTATAGTTTTTCTCTCCTTCCCCTCATGCAATATGTGCTTTGTTTTATTTTTATTTATTGCTCTATTAAATATTATCTGAGCATTTTTTCATAATTCTACTTTATTATCATTGTTGGCTTATTAGCTTCAGTACTTTGATTTAACTGTTTGAGCATTTAGAAATCACTATATTCACCTATACTTTCAAATATTTAATATTAGAACATCCATGTAAAATATAAGAATCTTAGATACTTCTACTTACCACCTTTGTCCTTTGTGTCGTTACTGTCATACATTTTACTTCCACATATCATATTTATTTATAATGTATTGACTGAGATATAACTGACATACCATAAATTTTGCCGTGTTAAAGTGTGCTATTCAGTGGTTTCCAGTCTATTCACAGAGCTGTGAAAACATCACCACTCTCTAATTTAAGGGCCGTTTTGTTACCCTCCAAAGATGCCTCCTACGCGTTAGAAGTCACTGCCCATGCCCTTCACCCCTGGAAATTGTTCATCTATTTCCGCCTCCATGGATTAACTTATTCTGAACATTTTGTGTAAATGGGATGATACCATGTGTGTCCTCTGTGACTGGCTTTCTGCCTTTAGCATCCAGGGTTCACCCATGTGGTAACAACCACCAGCACCTCAATTTAAAAAATTACTGGGGTGGAATTCACACAACATAACATCCACCATTTTCAAGTCAACAGTCCAGTGGCGCTGATCCCTTTCACAATATTTTGCACCCACCACCTTTATCTAGTTCCAAAAGAGTTCCGTCAATTCAAAACCTCAAGCCCATTAAGCAGCTGCCCTCCGTTCCTCTCTCTCCCCAAGTCTGACAACTGCAATCTCCATTCTGCCCCCGTTGTTTGTCTGTTCCGGGCATTCAGTACGAACGAGATCATGCATTATGTGACCTCTCGTGTCTGGCCGGTTTGTGATTTGAACCGTTCTCAGTCCTGTGTGAGCTCTGAGAATTTTATAGCTTATACATAAATATACATATACATTTGGGGGGTCAGAAGCTCTTATTGCCCAGACCCATGGTTTTTCACCCTACGAATATGCAGATTGGGATTTAGCCAAAGACTCCAGGGGACCCAGTGCAGGCTTCCTGGGTGGCTTCTCTGCACAGCTTCTTCCTTTCTGACGCTCTGCTCTGCACCTTCTCTTCAGCCTGGCCCCAGAACTGGTCTCTGTCTCCTCAGCACAGTGAGGCTCCAGGCTCTGCTGGTTCCGTCTGCTTGCGCTGAAATTGCCTCCAGATAGAAAGCCACATCTTTCCTTATCTCGAGAATCAGTCACCCTTTGCCCGTTGTCCATGCATCAAATTCACTGGTTTATATATATCGTGTGTGGTTTTGTAGTTGTTTGCAGGCCGAGGTTAAGTCCAAAGCCTGTAAGATACTTTTAAAGAAGGAACATTGACCTTCACTTCTCAGCTTTTCGGAAATCACAGATGTGCTACCTTTCCTCCAGCTTAGATGTCCCACCCCAGGAGCCCTCCCTGACCTCTCTGGCGAGGCTGGCGCCTCCATCACAGGCTGTCCTGTCATCGTGGGTGTCCCGTTTGCTACTCCCATCCCACTTGTACTTCCGTGTTCAACGTCTGTCTTCCCCGTGAGACTGTAACTTCTTAGAGGGCAGAAGACCTGAGGCCCGCCTTGTTTATAGCTCTGTCTGCCAAGCCTAGAATAGGACCTTGAGCACAGGCTTTCAGTGAATACTTGAGGGATGAATATGTGCGTATTAAAAAATAAGTTTATAACATCAATTATTATTACCAGCTCAGTAACCTTGGGAAGTATCTTACAGAAGCTCGTCTCTCAATTTCCCTCATCTGGAAATTGAAGAGATGGTTGGATACTGTGAAGGTCCCATACACTCTACAATTCTTTTTTTTTTTTCATTTTATTTGATTCGCACAGCTACCTGGTAGGGAAGAAAAGATAATCATTTTAATTCTCAGGTTATAAGTGAGAAAAGCATTTTCAAGGAGATTAAGCAAACTGTCTAAGATTACATAGCCAATTAGTTAGTAGAGAAGCCGGGGTTCAAATTCACTTGGCAATTAATCATTCTCTATTTTAAGACATCACTTCTGCTGTAACTTAATTCCTCCGTCACATTTTTTTCTGTGTATTTACGTCCTGCTTCCTCGCCTAGATTGTGAGCTTCTTGAAGGCTACAAACGTGGGGTGCGTATCTTTGTGATTTCCCCCAGGTAGCTGCCTGTGGCACAGGGAGTAGTGGACAAGAAAGGTTTATCATTTGGTTTGCTTCTCTGTAACAAAGTTGAACTTGGGCTGCACACCTGGAAAGCCCCTCCTTACACATCTGTGCACCCCACGTGCCCTACAGGACTAGTTCTGGGGTGAGTGGTCAGAGCTGGTTGTTGGACAAACGCATGGCTGATGAGCAGAGGCCGGTTGTGAGCCCCTCCCACCTGGACCTCCCAGTGTCAAGGCTGTGACACCACAGCCCAGGTTCTGTCCAGAGGGATGAGGCTGGCAGGTCTACGCGTAGGTGAGGAATTCACCCTCCCTATGCGTTTGTGCTCTTTTAGCTTTTGCTGCATCTTCCATCCTGGCACCAGATTAACTTTTCTCAAATTTTTACTTAATCAGACTTTAAAACCTCGTATGCTTTCTTGTATAGATGGTGCCGTAAATGTGTATGTGTGTGGTTATCAAAGAGTAGGATGGGTGATTCTGTTGCCAACTGAAGGCGAGCAGACCCTGCCTGTAGAGAACAAGTTCATTTATTTTTAATTAAAAAATTTTTTTTAAAGATTTTTTTGATGTGGACCATTTTTTAAAAGTCTTTATTGACTATGTTACAATATTGCTTCTGTTTTATGTTTTGGTTTTTTGGCCTCGAGACATGTGGGATCTTAGCTCCCAGACCAGGGATTGAACCAGCACCCCCTGCATTGCAAGGACAAGTCTTAACCACTGGACCGCCAGGGAAGTCCCAAGTTCATTTTTAAAATGATAGTAAAACTCCTTCTTGAGCAAATAAAACTCCTGCAGGTTGACCTCAGCCTGCGGCCCGTGGGTTTGTGCCCCGCCGTGGGTCGCGTGCTGCCTTTGCTTGGATGTCTTCAATGTCTTCTACCTTGCTGTGTGGAAACACCCACGTTTCTCTGGGATCTGGGTGCACAAGCTCCTCCATCAGCTGCTTCCACCTGCGTTCCCGCATTCTTCTCCCCTCTGTTCCCGCGCACACCCTCCTGGCTGACTCTGCTATCGACGCCTCCTCCAAGCAGGCAGCACTTGGCCGTCTGGCTCAGCTCACATCGCCCCTGTGCCTGTAGCAGGATCTCAGCACTTTGTCTGCTGGAGTCCAGGACTGCATCCGCCACAGTTAGCTTTTCCTAGTGACTCCTGCAGAATGTGTGCATATACCTGCCCCTCACAGTTGCATAGCCCTTTTTATTCATTCCTTGAAACCATTTTATGTATGTTTACCACCAACTTACAGATGTGGAAACTAAAACATGGAAAGGTAAGTGATTTGACCAAGGCTGTATGGTTATCACCTTGTCAATGGCCTTTCTGTGAAATTGTACCTGGACTTGCAGACCCACTAGTTGTATATTTATCTACCTTTCCTATTAGTTTTAAACTTTTTTGTGGGCATGCGTCTTCCCTTTCCAATTTTTATGCAATCCAAGCACTTCTCAAGGTGTTTGGAGCACAGCACACGATCAATGAATGTTTGAGATTAGAATGGAGTTTGTGCTAAGTGCATGTGTGTGTGTGTGTGTGCGTGTGTGTGCATGTGTGTTTGTGTGCGTGTGCATGTGTGTCACGTGTGGTGATCAGGGGACAGCATCCAGAGCAAGCTGAGGGGTGACAGGAAAAAGAGGGATTTTGAGGCAAGGAAATATGTTTCAGGTGACATGGCGTCACTGGAGGTTGAAACTGGCATTCAGGGCTGGTTTCCCCAAAACTTGTCCTTTTTCACTTTAATTTCCTCTTTGATGGTGACCACCTGCCACCCACTGGCCCATTTCTATCTTTAACTCAGCCCTGGACCCACCCCTCCCTTCTTGTTAACCTGCTTGAATGCAAACTGAGCCTTCAACACAGTAGAAGCTTTACTGATATGAATGATGACAGCATGGCCGTGGTTTCCTGAGCAGCAGTCATTCTGCTTTGTAAACACCCTGTGGAAATAGGGCTGGAAAGATTATGTGTGTGTGTGTGTGTGTGTGTGTGTGTCTGAAAATGAATACACACACCACACGTGTCCGTGCACACCCCCTAGTCAGATTTTGCAAAGGATGTTTAAAGCAGATTCCACTGCAGCATCGGTGAGGTGAGACCCAGCTGACGACGTGGTTTCCATGGAGATGATTGAGCATGCCTTGCAAAAATAGCTTGTTTTGCGCCTGAGAAAACGTGGAATAGTGGCATGGCTCCCACGTGCTCACCCCACCCACCACAAATTTAGCCCGAGGGCACCTGGGATGTGGCAGCTCAGGAGAGGAAGTCTGGGCAGCAGGGTCTATTCCAGCCAGACAGGCTGTGGCCTGGGCCTGGGCACCCGGAGCGGGCACCCTGCCCTGCCGGTCAGTCGGTAGCATTGTCAGTGCTCATGGGCACGTAGGGCACCTACAGGAGACGCATCATCACGTCGGCTTCTCATGACCCACATGTGAGGCTGGTGCTTCAGGTCCACTCAGCCCGCGTGTAGCTCCCCGAGCCCCGTCATGGCACGCACGTTGGCTGGGGACAAGAGCCCAGGTCGAGGAACACCAATGTGTTGACGGAGGACCTCGATCACGGCGTGGCTCCCGGGAGACAGTCTAAGGGAGGGTGGGGCCCCGGGATGAGCAGTGAGAATGGGAAGATGTTGAAGGAGGACCAGCCATAAGCATCAGGTCCCTTCTTGAGGCCGGGGTGTGTCTGGGGGCTCCCCCATCCACCTGGCAGACACTCACGCTGCTGAAGGGGGTTTGGGGGCTTGCCGATCAAACTGCTTCACCCAGTCTCTCCAGCGCTTTCTTGGGAGGACAGTCCCCCTGGGGGCAGCTGCAGCTGAGCCACTGCCCCGCGAGTCAGCAGCGCACGTGAACCCACCCTAGAGCCCGGAGCTGCAGCCGTGGCCCTGGTCCAGCCCGGCTCCTCTCCTGGCTCCGGCTCAGTCCCGAGCCTGTGGGGGGTTTAGGGCTGTTACCCTCTAGACAGCAGCAGTGCTGAGTGGCCCTTCAGATCCCACCCTGCGGAGACTAACAGAGGCTCTTCCTGACAGCTGAAGTTTGAAAAAAGTTCTCTTTGCTTTGTCCAGGTATTGGTAAGAATTTGTTTTTCCTCCCTGGTCTTTTGATGGAATTACTGCGCCCAAGACCATCAAGAGACCCACCTCCCAAGCTGGACGTGGTCCTGCCCAATTCGGAGGGACGGGTCTGTCTGGCTGTGTCTCTCCTTCAGCTTCAGGACATGGGGTTTGTGGTCCTCCCGCATCCAGGCTCGGAAGGTGCAGAATGGGGGAAAGAGCGGTGGGGAGCCTCCCTCCAGCCCCCGCTGACCCCGTCATTCTGTTCCTCTAGGATCCTCATGATCCTCAGCTTGGATAAGACAGAGGGGATGCAGAACAGCTGCACAGCAGGGCAGCTGCAGGCCCAGAAAGGCTGGGTCCTGCTCCCGAGAGAGAAGCAGAGAACAAGATCGGGGTGCTCCCGGCGCAGCTGCTCCCTCACCTTGGGGACAGACGCTGGCGGACAGAGGAACACAGCCAGCATTTTTGATATTTCACAGTGTAAGGACCAGGGGACACTTTTCACCTGTGCTGTGTGCAAAGTTCTGATGAGGTTCTTATAATCAAGTCTTTGCCCTAAAGACTCTTACAAACCATGTGGTAGATGAACATATCAAAAATGAGTATTTTTTTTTCAAAAAAGAATACATGGATTGATTTGTACTAAAGTCAAGTTATTCAAGCTATTCTGAGGTCACGTCTTCATTTCATTTTAGAAACCCTGTGTTCCAAATCCCTGTACTTTGCTCACCCCCAGTTCTCATGGACCACCAGGAAGCCTAGTCATAGATCTGAAGGCCATTCTCCAGCCCCCAGCATTGATTATTGATATCACATCCCGTCTTTCTCAGCACAGGCTGGTGACAGAATCCCTCACAGCCTCCCCACCTGTCCCCCAGCCCCGCCAGCTCCAGACAATGGGTCTAGGTGTTCCCACCAACCACATTCTCTGAGCCTGATGGAGTGCAAGAGAGGGGTGGCCTAGAGAGGGGTGGTCCTGGACACCTGCCCACCTGGACCGGCTGTGGCCGGGCCTGCTCTGGACCTCTATGTCCCTGAAGGATGGGGTGTCTCCTCATGTTCCCAGGCACAGCCCCACAAAGGACAGCTCACCTGGCCACACGGAAAAAGGGTTAGTTCCCTGCGGAAGCAGGGCAGGTGGGGCTTTCACTCTCGTGAGACTTTCTGTTATTTCCTAAATTAATTTGTGATCTAGTAATGACATTTCTGACAGCGAGCTGTGCCTTTAGGGTGAAACAGTTCTCTATTTAAGATGCCTTATTTTGTTTCTAAAGTGAAACAGAGTTGGACTCTGAACAATTTACAGAGTGTGTCAGGAAACAACCATCTCTCTGGGGGCAGCATGAGAGCAGTGGGGAAAGCAGAGCATGGAAATTTCCAGACCCAGGTGAGCTCTGTGGTACAGCCTGCATCACCTTCCACCTGCCAGACCTGGGGAAAGGAGTCATTTCCTTTTTATGCCCCAAATCTTCATCCTTACATGCTGAGATATTTTTAGTGCCAGGATATCTGTGAATCACTAGGTCTTGAAATGAAAAGTCTTCAGTTTTCACACTAATTCTTAGGGACCTACCCACCAAGATAAGCTAATGAGGAAAAGCCGGCCATATTCCTATAGAAGTTAGGACAAGTGCTCGTTACCAAGGGTGGGAGAGGATGCTCTTGCGATGACTTTAAATAAACATTAATAAATCTGTTGACCCACAGGCCTGCAGCAGGGATTCTGCCAAGGACGTCCTCCCTGTTTGCAAGGGTCCCGGCAGTGACCTTGACCCTCCCAACCTGCTCAGTCTGACCTAGGGGACATTTGCACAGTGCATTCCAGCTGTGCTGGTCCTTGTTTCATGGCAGGAAACCAGGTTCTTTTAAGGCACCGAGAGGGGCAGGTGAGGGCGAGGAGCAGGTGGATCAAACAGCTCACCTTGATCAAAGATAAGGTGACCATATGTGCATGGGTTTATCTCTGGGCTTTCTATCCTTTTCCATTGATCTATATTTCTGTTTTTGTGCCAGTACCGTACTGTCTTGATTACTGTAGCTTTGTAGTACAGTCTGAAGTCAGGGAGCCTGATTCCTCCAGCTCCATTTTTCGTTCTCAAGATTGCTTTGGCTATTCGGGGTCTTCTGTGTTTCCAGACAAATTGTGAAATTTTTTGTTCTAGTTCTGTGAAAAGAATATACAGTGGAGAAAAGACAGCCTCTTCAATAAGTGGTGCTGGGAAAACTTAACAGGTACATGTAAAAGTATGAAATTAGAACACTCCCTAACACCATACACAAAAATAAACTCAAAATCAATTAAAGACCTAAATGTAAGGCCAGACACTATCAAACTCTTAGAGGAAAACATAGGCAGAACACTCTATGACATAAATCACAGCAAGATCCTTTTCGACCCACCTCCTAGAGAAATGGAAATAAAAACAAAAATAAACAAATGGGACCTAATGAAACTTAAAAGCTTTTGCACAGCAAAGGAAACCATAAACAAGATGAAAAGACAACCCTCAGAATGGGAGAAAATATTTGCCAATGAAGCAACTGACAAAGGATTAATCTCCAAAATTTACAAGCAGCTCATGCAGCTCAATAACAAAAAAACAAACAATCCAATCCAAAAATGGTCAGACGACCTAAATAGACATTTCTCCAAAGAAGATATACAGATTGCCAACAAACACATGAAAGAATGCTCAACATCATTAATCATTAGAGAAATGCAAATCAAAACTACAATGAGATATCATCTCACACCAGTCAGAATGGCCATCATCAAAAAATCTAGAAACAATAAATGCTGGAGAGGGTGTGGAGAAAAGGGAACCCTTTTGCACTGTTGCTGGGAATGTAAATTGATGCAGCCACTATGGAGAACAGTATGGAGGTTCCTTAAAAAACTGAAAATAGAGCTACCATATGACCCAGCAATCCCACTACTGGGCATATACCCTGAGAAAACCATAATTCAAAAACAGTCATGCACCAAAATGTTCATTGCAGCTCTATTTACAATAGCCAGGACATGGAAGCAACCTAAGTGCCCATCATCGGATGAATGGATAAAGAAGATGTGGCACATATATACAATGGAATATTACTCAGCCATAAAAAGAAACGAAATTGAGATATTTGTAGTGAGGTGGATGGACCTAGAGTCTGTCATACAGAGTGAAGTTAAGTCAGAAAGAGGAAAACAAATACTGTATGCTAACACATATATATGGAATCTAAGAAGAAAAAAAGAAGGTCATGAAGAACCTAGGGGTAAGACGGGAATAAAGACACAGACCTACTAGAGAATGGACTTGAGGAGCTGTGACAAAGTGAGAGAGTGGCATGGACATGTATACACTACCGAATGTAAAATAGATAGCTAGTAGGAAGCAGCCGCATAGCACAGCGAGATCAGCTCAGTGCTTTGTGACCACCTAGAGGGGTGGGATAGGGAGGGTGGGAGGGAGACGCAAGAGGGAGGGGATATGGGGAATTATGTATACATATAGCTGATTCACTTTGTTATAAAGCAGAAACTAACCATTGTAAAGCAATTATACTCCAATAAAGATGTTAAAACAAAACAAAACAGCTCACCTTGGAATGTGAACGAAACTCTCCCCCTCATCCCAGACGGTTCTGGGTTTTGTTTGATCATTTTTGTTGCTTTGATTGTTTTCTGTTTGTTGGTTGGTTGGTTGGTTGGTTTTTAAGACTTTCTGGGAAGCTGGTGCTTGAGATGGACTCCTGGCTGGAGGTGATGACGTGTGAGGGGAGAGGAAGGCGGGAGGTGGGTGGACGGAGCCGAGACCGGGGCTGTGGAGTAAGGGGCAAAGAGGACGGGGAGCTGACACGTGGAGAACACGGACGGGAAAAGGGAGGGAAACGTGCTTGTGTGTGAAGGCGTGGAGGTGGAGGGGATCAGGGAGAGAGACGGGCCGGGAGAGGAAAACAACTCCGTCCAAGAGATGGCGACGGGCAGGATTCACGAGAGAGCCTGCAAAGGGAGGGGGACTGACCACAAAGACAGAGAGAAAGGGTCATGCCACAGCCGAGCAGAGGAGAAGCGCCGGCTGGGAGGGGGTGTTGGCTGGGTGCCCCCTCCTCTGAGCTCCTCCACACTCCTCTCGTTCTGGAAACCCTGCAGCTGAGTTAGGTGACAAGGAGAAAATCAGTGGAAATTCCTCTCGTCCCTGGTCCTGTGTCAGCCCCGGGGCCTCGTTGAGCTTGGTGCACAGACTGCCGTGTGCATCACAAACCCAGAGGTGGGTCCAGCTTGGCTGTGACTCTGACATAGGTTCATCCAGGGACAAGGAGGCAACCCCTTCATGAAACTGAACGGTGGCTGAGGCTCGAGCCTGGGCCACTGGCTGACAGGTGCACCCGGACGGGAGGGATGCTGCTGTAATCCTGGCCAGCGAACTTGGGCCATGTTCAGAGTAGATGTAAGACTGCGCTTCCGTCCTGCAGGCAGAGGAAGGTTTTCACTCAGTGGTAATTTCTCGGGGCGCAGCCATAGAAACACAAAGTGAGTTCACAGGAGGCAGCGTGTTCCTGCTTATGGAGCACGTCTGGTTCCCACACGTGGGAGGGCGGCTCCTTTAACAACAGCTGGACGGGAGGTGATCGGGGTATCGAGACCACGGGGAGCCTGGACGAGCCTGCGACCCCCGATGCTGACATGAGCCTGTGGATTTAGCCCACCAGTCACCGCATCCTGGTCCCTCTTCCTTTCACGTCCTCTGGACCGCTCCGACCACCGCCTCCGTCGGTGGCAGAGTCAGAAGGCAGTTGGAGCAGGTCAAGGAGGGACAGTTGACTGCCCTCTTGGCTCCTAGAGCTGCTGTGACCAAGGGCTTGAGGAGCGGGGGGCTGGACCTGTGGGTTATAAACGGGCTCAGGGTTTTCAGTGGCATCTGTTATTCTACTGCCTTCATCTGTAATAGCTTCAAATCTAGTCCTCCTCTCTCTCAGGCTTTGAGAGTCTGCAGAAAGCCCAGAACAAAGAGACAATGATTATTTTCTTTGGACAGTTACAGAGGTTTTCTTTCTCACCCGCCTTGTTTCTACGGCCCGGGTTCAGAGGGGGACTGTGTGCCCCCCTTGAGCTGTTTCCCTAAGCAGGAACCGCAGGTGCGTCTGTGCCGTCCTCAGCGCCGTCCTCCTCTGTTGTCTTTGAGACAAAACGAGCAGCTGGAGACCTGGTGTTTGGAGCTATTGAGGAAAAGGGACTCTCCTATGTGATTTTCAGTTGAGAATCTACTAACATTCTCTGAAACGGGGCGGGGAGCAGTGCCTACATGTTCAAGTCCTGTACGCATGCACTACTTTAACAGGAGAAACGCTAACTTTTATTTTACTAGAAAAAAATAAAAATAGAGAAAATGCAGAAAAGTGAATGTCTGCCCTCCTCTGGGATACACAAGTAATCCCTACTTTGTGATTTCAGTTCTCATAGTAAGGATCTCCTTTAGAATGGGAGGGAGGTTTGAACAAAGTAGAGGACACAGGACAAAACTACCGGAGCAAAACAGGATGGGAGGCATTTATCTGAGAAATAAACAAGATGGCCGACTCGTGTTGAGGTGGGTGGTCGTGAATTTACAGTGGAACCAGTCTGTCCTTTTGTGTGACGTTTTCTTCAGTAACCTTCAATTGCACCAGTGTCACGATGAAGAAAGCTTGGTGCAGATTTTCTAGGGCAGAGGGTTAGGAATTTCAACCAAGTGACAGTTGAACCAGAAATTTAAGCTTTGTTTTAACTGAGTAACTCTAAAGATAGACGGTTGATTTAAGGTAGATTATGGAGGAAATGAATGATGTGTCCGATAACAAATCAGGTATCAATACCTATAACACGGATAAAGGAAACCGGAAAGCCATAAGGGCAGAGATAGGAGGTTGTGATGAGGCTGATGAGGCTGGAATCCTGGAGGCTGTGAAGAGAAGGGGCCACTGGCCTCATTTCAGCGGTGAGTCACTGGAGACCACGGGCCGGCTCGAGCCTGGAGGGGTGGTGCTGACATTGCAGCGTGGAGGGGTGGGCACTGAGACCCCCGGGGCTGAGTGGGCACGTGGACGGGGACCCCCCGGGAGGGACGGCAGGACATGGGGCTGCGGCTTTAGACAGACACCGAAGAGTGAAAACTGCTTAAAGAAATGGATGAAGTGAGTACACACTCAAACTACAGACTAAGGATAAAATCCACCGGGGAGCAGGGAAGAGGTCTTTGTTTCTACTTAATCAGGTCTCTCTCTCTCACTGATTTCAAGCCTAATCCAGAGCAGACCAGTTTAGCTGGCTCACACCCAGAATAACGAAATTCATTATTGCTGGATAGAAGGGAAACAATGATCCCTTAATGGCAGCTCCCACGGCCCCCTCTGCCCCAGACCTGCCTTCCGTGCACAGCTGTGGTTTGGACCATATGGTTATTGCACTTAATATTCAAGTTTCAGTGTAATCTCAGGAAACAATTTCCATTAATAAAATGCAAATGCATACATCTTGGTGTCTCATTTACAAGAAAATTTCCATTGACGTTGCCTTTGTCTTAATATTTTTGCAAGGTTGAAAAGGTACTGTCTCCCATATTCCTTATTAAGTTTTCTAGGCAACGCCAATTAATTTGCTGAATGGATTTTAACTTTACGACTTTCTTTTTATTGTCTGGAAGCAAACCTCTAATTAGAAAAGGGTCTGGGTGTTCCCAGCTTGAAACCGTTTTAGAGGAGAAGGGCCGGTGGTGGTGCTTTGAAGACCCTCGTGTTCCTTATTACACGATTTCCAGTGTGTGGTTTGGAAACTCAACCAAAGAGATTGTTTCCCACTGGAAAGTGTTAGACACGCAACGTCCAGTTCTGTGACCGGTGCTTTACTGCCCCCGGCAGAACAGTCTCACCAGATTGAAGTCTGGCGGTCTAGCCCGACCGGGGTCTAGCCTATCTAGTCTAAATGTAAGGGACCACATGTGGTACAGACCCAGCCTGGGGGTCACACCCTGCTCGAACAGAGCACTAACCTGCAAGCCCCCAGGAGGGGTGGGAGAGTGGCTGTTTTCAGTCCTTATATCCCAGGTGTATATGGTGCAGCAATTACAGTGGCAAACGCGACGATGGACTGTTTGTCAAGTAAAAGCATTGTTCACGCATTTGACGTGTATTCGTATTCAACCTACAGCGCAGTCCTCTAGGATGGGGGCTGCAGCGGTGTCTGCTCCCTGACATGTTCCCAGGTTAACGCGCTTCTCACCGGCACAGCCCAGGCGGCCACGCTGGGATTTTGAGAAGCTCTGGCTGGACTCTTGCCCTCCAGGCCTGAAACCCGATTCTCTCTATTCTACATTTAAGGGCCTTCAAAAACCACCTGGATAGTTGCAAGAGAGCTTTTTAAAAGTAAGGACTCCATGGCCCACGCCACCGTACCCCCTTTGCAGCCCATCTGCTTAGGGAGAGGCCTGCCCTGGGGAGAGGAGACAGCTTCCCGAGGCCTGGGCCTCATCTGATTCCCAGGGGGCGGTCCGAGTGTCCTGGCAGCGAGCCCCCAGTCCTTCCCCCGCCCCCAGGGAAGGAGCTTATTGCCCTGGAGGTGACCCCTCCAACACTGAGAGGCTCTCCCGGGCCGGCTAGGATCCATACTCTCACTCTGGCTCTTTCTAAGGCAATAAAAAAAGGGCTGTTTGGCTGAGAACACACCCTGTGATCAGGCCTGGGTTCCAGGAGGGTCTGGCTCAGCTCAGAGGTGGGGGTCAGAGGTTTCCCCTGCAGACACAGCAGCTCCTCCTGCGATGAGGAGACCTCCCCCAGATCCAAGCGGATCCGCAGTGTAAGAAGAGCCCCATCTCTTCTCCCTCCCTTCATCTCTACTCTGTTTTCATTTGAGACCTTCCTCCAGCCCCAGGGAATCAGTCTTGCCCTTCCAGACATTCGCCAAGTTTCTTCTTTCTCTTCACCATCAGAATTCCACCCCCACCCCCGATTCCCTAGGGAACCCAGTTTTCCTATCCCCTGTCCCCGTGGCACCTAGTCTGAGCAGGAAAGGCCAGCGACCCTGCCCCTTTCCTGCGACCCCGCCCCCCACCCCTTCCCCTCCCCGGGAAAGCCCCTCACCTGCAGGAGGACGGCAGGGGTCTCCGTTTCTTGCTGCTTCCAATCCATCAGTAATGCTTCTGCCGGGGTGAGCTTTCTAATCTCTGATGCTGCTCTGTGGACAGAGCCCTTTCATTATACTAACTAAGAGGTACAGGCAACACTCGCTAGAAGATAAGGTTAGTTTTCTTGCATAATCTCATTTGATGATCGCAGTGGTGTGAAGTAGTGCTGCTATGGTGTCCATTAAAGGTGAGCAGCCCGAGCTCCAAAAGGGAAATCCTCCAAGCGGGCCGGACAGTGGACCTGGGCAGCCGGTCAGCCTCTGGCCTCTTGATCACAACTCTATGGCCTCCTGACATAGATTTGCATGGGTGGCAGGCAGATGGGGCCCCTGGCATTTGGCTGTTTAAAAAAAACTACGTTTGTTTCTATGTCTATACCTGCACCTATATTTGAGTCGACGCCTGTGTTTAATTATGTACCTACATTCGCATACTTACAGGAAAGTCTGGAAAGATAAACACCAAACATTAACAGAAACATCACCCGGTAAGCCTGCAAATAGTGCTTCAGCGGTACGAAGAGGCCAGATCACCAGTCAGGACTCCACGTCCCTGAAAAGAAGCAAAAAGGGGCGTTTAGTGGCTTAAACTGAAAAGCCCAGGGATAAAAGTGACTTTCAGTCACGATGATCAGAGAATAACCAAGTCAATCCCTCACTCTCTCGCTCCACCTGCCCTGCGCTGACGTCATCTGTCCTGGGTACAGCAGTGCCAGGCTCCCGCGGCCTCAGCCACGTGGTCCAGTCCTTGTGAGATGCAGAGCCAGGCTCAGATGAAGGTCTTCTCGGGATCCCAGGGAGGGGCCCCCTGACGACTCCTGGTCCAGGCAGGGCTGGGCATCCATCTCAAACCTCTGTGAAGGGTCCCTGGGAGGGGAGCTGCATCAGTCAGCTCAGGCTTCTGGGGCAAAACACCACAGAGATTTGTTTTCTCACAGTTCTGAAGCTGCACGGCCAAGGCCCAGGAGCCAGCGGGGTTGGTTTCTCCTGAGGCTTCTCTCCGTGGCGTGCAGGCGGCCACTCTCCTGCTGCCTCTCTGCACGGTCGTCCCGTGTAGCCCCCGGTGTGTCTCCAGGTGCCCAAATCTCCTCTCCTTACAGGGACACCTGTCAGGCTAGATTAGGAAGAAGCCACCCGGATAGCTTCATTCTAACTTAACTGCCTCTACAAAGGCCCTATCTCCAAACATGGTCCCGTGCTGCAGGGTGGGAGGTGAGGCCTTAGTATACACATTTTAGGGGAACACGATGCAACCCATAATGAACGTTAAAGACAGACATATCATAGGATGCTCGGAGGCGTTTCACCTTCTACTTGACACAGTCCTATTCCGATAGGTAGAGGTATTGATAAACAAGTAAACAGAAAACAAGGATGTATTAGCTTGGAGTGAAGGACGTGGATCGTGTTATGAGACAGTCACAGGCAGAGGGGTGATCCTTCCCGGAGCCGGTTCAGGGACGCACGTCTGAGGTTATGCCTGAGCCCAAGCAGAGGGTGAGGAAGGGCAGAGCATCAGCGACGCAAAGGCACAGGGACGTTGGAGGCGTTGCCAGAGCCCAGGAGCTGGAATTGGGGAGGGTGGGAGGGTGCAGGTGGGGCCGGGCCACGAGGGCCCTGCGTCAGGATGAGGATGCTCTCGGGGAGACACTGGGGGCTTTGGATGGTGACACGCTGTAGTCTGATCTGCGTTTTCACGCACCTCTCTGGGCACTTCGTGAGGACGGATTCTTGGCAGGAAGGTCAGAGCAGGGAGACGGAGGGGGACTGGGTGACTCAGGACACCGGTGGCTGCTTGGGCTGGAGAAAAGCAGAGAGACTGGGCTCCTTCTTGGAGGAGAAACGAAGATTCATGGAGTGAATGTGAAAACAAAACCAAGGATGTGTGTAACCTCTGCAAACAGGAGGTAGGAGGTGCCACTTACTGAGAGAAGGAAAACTGTGGGACCATTTTATGGAGGGAGGGGGTCTAGGTCCTCCCAGAGAATCAGCCTTCTCTTTGCTAGTAAATAAGCAGGTACGTGCATGTGTATGTTCTAATGACTGATAACATTTAATGAATTTTATAAAAATTAATTAAATACAATAAACATCTAATATATATTTTAAAATTTTAATTATCATGTTAATATTATTTACTAAAAGTGGTTTTAATGTAGATCATCCACATTTTGAATATTGGAGATATGCCTTTTGCCAAAACAAACAATCAAAGGTAAATTTACACTGGCTCACAATCTTATCAGCGACTAATAACCTCAAAGGAGCAAGTTCACAGGTGTAATGATTTATAATCCTGCACTTAGTATCCAGCACCCAGTAGCAAACTCACTGTTATTTTGAAAACAAGGATTTAATTTGCCTGCAGAATCCTGGGATCACTCTGATTACTGGATGCCATGGTTTCATGGCTCCAAAAACACATTACTATCGTCAACGTGCAGTGCCTTCTGTCCAGGAGGTGTTTGTAATCTGCTCGGTGCTTTGTGACCACCTAGAGGGGTGGGATAGGGAGGGGGGGAGGGAGGGAGACGCAACAGGGAAGAGGTATAGGAACATATGTATATGTATAACTGATTCACTTTGTTATAAAGCAGAAGCTAACACACCATTGTAAAGCCTTCTTCCTGCCAGCACCCAGGTGGTCCCAGGGCCAAGGCGAGAGAAGCTACTGGGGTGATCGAGGTGTATTACATCCGACTCATGCTGAGGGGAGGGCGAGGGAGGGAGAGGCTGATCTTTCCTTTGCGGTGGGGTGTAGGAAGCAGATCCATCTCAATGTCACAGCTCTCCTGGGAGGTGGTACCAGTGCATCCAGTTTGTCCATGGTACAGGTGAGCAGAGGGAGGCTCAGAAAGATGAAATAAATACCTGCCCAAGGTTACCCAGCAGGTAAGTGTTGAGGGTAGAACCCCGTCCTTCCCTCGCTGCCCCCAGATCTTCCTCCTGGTGCTTCCCGTTCCCGGCTTCCCCGTTCTCACGCTGTCTGCCCTCTCTGAGCCCCCAGCATCTAAGTCCCCCAGGTCTGTTTAATCGATGTTGTTCTGGAATATAGTCTGAAATCAGGAAACATGACGCCTCCAGCTTTGTTCTTCTTTCTCAGGATTGCTTTGGCTATTTGGAGTCTTTTGTGTTTCCATACAAATTTTAGGATTGTTTGTTCTATTTCTGTGAAACATGCCATTGGAATTTTAACGGGGTTTGCACTGAATTTGTATATTGCTTTGGGCAGTATGGTCATTTTAACAACATTAATTCTTCCATTCCAGGAGCTCATGCATGGAATAGTTTTCTACTTATTTGTGTCATCTTCAATTTCTTTCATTAATATCTTATAATTTTCAGTGTGTAGGTCTCTCACCTCCTTGGTTAAGTTTATTCTTAGGTATTTTATTCTTTTTGATGCAGTTGTAAATGGGATTGTTTTCTTAATTTCTCATTCTGATAGTTTGTTATTAGCGTATAGAAACACAGCAGATTTTTGTATATTGATTTGGTATTCTGCAACTTTACTACATTTGTTTTAGTTCTGTTTTTTGGTGGAAAGTTTTTGATAGTTTTTTAAAATTAAGTATTGTTTTGTGTGAGACAAAGTGTTTTAATTTAGAAAATCTTCCTTGCTTGTGTAGATTTGGCTCATGGAAACATGCTGGGCTGATTCTGACTTGAAGTGGTCGTTCTTCTTGTCACCGATGAAGATTCCAGGGCTCAGAGAGCTCCACGGCCACCGAGGGGTAAGAAGCAGAATCACAAATCAAACCTGGGATTTTTTTCCAAACCCAATAAATTTGAACTGTGCTGCCATAAACGAAAAAGAAACTATTTGGAAGGATGAATTTTCTTTCTGTTGCAAATGACTTAGAATTAGATTTCAAATTTAAAATGCCAAGGAGGTTCTTTACAAAGGGCAACCAGAAGCTTTTTAAGGAAAAAACAGTGAGAACTTCCAACGATTTGCAGAGTAAAACAATTGGAGGGACAGGAAGCTGGGTGGGTAGGAAAGTTGTGTGTGTGTGTGGTGTGTGGGGTGTGTGTGTGTTGTGTGGGGGGGGTGTGGGGGTGAGAGTGTGTGTTGTGTGTAGGTGTGTGTGTGTTGTGTGTGTGGTGTGTATGGCTATGTTGTGTGTGAGGGAGGTATATGTGTGTGAGTGTGTGTTGTATGTGGAGGGGTGTGGGTGTTGTGTGTGTAGCCGTGTTGTGTGTATAGGATGTGCACCTCCACCATTCCCTTCAGGGTAAAATGTGATTTGAGAGGGGATGTGGCCACTGAGAGTGTCCTCAGGAGGGGACAACACCTGTACCCTGAGTTGGCCCAGATGATGTCCTGTAGTTCAAGGGCCTCTTGGACACCTGAGTCCAGCGCCTTTCCTGAAGGGGTGACTGAGCAGGAGGTGGCCAGTGGACACCACCATTGCCTGGATCCAATAGGGTGACTTTGGGGCAGGGTTGTCTTTGGAACTTTAGAACCTCTTGACACCTTAATCTTAAATAAAATCTACAAATCTTGAGCAGACAATACTATTTTAATAATATCTATAAGACACAGAGTACTGAAGTAAAACCTATGTAAATTTATAGTCAATGTTTGGAGGGGGGTTAGAAATACAGTATAAAAGCATTAGAGTTTGAAGTTGGAGGTAGAGATTGTGGGATTTCTATTAAAATTTCTTTCATTTTTATGATTAAAAAAATCATTGTCCAAGTAAGAAAAATTGTATTCTGTAAAACTTTAGAATCCCTGAGCAGGATTTAAAACCCCAATCCAAGTTAATCTCGCCCTGACCTTTCTTCTTAGGCTATGATAATTTTGTAGAAATAGAGCCAATTCTGTTAAAGCTGCTTTACTTCTCAATAATAAGATGCAAATGTATGTAATTAATTTGGTTATTTGCATAATAAATGTTCCTGTAAAGTACCTTTGCTGCATGATCCCAAGTGTTTTGTTATTAATTACGTTTTGCAAAATTGGAGAAGAAAAATGAAAAAAAGAAAAAGTGTGTATTCCCGTTTGTTTGTCTAAATTCATTCTGGGATGAGCTGCCCTTGGGAATGGATTAAAAACTCCCCTGCACCACCCGCCCGGGGAAGGTCTGAGCTCAGGAAAAGCCTCCCGGCTGGCGGGGTGGTGGGGGCGGAGGCCTGGCCCCCTCTGCTCAGAGCTCCTTGTCTTGGAAGAGGCTGGAATATTCAGGGAAGGGCTGAGGCAGAGCCGCCGCAGCCCCTACACTGCTGTGCTCCAGCCCCAGCCCCCAGTCTTCACTCAGAGCATCAGGTTGGGACAGTCCTGTTCCCACCCAAGCGTCCCTCCTCCTGCTTGAGCACACAGCTCTCTCCCCACCTTGGACTCAGTCCACTGGCTTCAGGATCGAGCCTGACCTGAGGCAGAAAGTTTTCATTGTATTGAAATACGTTCCTTCGCTACAAAAGCAGTATATAGTCAAACAAAACACGTGATGTATAGGTAAGCAAACAAGAAAATACAAATCAGCTGTACTAACCCGTCAGGGAGAATCATTTGTACCACCCAGAGAATATCCGGTTTCTTAGTTTCCCTGGGAATGAAAGTCCCTGGGTCTGGGGATAAGTTTGGGGAATCACACATCAGACTCACTAAAACTCCCACAGGGAGGAAACCTGATTTCCTTGTTCCAAACCTCATTTGACTATAGAAACTTCTGCCTTCGCAGCTTTTTTTTTTTTTTATATCTTTATTGGAGTATAATTGCTTTACAATGGTGTGTTAGTTTCTGCTTTATAACAAAGTGAATCAGTTATACATATGTTCCCATATCTCTTCCCTCTTGCATCTCCCTCCCTCCCACCCTCCCTATCCCACCCCTCTAGGTGGTCACAAAGCACCGAGCTGATCTCCCTGTGCTATGCGGCTGCTTCCCACTAGCTAGCTATTTTATGTTTGGTAGTGTATATATGTCCATGCCACTCTCTCACTTTGTCACAGCTTACCCTTCCCCCTCCCCATATCCTCAAGTCCATTCTCTAGTAGGTCTGTGTCTTTATTCCTGTCTTACCCCTAGGTTCTTCAGGACCCTTTTTTTTTCTCTTAGAGTCCATATATATGTGTTAGCATATGGTATTTGTCTTTCTCTTTCTGACTTACTTCACTCGGTATTACAGACTCTAGGTCTATCCACCTCACTACAAATAACTCAATTTCGTTTCTTTTTATGGCTGAATAATATTCCATTGTATATATGTGCCACATCTTTATCCATTCATCTGATGATGGGCACTTAGGTTGCTTCCATGTCCTGGCTATTGTAAATAGAGCTGCAATGAACATTTTGGTACATGACTCTTTTTGAATTATGGTTTTCTCAGGGTATATGCCCAGTAGTGGGATTGCTGGGTCGTATGGTAGTTCTATTTTTAGATTTTTAAGGAACCTCCATACTGTTCTCCATAGTGGCTGTATCAATTTACATTCCCACCAACAGTGCAAGAGGGTTCCCTTTTCTCCACATCCTCTCCAGCATTTATCGTTTGTAGATTTTTTGACGATGGCCATTCTAACTGGTGTGAGGCGATACCTCATTGTGGTTTTGATTTGCATTTCTCTCATGATTAGTGGTGTTGAGCATCCTTTCATGTGTTTGTTGGCAATCTGTATATCTTCTCTGGAGAAATGTCTATTTAGGTCTTCTGACCATTTTTGGATTTTGGGTTGTTTGTTTTTTTGATATTGAGCTGCACGAGCTGCTTGTGAATTTTGGAGATTAATCCTTTGTCAGTTGCTTCATTTGCAAATATTTTCTCCCATTCTGAGCGTTGTCTTTTGGTCTTGTTTATGGTTTCCTTTGCTGTGCAAAAGCTTTTAAGTTTCATTAGGTCAAACAAAAACAGAAATATAGATCAATGGAACAGGATAGAAAGCCCAGAGGTAAACCCACACACATATGGTCACCTTATCTTTGATAAAGGAGGCAGGAATGTACAGTGGAGAAAGGAAAGCCTCTTCAATAAGTGGTGCTGGGAAAACTGGACAGGTACATGTAAAAGTATGAGATTGGATCACTCCCTGCACAGCTTTAATAAAGCTTTCATGCTGTGGGACACATGCTGAGACGTCCTGGTGCAGGCCCTCCTGCTGTAGACAGCTGCCCCAGCTGGTCAGGATGCCTGTCCCTGTGAAGGCAGGGAGGATGTCGGCTGGGGGTGGCTCCCCTGTGGCTGCCCTATCTGGGCTCCATCTGTCCCACCACTGCCTCTGTATCTTGCAGTTGCCTTTTGTTGTCATGACATTAATGTCCTCCCCAGCATCTGGGATGGTTTAAATAGAGGAGATTTGTCGCCCTCTGTATGTGGGACGTGACCAACCTGAGATGCAGGGAGACTGAGTCTTACTTAAATTATCTTCCAAACCTGAGAGATACGTCTGGAAGAGACACCTGGGGTTTCGGCCTGTTTATCAAGTAACCGGGTAACTCTGAGTGGCCTGTGTCTTCACAGGGAGGATGTTCAGGTCTTTACGGCACAGGTATGGGTTCTCCTGTGGAAAGTCCCCACGTAGCACTCTCATGTGTGATTCAGAAACACTGGGCCTCCCTCCCTCCCTCCCCCGCACCTCTCTCCTCTACTGATGCTCTATGGAGCTCTCATGCGATGCTATTCTAATAGCATTTTGGCCAGAGATTCAGTCACACACAAATCTCTCCTTGTTTTACTCACCTCTCTCTCCTCCGTGAGATCTCTAAAGGAAATCCAAGTGCAGGTTAAAATGACAAAGGAAAGCTAAGGGATATTTTATTATGAATTGGGAATTTGTTTCCAAGCCTTAACACAGAAGTCCAGTAAACTAGGATGGACCCTGTGGGAGATTCTTCACGAATAAGTAGCGCAGGGGCAGCTTAGCACTGACTGCAAACTCACAACAAGCCTCAGGGCTTACGGCCCCCAGCCAGTCCAGAGCGTCCCCTCTAAAGCCACAGAACAAGAAACACGCTTGTCTGCAATGCCCAGGGCAAAGCAGCCTGGGCCCGATTGCTGTGCAAGAGGACGTGAGGACATTCAGGGACCTGATGCTGCGGCCACGCAGGCAGACGAGAGAAAATGGGCCGTGAGCTGCCTGCCTCCCCTGAAGACTAACCCTGACGGCGAAGCACTGACCTGAAACTGGGGCTTTCCTGCCCTTTGCTCTGGCCACAGCCGGTCCTGACTGCTTCCTATCGAAGTGCCATGCTCGCCGATGGCAACCCCGCTCTTGTGCTCCTGGATGCGGATTCAGGGCCCGGGAGGAGCACTGCCCGTGCTGACCTCTGCTCCCCAGCGCCCGCCTCCTCACGGAAGACCCGGAGGCCCCCGCACTCGCGTGCACGGATGCTGGCTGCTAGCGGGGACCCCGCTGATGGTCGCCCGGGACACCCCTGTGACCTCCCCGTGTGGCTGGGCTTCTTCCCATCCTGGCGTATGAAGGCAAACACCCCGGGAGAACCCGGTGGAGCTGTACCACCTTCATGTGCTGGCCTCGGAAGTCAGGCCCTGCCACACACTGCGCTGCCATGCTCTAGGTGGTCACAGAGACCTGGCCAGGCCTGGGGGCGCCAAGCACACTGTTGTTCCGTGGCCGGGCTGCCAAGGTCACCTTGTGATCCGAGTGTGTGGGCTGCGAGGTGCAGGAGCCTTGGCTGGAAACTTCTGTCTCCCGCAGACCCACCCTTGGCGGGGGGGATCAACGCCTGCTGGGTGGGGGTGCGGAGCCAGGCTAGTCTTGAGTTCTCCTCAGTGTCAGCTGGTACTAGACACGTGCCTGAAATCCACTGCTGGCTGCCATCCCAGGGGCAGAGCGTGCAGCCCCAGAGGCAGTCAACAATTGAGCTGTTAGCGGCTATTGGCGTCAATCTTGGACCAGTCTCTAAGATCGTCTATTTCTTATCCTAGGAAGCAGACACGAGGGCTGAGAGCAAGGCAGGTAGATTGTTCTTTGGTGAAAGTCTCTGAAACCCTTGATCTACACGTCTCTACGGGGCAAAAGCGAAGGAGGCTGCAGAGAGAAATTGAACCAGGGATGCAGAGAAGAGGAAGGAGGTTCTGACCACACTCTGGGCGCTTCCAGCTTTACCTTCCAAGAAGTGAGTCGGCCTGGGCAGGAGTTCTGACCTCTTCTGCGGGAGCACTACTCAGCATCCTACCTGAGCTTCTTTCTGCAAAGTCAATCCCAAACATAAAGCAGGAGGTGGGAGTTGGAGTCCCCAGTGGGGCAGAGGTGGGGGTAAGGTAGGTCAGTGGCTGTTATCACTGTATCACGATGAAGAAAACAATTTTAACATGGAGGCTGAGAATAATCATGGAAAGTTCCACATTAAAGACAGAAAATAGCAGTTAAGTGTCTTCAGTTTTGGTGATAGAAAGATAATTTACCTAACAAATAAAAAAGAATCTATTTGGAATAACATGGAGCATCTCACAGAGGGAGGGTTGAGAACGAGGGTCATCAGAGAACCACAGTGACTCTGGGGAACCAGGCACCAGGCACAGTCTCCCCACTGTCACTGTGATCAGAATGCTGAGCCCTGACCTCCTACAGTCTTTGGGTCGCGGAGCCCCAGACTTGAATTCCATAGAAAGACCGTCTGAATGATGAGTCAGTCTTGTCCAGGGGAGGGATCCCTGACTGACGGCCCACAGACCCTACCCAGTGGGGGGGTGTGGATGGCTCTGATGTGCATCCAGGGTTTAGAACCCTCCAGAATCTTGATCCCTGTTTGGCCTGCACAGACCTCCTGGGGAGTTGTTAGAAATGCAGGCTCTTGGCCTCCACACACTGACCTTCGAGAAGCGCTGTGCTGGACCACACCTGCCCATCACGGGGGCCTCTCAACACCCAGCTGCTCAAGCCCAGCCCAGACCCGGAACTTCTTAGGGAAGGACCGGGACCCAGGTGCTGGCTCCACAACCATCGATGAGGAAATCGGGCTCAGGAAACAACCCACCCGTCACACAGACCTAGCTCTGCGTGAGGACCCAGGCGCGCAAGTTTTCCTGTTTTATGTACTTTTTGACAGTGTCTCTGAGTCTCCTGAGCTTCAAGGAAGAGCCTGTAGAGAGGGTGGCCCCTGAGGACGTGGAAGCTGTAGGATCTGGTCCGTCGCATCTGGTGGTCCTGTGCCAGGCTAGATGCTCACAGGCTTTGCCAGCTGAGCTGAATTAATATATTAATAGATTTTGTGTTTTAATAGCTGTTGCTTTTTGACTCTGGAGGATGTGAAGGAGTGGGGCTGGAGATGCAAATATTCCACGTTGGTCTATGACAAGAGTAAGCAAAACAAGGTCATTACAGTGAATAAGCACATTAGGGGGTGGAAAGCCTCAGATTTATGGTGTAGGTTTGGTTGTGGAATTAGGAATCCTTTTCTTTTATGACATATAAAACTGTACAGGAAAACGGGCTGGTGGGGGCCGTTGGAGCGGAGCCTTGTGTGTTAGTTCCGAACAAACCCAAAGAAATGAGATTTGGACTCTGCAGGGGAGGACACAGAGAGGGAGGGGCGGGAAGACGGGAGCTGCCGGTCACCAGGGTCCTGGACAGCGCAGGGGAGAGGTGGATGCCAGTCCCAGGAAGGACAGCGTGTGGGGACCGCACAGAGTAGTGTTTGACGTGGGAGGCTCCGTCCAAACACCAAATCTAACTCTGTCCGTTATTGATGATAATTGTGTTATTCCACTGCCGTCTGGAAGCAATCATAGAAAATGTTTTTATAAACAAGGGAGCAGGCTGAGTTAAATGTGTAATTATTCAGTAGGTGATTTTCATATAATAAATATAGATTCTCTGAGTTACCGAGCTCACCTGACTAAAAGTGGATGCGATGGCATCTGAGCTTAACTCCTAGAGCATGATTCTTTTTTAAAAAAAATAAGATGACGTTGAGGCCAGATATGGGCCATTAGCTTTAAAAACAAATGGTTTCCTTACATAAAACTGCCACTTGGGTGCCACAATTTGGGAGAGTGTAGCAGGGTGGCCGTGCTCACCCATCAGAGCCCCAGGGCTGGCGCGGGCCTTTGTGGGTTGAAACTGTCACCCTGTGGCCTCTCTGTGTCTGCGTGTCCCTTCAGTGGACCGAGGAGCCCTGAACCTGACTCTACGTGGATGTGAAATCAGCCTGAGTGACCGAGTTCACCGGTCAGGACCTCTGGGTGTCACGGCTCAGCCCTGGGGGGCTCCCTGTCTCTGGAAAACTTGGGGCGATTGGAGAGCCAGGTGCTGGAGATGAAAGACATCTCCATGAATCCAGCTGGAGCCGAGGGCCTGGGAGGTCAAAGCTGCAGCAGCAGCAGGTGTTGGTATAAGGTGTGAAGAAAAATAATTTATATTGGCCCTTATATTCCCTTCTGGTCCCCAAATGAGCATGAAAGTGACAAGGACGAAATGGCAGCCTGGAAAAAGCCAGCGTCCAGTCGTGCAGCTCATCCCCCATGCTGCCCTCGTGGACATCGATGGTCTGAGCTCTCTCCCCCTTCCGCCCCCTCAGATACAATCAGTGATCATCCCACAAAGACACAAATCTGCCGGCACAGAGACTCCAGTGGTCTTGACAGAAAACCACTGACATGCTTCCCGCACCTCCTCTTACCCTTGGAGCGTTGACCTTGCTTGCCTCAAACACAAGATGCATCTGGGGACCTGCAGCCCACGACCCGCTCCCTGTGTGTCCACAGAAGGGGATGTGGGGTGTCAGCAAGGAGACAGAGGGCAGGAGAGACCGAGGGGCGTGGAGGGAGGGAAGGAGGGAGGACAGCGACGGGAGAGGAGGAGAGGGAGAGGGGACCGCACGCCCCGAGCAGACCCTCAGGTCCAGACGGATGCAGCGGAAGTCGGTCTAGTGATGTGGGAGGTCAAGATGGCCACCAGGCAGGCTCCCCCCGCCACCCTCCATACTGGACCTTGATCTGCCTCTCACCCTCCTCCACAACCCGTCCCACCAGCCTGCTTCCTCCTTCCTCCTGTCCCTGGTGACGTCATCCCAGCCGGTCCCTCCTCCTGTCCTCCACCACCATCGTCGCACCAGCACAGACTCCAGCCTCCTGCCCTAGAGGACCTTTATCTACCCATCCTGTGCCCCACCTCCTGCCTCTACCACACCCATCGCACCAAACCAGACCTTCAACCCCGGCCCCTCCCCCCACACCAACACCTCTCCATCTTCTCTCTTCCACCCCCTGCCCTCCACCAGGCCCCTCAGCCGACCTTGTCTCTCACCCCCTCCTCTCCCATCCTCCATCACACAAGTTGCTTTAACTCTCCACCTGGCTCAGGAGGTGTGAGCCAGAGTGGGTGTGATGGGGGTTGATGGGGGAGGAGGTGGGTGTTGACATGGTAGGTGGAGGAGGTGGGAATGGGTGGGAGTGATGAGAGGCGGGATGTGGGATTTGGGTGGCGAAGGTCATTTGGGGGAGGGTGGCCTTCAGTGCTGCTGTGATAAAGGTGCGGAGGAAAGGAGGTGGGGACCCCACGTGGCATCTGGCATTGTGGAGTGGGGAGGCAAGTGGTGTGGATGGAAGTGGGAGGCGTGCAGGGGACTCAGGACTGGTGAGGTGGAGGTGTGGAGGGGAGGAGCCCCGGCTGTGTGCCACCTGCCCCCTGCACACCTCCACCTACAGACACCGCCCTCCAGCCCCTTCTCCACGGCTGTCACACCTGTGCTGCTGATGCTACCTCAACTGTTACCTGGGAAGATTCCAGCTGGAGACTTGGACTTGAGATGGAGGATAGAAACAAGGATTTCTAGACCTGGAGACAAACTGATGATGTCTGTCCTTAGGGCCTGTTCACTTTATTTTATTTTATAGAAAAGTTTTTAGGAAGCAAAGGAATGAGCTTCGTGAATAGAGGTAAACACTCAGATAATTAGAGCAGGAGATGCTCTGTAGGACAATAATTAGAGGTGAAAAGAGTAAAGAGAGGCATCTATTCTGCATTTTCCAAGGACCTGGTTGGATCAGAATCAGGCTGAAAACAGTCACCCCTTTTCCAACACTCTTTTTTCAGTCCATTTCCGCTGGACTATTTAACACAAAATTGTTTTTAATAGAGTGGATGCCTTGTCTCTTCCCATTTTTTTATTTTTAACTATTCAAATTTCCTCACCTCTTTGTAGAGTTAGACACACACACACACACACACACAGCTGTGAAGCTAAGGGTTAGGATTCAACTGATTCTCCAAAGCTAATCAGGAAAGTGGGGCTCATTTAGGAGCCCTGAGCTGTATGATGTTCACCACGGGGCTGAGTCTCCAGGGGAAGGAAGGAGCTGAGGTGGTGAAAGTGGGGGCTGAGTTCATCCCGGCAGAAATGGGGCAAATAAATGATCCTCATGGGAACGAGAGCGAATCAACATCCAGCGAGAATGGTTGTTTCCAATATGCGCCCGGCCTCCTTTCCGCCTCTTGCTTCCTCTTCCCTCTTCCTCTCCCTCTTCTCTAAATCAACAGACTATTTCTCTCCTCATTAACATGTTACTTTCAGCTCTGTCATAACCTTATTTTCAGTTCTGCATAACAACAACCCCTTGCTGTTCTCCTCAATTTCGCTTTTCTGCGTTTGGTTGACATTAACTTTCCCAGGGTGTGTAGAGATTTCAGTTTCAGGCCCACCTTTTAGAAAGGTCGGACCATCTGCCCCCATCTCCTCCCTCTTTGTAGCCTGAGTGTTGATCTCAGCAGAGAATCTCAGCAGAGGGCAGAAGGGCTCTGCTCCCCGCTGAAGACACCGACCCCGGGGGCGGGTGGAGGCTTCCTCTCCGGCCGTGGTCTCCAGGCTTCTCTGTGAGGCTGGGACCTGACCCAGATTTAGTGCCGGGTTTCTTTTTCCACAAGGCTCTTTTCTGTATTTAATCTGCTGTAAACTTGTTTTCAGGTCTGAGGTTGACGCTCTTGGGACTGCTTTACAACGTGCGTTGTCTCCACTTTGCAAAAAGGCCTGGGCAGGCACCATGCTAGTGAGTGTCTTTTCAGCATCTGCAAACAGAGGCCACAGCGCTTAGGGGACGTGGCATCGGGACTGACTCTGGATTGATGACTTGTTATTAATGTCGTGCGAGATTTATCATGTATCTTGATGTTCCACTCCCCCTCCCAACAAAAAGGTATTAGATTTGTCTTAAAACAGTAACTAAAACATTCACTGATACAATAAGTAATAAAATCAATACTGAGAAAAAAGGAAGAAGTATCAATAACCACTGTAACTAGGGTTGATTCCTGAGACTGAGCTTCAGCTGTGTCTCCGAGCTTCACAAACACGACCTGAGGGTTACCAGACCCCATTCACCATGCAGATCTGAGAGGAGAACCCTCGTGGACACCTGCCCGCTTTCCCCCTGCCCAAGACAGCAATAAACAAAGAAAGCTTGGTTAGAGCTGGCTCTAAACAGCAGGAAAAGATCAAGAATACAAAAAGCCTGAAATGTATGACCAAAGAAGATAGGGCAGGGGAACCTTCAGGCTGAAATAAAAGGTCACTAGACAATAACTAAAATTCCTATGACTGAATAAACAGCACTGGTAGAGATAACTATACAGGTAAATGTAAAAGACAGTATAAATGTATTTTCCTTCATGATATAAAAAAGACAATTACATGAAATAATACTTATAAATACATGACACAAAATATATAAAGACGTAGTTTGCAACAATAACATCACACATGGGGGATGGATTTGTATGAAACAAAGTTTTTGTTTGCTATCAAAATTAAACTGGTATCAATCTGAACACGATTGTTATAAATTAAGATGTTAAGGGCAATCTCCTGGGTAACCACTAAGAAAATAACTCAAAATTGTATAGTAAAAGAAATGACCAGGGAGTTAAAATGTTACTAGAAAATACCTATTTAACACACGTAAAAGGCAGTGATGGAGGAGCTGAGGAACAAACAACCAAAAGAAACCCAAAGGACATATAGAAAACAAACAGCACTATTGGAGACATAAATCCTTTCTATAAATAAGTACATTAAATGTAAATATATTAAACACTGCAGCGAAAAGGCAGAGTATAATAGGCAGATATAACATGCAAAAAGTAACCAAAGGAGGGCAGTGTTGGCTATACCAATGTCAGAATAGACAAAAACCGTCATTAGATGAGGATGATTTATAATTACGAGTCAACTCGTCAAGAAGATAAACCTAGTCTCATATATATATATATACATATATATATATATATATATAAACCTTATGGCAGAGCCCCAAAGTGCATGAAGCAATAACTCAGAGAACTGAAAGGGGAAACATACAATTTAGCAAAATAGCTGGAGGCTTCAATACCCCACTGTCGATACTGGATTAAAAAAGAAAACTAGACAGCACATCACAAAGGAAATGGAAGCCTTGGACAATAGTATAAACCAGTTACAATTAACAGACATATACAGAACATTCCACACAAAAGACAAAATACACATTCTTATCAGATGCACAGAGAATTTTCCATGATAGACAATGCGTTTGGTCATAAAACAAGTCTCAATAAATGTAAAAGGATTGAAATAATATAAAGTATGTTCTCCAACCACAATGGGATGAAACAACTCAATAATAGAATCAAATTTGGTAAATTCACAAATATGTGGAAATTAAATTACACTCCTAAGTAACCAATGGTCAGCTGATTTTTGACAGTGTTGCGAAGCCCATTCAATAAGAAAAGAAGAGTTTTTTCAACATATGGGGCTGATATACCATCAAGAAAGTAAAAAGTCAACCCAGAGAATGGGAAAAATATTTGCAAATCACATATCTGATAAGGGTCTAGTGTCCAGAATATATAAAGAAGTCTTTCAACAATGAAAAGACAATCCAATTAAAAAATGAACAAAGGCTTTAAATAGACATCTACCCCAGAAGCATGCTAATGGCCAATAAGCATTTGAAAAGATGCTCTACATCATTTTTCATTAAGAAAATGCAAATCAAGACCACAACGATGGGGCTTCCCTGGTGGCGCAGTGGTTGAGAGTCCACCTGCCGATGCAGGGGACACGGGTTCGTGCCCCGGTCCGGGAAGATCCCACATGCCGCGGAGCAGCTGGGCCCGTGAGCCATGGCCGCTGAGCCTGCGCGTCCGGAGGCTGTGCTCCGCAACGGGAGAGGCCACAACAGTGAGAGGCCGATGTACGGCAAAAAAAAGACCACAACGATGTACCACATCATACCCACCAGAATGCTGTTTCAAACATGGAAAACAGGCTGGCGAGGAGGTTAAGAGTCAGCCCCGACACTGAACACCGCGCTCGCAGAGTGGCTTCCACCCAGCGCCAACGTGTCAATGTTTTGTTAATATAACAGAAGGGATCAAAATAAAGCCCTACACTGAAGGTGGGTGCTTGGAGTTATAACTTACTGGGCGTGAGGCCACCTGTGAATTGCTCTGTTCAGATCTATAGTGATAAAAACAACAATAATAATAACAGCAGCAATAACGACCGTGGGACGAATTGGGAGATTAGGTTTGACATAAATACGCTACCATGTGTAAAACAGAGAGCTAGTGGGAACCTGCTGTATAGCACAGGGAGCTCACCTGGTGCTCTGTGACGACCTAGATGGGTGGGATGGAGGGGGTGGGAGCGAGGTCCAAGAGGGAGGAGATATAGGTATACATAGAGCTGATTTACTTCATTGTACGGCAGAAACTAACACAACCTTGTAAAGTGACTATACTCCAATAAAAAAACAAACAAAAGCAGTAATAAAATAACAGTGGCAACAAACACTTAAATATTATTCACTGTGTTCCAGACACTAAGCAAAGTATATTATCTGTATTAGCTTACTTAAACCTTAGTACAAATTTGTGAAATAATACTATGTTTACTGAAGTTTACAGCTATGTTAAATGCCCAGTATCACACAGCTAATAAGGGGCAGAGCTGGGATTCACTACCAGACAAACTCCAAATTCTACTCTCTTATCCTCGGGGCTCCACCAAGGACACGTGTGCTGTGCTTTAGAATCTGTAAGGGACTACCGCCTACGACACATTATTTTATCCTCATGACAACTGTAAGAGTAGACACAGCAGTAGGTATAAATATACCTCCTCTAGTGAGCTATTATGTTAGGTATCATGAATATATCAGCTATGTCTGTGATTAATTTAACCTACATTCACCATAATATCTCGTTGGCTCTTTACAGCAACCTTAAAAGCAGAAAAAGCAGTAGGCATAAAAATATCGGCTTCACAGTGTTATTATAAGTGTTAAGTTTCATAAATATATGAAACTACATTGGCTTCTAAGATGTGAACATGAAGGCCAGGTCCCAGCCCCTTACACACGATCCTTCCCTCCTGGGTGAGGTCGTCAGGACCTGATCCGATCATGACAAAGCATGTGCTCTGGCCCTTATGCCAGTCGGCCTGTCCCAAATGACATCACCCGCCTGAGAAACAGGAAACCAGGGCTCAGAGGGCCTGCAGTCACTTCTCCAGGCCGACTCACCTGGCGAGCAGCAGAGATGGGACCGGAAGTCCTGACTCTGTTGGGAGAGCTAGGCATCTCCCACAGACAAGACACCCACCCACCTTGGGCCCTGCGAGGACAGCACTGGGTCTGTAGGACCTGCTGACTGACAGAGCGGAACCTGGGCTCCTGCCCCCTCTTGTAGCCCCAGGGGCCCATGGGTGCAGGTGCATCCCCACACCCCAGAGCTGGTGGGTGGGCGACTGTCCCAGGGTGTGTGACGTGGAGAGGATGCGTCTGCCTCCGCAGGAGAGCTGGGCTGACCTTGGCACACGGCTTTCTGCTGTTCTTTTAAGGAGAGCAAAGGAACCAGCAGAACATGCACAAAAGGCAGAGGTGCCAGTGATATGGAAAGAATAATGACATTTTCCTAATGGCTCTGAAATGAAATACAATCATGGGAAGCAATTTACCCTGAAATCGTGTTCCTTAGCTTTGCAGGAAAGCCTCTCGGTCACCTGGCCTTCACCACGTCATTCCCCAGACAGACTTGTCCCCTGAAGGAGGGGGCGTAAAGGCTCCGCTGCCCCTGCTGGGTCCTCCTCCATCAGGAGAGCTGCCTTTCCAGATACAAGCTGTGGACCACGTGGAGGATGAAGACACCTGCACCCACTCTGGCCCCAGTGACGTCAGTGTGGTCCTTTCCACTGACCCCGAAGAAGCAGGTGCTTCTAGCATTCTTTTCACACCTTGGAGCCCCTCTGGCAGATAATCCAGACTGAGACTGGAAATCCCAGGGGGGTGTTCTACCTCTTCAAATGCGTGTCTCCAGTTCCTCAGGCCCGTCAGCTGTGCCCCAAAAGTCCAGATGTCTCAACGCGGCATGAATGTGCACATTTCTGCCGGCTAGGCTGCTGGTGCCGTGGTGGAGAGACTGGTGGTGTTGGTGAGGACGCACGGGTGGTTCAGGTCCTGACCATGTCCTCCAGAGGGGGCAGGTCCTATGTAAGTGGGGAGGGAGGCTTGGCATTCATGGTTCCCATTTATATTTCAGGCACCAGTAGAACTTTCACATCTTCATGAGACCTACTCTACGATATACAGAACTCTCTGAAGTCAACGTCTTCATTCCTATTTTGCATGTAAGAAAGTGAGGTTTATGGAGGTTAAAAAAGTCCCATGAAACCACCAAGCTGATAAGTGGCAAAGCCACATGCTGACTGTGTCTGTTTGACATCAACGTTTCTCAATGAGATCATACTATCTCAATTTAACCTCTCCCGGTCTCAATTCTCTCATCTGTCATGTAGAGAAAATAATTTTACGAGGTGGCTATGATGAATAAGTAAGACAATAGGAGAAAAGCACCAGATGCACTCTTCTGCACGTGGCAGGTGCCTCCTTGCCCCTCAGCTGTAGGGATTAAGCCCAGAGGCAAGCAGTATTGTGACAAACTTGTCTGGTGGGTATAATAATCTATTATTTAAGAATTTATTGTTTATACTTTCTTTTTTTTTAGTGATATCTTCCCACCCAACTATTTTATTTATTTATTTATTTATTTATAGATGTTGGGGGTAGGAGTTTATTAATTAATTTATTTTTGCTGTGTTGCGTCTTTGTTTCTGTGCGAGGGTTTTCTCTAGTTGTGGCAAGCGGGGGCCACTCTTCATCGCGGTGTGCGGGCCTCTCACTATCGCGGCCTCTCTTGTTGCGGAGCGCAGGCTCCAGACGTGCAGGCTCAGTAGTTGTGGCTCACGGGCCTAGTTGCTCCGCGGCATGTGGGATCCTCCCAGACCAGGGCTCGAACCCGTGTCCGCTGCATTAGCAGGCAGATTCTCAACCACTGCGCCACCAGGGAAGCCCCTATGTGTTTATACTTTGACCAGTTCCAGAAAGAATTTAAAACTTCTCATAAAGACAAACAGAGCCACGTAAGACAAAGTACAATGTAAAATAAGTGGGTAAACAAACAAAGAAAAAGGAAAAAATGAAGGAGGAAGTTTAGAGCGGGGTCAGGCGTGAACTCAGGAAGCAAACGTGCAGCGTCTGAGATGCTGTGGAGCTGCCGTTGGGGGTCCTATGGAGGGATTGTCAGTGGGCCCCCGACTGGCTACGAGGTGGTGGCTTGTTTTGCTGCACAAAGGCATTGCCTCCTGTGGGATGCAGGTCAGAGATCTCTCCAGGAGCTGCCCTTGCTGAAGACGATGTGTTTTCATGGACAAAGACATGAAGAAACAGAGTGATGAGCCACGCACGAGGCTTCAGCCCCATTGGGCATCTTCCCCACATGTGAGCGTCCTCCTCCCCACGCCGGCCTCTGTTCAACGTGCCGGATCACGATTCCCCAGCCTCTTCCCGCCAAAGCTCCTCTAAAGGACACACTTTCCTCCCGAGATTGTAGTGAGAGAGGGTTTCCTCCTGAAAGGGGAACCACGAGAGAAAGCTGAGCGGCCCAGGGCAGGGTCCATGCAGAGCCCAGCTGCAAAGCCCGCCTGAACATGCTGTCACAGCTCAGGAGGCAAGCCCTCCCCCGCCCCTACAAGGAAAATGGGGGCAAGAGGGCACCGGGCTGCCGGGGGTCTCCACGTGGCCTGGGGATGGCTCAGCCACATATGCTCTGGGCAGAGGCCCGTCACCTCCTGGCAGAGGCCGTGTGCCTGCCTGGTCAGCTGCTCTGTCCCTTCAGGAAATGGCCCAGAAAAGCCGTGGGGACCAGCTCCCTCCCTCCCCTGAAATGCCCTCCCCCCCGCCACCCCTAACAACCACGCCATTCCTTGTCTCCTTTCAGCCCAAGTGATGGAAATCATAAAAATATGGTTTTTAAAAAGTCTCCCTTACCTTCAAAAACATCACTGGATGAGCAAGTGTGGATCTGCCTGACTGTGTTTGTGACTCTCCCACTAAAGCACAACAGCACTTAACAAGCCCCAAGCAAAACACACCTCCGATGGTGTAACTGAAACAACAGGGCTTCAAGTCACCCTTGAGGACAGCGTTTTTGGTGCCATTTCTGAAGGGTCCCCTTGGCCCGGCATCCGCTGTACTTGCTGACGCGACTGTGAAGGGCCCTGACTCTTCTCCAGGGAAAAGACCCTCAACAGCTTAGAAAGAGGGGCTGCAACTCTCCTGACCCACCCAGGAGGGCTGCCCTGAGAGCATCTCCCTGCCATGAACACAGCCGCAGTGTCACAGTCCAGTTCTGCTGCTACCACAGTCATATGCACACAGGCACACACATACACACATATGCACAGGTGTACGTACACACACACATATGCACAGGTGTACACACACGCACAGGTGTACATACGCACATACACACATATGGACAGGTGTACACACATATGCACAGGTGTGCACACACATATGCACAGATGTACATACACACATATGCACAGATGTACACACACATACGCACATAGGCACAGATGTACATACACACACGGGCACAGATGTACATACATACATAGGCACAGGTGTACATACACATATGCACAGATGTACATACACACATACGCACAGGTATACATACACACACACACACACACACACACACACTTAGCAAGTGCTGGGAGTTCTTTCACACTAAAGCAGGAACCTTGGCTAAACCACCTAAATTTCAAGACCTGCCCTTTGCTCTAATCGTTTCCTTAATTTACTGAGCCCTTGTGCTGCTGAATGTCCTGGATGACCTGAGTTGGCAAGAAATTAGCAAGTGAAAAGATACCTGATTAATATGGCAGCTGAGACTGAGATCAAAGCGGGGGTCCCTAGGATGGCTCCTCAAGAGGAAGAAATGTCCCAGAGAGGTGGGCCGGCATTTAGAGGAAAGGAGCCGTAGGAAGGAGTTGGAGCCTGAGAGGAGACCGGCCAAGGCCAATCCATGGACGTAGAGACTGTTTAGTAAAAACAAGCTCATTTGTGGTTTCATTTCCCAGCATTTGCACCTGCCGTGGTCACAAAGCCATAGAGTCAGTTTCCAACTCACCTTCGCTCCCAGCTCACCTCACGGGATTCTCTAGATGCCTTCGCAGCACAGTGGCTCTTAGTAAATGCTGGTTCCTAATTCCCCCTCTGTCCCTGGCTGCCCCTGCCGGAGCCCACACCATCTCTGTGCACCACCCCCTCCTGGCTGTGCCTGGACCCCTGGGCACAGCCCACAGGGTGAGAAGGGGTCTCAGGATCAGGCCTCAGGGAGGATTCCCCGCCTCCTCCCAGCCCTGGTCTCCCACAGCCCCAGCCTCCCTCCCGGCCCAGAGTCCAGGGACCCGTCACCGTGGCCCTGCGTCCCCTGGGGACCTGAGCCGGCAGCAGCGGGACGGCGGGCCGCCAGGGCCCCCTCTGCACCCCATCCTCTGAGGGTCAGAGCTGCTCCAGGCAGGAGGGGGACTCGGGCTGGACTCGCCTTGCGAGGCCTCGGCGGTCCTGGTGGGCTGAAGCTTTCCTGCCGGGCTGGGGTTGAGGTCGGGATCCCCACATCCCTGCCCGCACCCTGAGACTCGTCCCTCCTGGGGGCTGCTCGTCCAGCAGGGCTGAAAGTCTCATTTTACAGATAGGACACGTTTGTTGAGCTGCATGCGTGGTCCTTAGAATAAATAGTCTTAGGCACATAGCTAAATAAGAAATAGATAATCCAATGGCAGCAAGAAACAACAGATGCCTTATAACGAAGATGCATTTTGTGGTGTGGCGGTGATTTTGGGCTGAGCTCTCTGAGTAAAGCATTACAATAACCGCTCTGCTAGCTCCAAATCTGTCCTAAGAATTTAGGAAGTAACTTATCCTCTGATACCCTAGGAAGGGAAGTGAGTGGCACCATGAGGGCAGAAGTGGACCCATCCTTTCTTCCAGCCCTGCCTCTGCCCTGTGGCCCCTGGTGACTCCATCAGAACAGAGCCTCTGAAGCTGGGCAGCCTGAGGATGGATAGGGGACACAGTGACACCCTGTTCTCTCCCTCCCACCCCCAGCCGAAACCAGCACCCGAGGCCACGGGCAGGGGCTACCGCTGGGGACTCAGACTAGACCGCAGGGAAGGATGTCCACTCCACCCTAGGCCTGGAGTAGATGGTGTGCCCGTGAGGTCAGGCCCAGCCCACCCAGGAGGTCGGGTACCAGGGCAGGACCATGCCAGTGAGACTTGCTCAGTGGAACAGCACGCACTAGCTGACTTAAGCATGAGGTCACGGTGTGCCTGTGTGTGTGTGCAAGAGTGTAAGTGTGTGCACACACGCACGAGTGTGTGCCTATGTGTATAAGTGTGTATGTGCACGTGAGTGTATGTGCCTGTGTGCATGCGTGTATAAGTGTGTACGTGCACGTGTGAGTATATATGCGCTGTGCACATGAGTGTAAGTGTGTGCATGTGTATGAGTACGTGTGTATTTAAGGGCCAACCAAGCAGGACTTCCTAGGAGGTGTAGAATTCAAACTGGTCACACTGGGCACTAAGGTCTGGTCCTCCCTGACCCTGCAATTCTGTCCCGGTGAGCAAATCCTGACGCCAAGGAGAGGAGGGGCCAGCTTTCCTCTCCGTGAGGGGCACGGGCAGAGCCAGGCTATGGGGTCATCCTCAGTGTAACACTGACTCCAGATGGTTTCGTGGATATTTTCCCAGTACACAGAAAGCTCCTTGGAACCCCTCCAGACAGCTGGCCCTGTTTCACACGCACCCCAGCCTCCTTTCCACATGTTCAGGGAAACCAGGTCGCCTACTGTGGAATGGAGTCTACTGAAAAAGTGATATAATACCCAATGCCAAAAATCACACGGTTGGGCTTCATCTGTTGTAGAACGAGAGCTGGTCAAGGGTGCAGGGCAGTGGGAGGCTTATCAGTTGTCAGGGGCCCAGCCAAGACAGGAGCAGGGCCAGAGCAGGTCAGGAAGTGTGGGGGTTGCTTCAGGATGGGAGTAGCCACCCGCTGCACCATCAAGGTGTCCAGGCAGAGCCAGATGCTCCAGGCAGGTCCTGGGTGGCGTCTCCCCTCCCGCCCAGCTCAGCATCTTCTCACAGGCTCCACAGGGATCCTGTACCATCACCCGGGAAACCACAAACCAGCTGGACCATGCAGGCTGACAGCAGCCCCCAGAAGGGCAGGCTTTATAACAAAGTGAATCAGTTATACATATACATATGTTCCCATATCTAACAGGATTCTTGCTGAAGGTGGGCCAGGGTGATCAGACATCACGTGGGGGATGGTCATGGTTGAGGAGCCTATGCGAGTGAAGCTGAGGAAGTCTGGATAAACTTATTTTGGAGGATTCCTGTTAAAATGCGACGGTGCAGAGAGGAACGGGAAGCCCAGTGTCAGGCCTTGTTGAAAAAGAGCTCAAGGAGCCTGAGTAGTTTGTTCAAGGAGGAACTCTTAGTCTCCAAGCCTCGCAAAATGGACTTTTAACTTAAACTGTTTCACCTTGTTAAGAAGAAAACTCAGCATTTAATGTAAGTGGCTCTCACAACTCTAAGACGGTACCTAACGTTGGTTAAAACATTCAACCTGAGTATAAATGGTTGGGACCCACTCCAGATGGGTGGGACCGGAGGCTGGAATTCCTCTGAGGGGAAGAGAGGCAGGTTGGGAGGCTCAGCCCCGCCCCTCAAGCAGGCCCCGCCTCTTGGTGTACCACCCCTCGAGCGGACACCACCCTTCCGTCGAGGCCCCGCCCCTCGAGCAGGCCGCGCTCCCTGGCTCAGCCTCCAGCCCGCCCACTGGGAACCAGGTACGGAAAGAGTCGCTCTCAGGGATTAAGTTTCTTTTTTTCCCGCTTCAAACCTGCCTTTCTGGGCACCACCCTCCCCTGTACTGAGGGCCCGGGTAGGGTGGTGGTGGTGGTGGGGTCCGCTGCGGACGTTACCTCCCGGCTCTGCTCCTGCTGGCGCGAGCCCGGCCTCGCCCTCCGACCCTCGGGGGTCGCTCCGCGCAGCCGCCGGTAACAAATCCCCACCGAGCCTTCGGAACTTCGGCGCGTGTGGACGGCCAGCTGCCTGGGTCTCCTGCTAAAGCCCCTCATCGTCTCCCCTCCCTACCCCACACCTGTCAGGTCTCCGCGGGGGGGCGGGCTCTCTCCCGGGCCCCCATCATCCTGGGGTCGATCCTCCCGGACCATCCTGGGGTTCTGCGGACCCCAGTCCTCTCCCGAGACCCCCCATTCTCCTCCTCCTCCCCCCGCAGTCAGGCCCTGCCACTCCCCAGTGTCCCCTGCACGGTCGCCCCTCAGAGTGGCCCCTGGACCCCGACTGGCCCCGCTCCCGTGACACCCCCTGTTCCGTGCCTACCAGGGCGTGTTGTATGTTCCCACTGGCAAGTGTGCCTTCCTGGGTGCGGGGCGTCCTTATTCCAGCCTTTGAATGTCCAGATTGGGGTTGGGGGGCTGAGGAGAAAAGAGACAGGGAGGAAGGAGGGAAATGGAGTGAGGATGAGGTGGGTGCAGGTGTCAGGAAAACAGACAGGGGCTCAGCGGAGAGAGGGAGGAGGGCAGAGCAGCGGGGCTGGACCGACAGGGCGGTGTGGGCAGCGGAGGGTGGGTGGATCCCAACTGAAGACTTGGGTGCTGGGACGGTTAATTTTACGTGGTAACTTGACTGGGCTAAGGGACGCCCAGAAAACTGGTAAAAACTATTTCTGGGTGTGTCTGTCAGGGTGTTTACAGAAGAGATTAGCATTTGAATCTGCAGACGCAGGAAGGAAGGTCACCTTCATCCCTGAGGGCTTTACCCAGTCCCCTGAGGGCCTGGATAGAGCAAGAGCGGGGGAGGGGGGCGCTTGCTTTCTGAGCTTGGGCTTCTGCTTCCTGCCATTGGGTTTGGTTCTCCTGGCTCTCAGGCCTTTGGACCCAGACTGGGACTTAACACCATTGGCTGCCTCTGGGCCTTCGGGTTTGGAGTGGAACCGCACCACCGGCTTTCCAGGGCCTCCAGTTTTCAGACGGCAGGGTGTACAGGGTGTCCCTGTGGGACTTCTCAGCTTCCGTCACCATGTGAGCCAATACCACCTAAAAAAAATCTCTTTCTGGCTATATGTATCCTATTGGTTCTTTTTCTCTGGAGAGCACTGACTAATAGAGATGCTTTAAATTTCCACATTACCCCTTTAAATTTATTTTGTCAGATTCAGACTGAGGTCTCAATGCTTTTTCAGCCTCTCTTACACATTGAAAATGTTCTTTGGTGCTTGGTAATTTTACACTACTTTAGTATGTATTTGGTAAGAATATTGATGTATATTAATAGATAAAAGCTAGTTTAGCCAATTAGTCTAACATTCCGCAGATTGTCTTTCTAGTGTGATCTGTTAAATTGGTGACGATGAGTCAAGATCTCCAACGAAGTGTGTGTTCTCCTCAAGTTCCCTTTGTCCTTCCTCTGCAGACACTGAAGGATGGGCTGGATTGACAGGGAGCTTTAATCCAATGGAGGTTATTTGCTCATGGTGAATAAATTGCTCAGAGTTATTTCCATAGCTGACCCTCTTTTGTGTTTTCCACTGCCAATAATTACGTCTTCTTAGTGTCCACTGAAAAAAATGCACAACCTAAAAATTGAGAGTTATTTTTATCTGGCGGACAAAACTGAGGACTTAAACCCAGCACACAGCATCTTAGATACCTCTGAAACTGCTCCGAAGAAGCAAGGGGGAAGCCAGGATATGTAGGAGTTTTTGCAACAAAGACCAGGTAGTTGGAACATCAAAAGACTGCTGTTAATGAAAGAAAACCACATACCTACAGTTAAACAATTTATCACTTTTCTGTGTATGGGAAGGTGCAAGAGTCTGGAGTCACTGAACTCATTCCTTTAATACGCACCTCAGTTGTTGGGCCAGCATCTGTGCTTTCTCATCCTGAGTCTCCTCGGGGTGCACTGTGGTGGGGGGCTTACTGCAGCGGCTGAGAGCTTGATGGGGGGCACCCTGTTTCTAGCCTGAGTTCCCTAAAGGCTCACCATCGGGGCGACATAATGTGATGGCTTGGTGGCTGCAACATCCTTTGTTTATTGATATGGCAGGCAATATTTTTCATTCACATTAGTTTCATATTTTTGATAGTTTAATGTGGTTTTTCTGGAGAAGAGGAACGAAAGATCAACGTGATTCAACCAGGAAAGGGAAGTACTCTCTTGCTTAGGAGCCTGGAGTATGGGCTGGACCCTTGCTCTCTGCAGGCTTCGACTCACTTCTGTGCCTGCCTGAATACACACAGAAAGTTGCAAGACAGCTGAGTAGGGGAGAGACAAAACTGCCCCTGCCACTTCTCCTGTTGCAGTAAAACACACATAACAATATTTGCTGCCATCTTAACCCTTTTAAGTGTACGGTTCAGTGGTGTTAAATACATTCATAATGCTGTACAACCATCACCATCATCCATCTTCTCAACTCTTCTCATTTGTAAAACCGAAACACTGTGTGCCTCCATCAAGTCCCACTTCCTCACCGTCTCCAGCCCCTGGCCACCACTGTTCTACTTTCTGTCTCTATGAATTTGACTGTTCTTAAGTACCTCACAGAAGTGGAATCATACAGTATCTGTCTTTTTGTGACTGGCTTATTTCACTCAGCATAATAGGCTCATGTTTCATCCATGTTGTAGCATAATTTCCTTCTTTTTCAAGGCAGAAAGAATATCCCATTGTATGTAGAGACCACATTTTGTTATTCATTCATCCATCAGTAGACACATGGGTTGCTTCCATGTTTTGGCTCTTGGGAATAGTGCTGCTATGACCATGGGTGTTATTTGACTTAAAATCTATTTTGTCTGATATTAGTATAGCCACCCCCCCAATCTCTTTTGGGTGCTATTTGTATAGAATATTTTTTCCATACTTTGCTTTTAATCTATTTATGTCTTCTAACATGATCTAAAGTGAGTCTCTTGTACAGCAAGCACTTAGGTCATGTTTTTAAATCCATTCTGCCCATCTCTGTCTTTTGACTGGAGAGTTAGTTCACTGACTTTTAAATTAATTCCTGATAAGGAGAGACTTGCTTCTATCTTATTGCTATCTGTTTTCTGTATGCCTTACTTATAGCTTTTTTTGTCCCTCCGTTCCTGCATTCCAGTTTTCTTTTGTGTTTAGTTGATTTCTTTGAGTGAAATGTTTAAATTCCTTTCTCATTTCCTTTTGTGTATATTTCTTGTATATTTCTTTTGTGTATAACTATTTCTTTGTGGTTACCATAGGGATTACTGTTAGGACCCTTAAGTTATAATACTCTAATTAGAATTTATAGCACTTTAACCTCAATAACATAAAAAAACTCTGCTCCTTTACAGATCTGTCCCCACTCCTTTTACTTGTTGATATCAAAATTACACCTTTTTACATTTTATGCCCCAAAAGATAAATTAATAATTCTTTTAAAATGCATTAGTCTCTCGAGTAATATATAAAACAGAATGTGGAGTTACAACAATAGTTACAATAATACTACTATTTGGATGAATAATTGTCTTTTTCAAAATGTATTAGTCTCTTAAATCATGCACAAAATACAAGTTCAGTTACAAACCACTGTTACAAAACTAACAGCTTGTACAATGGCCCATGCATTTGACTTTACTGACCTTTATTTCTTCCCGCGTGTGTGAGTTGCTGTCTAGGGATCCACTTCAACATGCAGGACTCCCTCAAGCATGTAGTGCAGAGTATGGTTGAGTGAGTACTAACTATAAACTTTTGTTTATCTGGGGAGGGCTTAATTTCTCCCTCACTTTTGCATTTAAGCTTTTGCATATAATATATAAGATCCTTGACTGACTTTTTTTTTCCTTTAGCAATGTAAATATATCAGCCTGCTGCCACCTGGCCTCCAAAGTTTTTGATGAGAAATCTGCTAACAATCTTATTGAAAATCATTTCTTTGGGATGATTTGCTTCTCTCTTGTTGCTTTCAAAATTCTCTTTTTGTCTCTTGAAAGTTTAATTATGCAATGTGACTTGGTGTGGGTCTCTCAGTTCAATTAGCTAGGAGTTCTTGGAAATTCTTGTATGTTTATATACACAGACTTTCAGCAAATATGATATGTTTCCAGCCATAATGTTTCAAGTGTCTCTCTGCCTCTTTGTCTCTCTCTTCTTGGAAAACCACAGTGCATATTTTGGTTGGCTTGATGGTATCCCACAGTTCTCTTAGGTTCTTTTCACTTTTCTTTGATCTTTTATCTTTCTGTTCCTCAAACTCAGTAATTTTTATTATTCTGTCTTCAAGTTCACTGATTCTTTCATATGCCTAGTTAAATCTGCCTTTGAAATCTTGTAGTGATTTTTTTTCCCTTTCAATTATTGTACTTTTCAGTTCCAGGATTCCTTTTTAGGTTATACATATCTTTACTGATATTTCTCTTTTATTCATCTATGGTTCATTGTCAGCTTTCTTCACACCTTCCTTTAGATCTCTGAGCACTTTAAAACAGCAAAGTCTACTATATGGGCCATCAGGCCTCTCTCCAGGAGTTGGAGTTGATTTATTTTTTCCTTTGAATGGGCTTTACATTACTTTTCTTCATATGCTTTGTGATTTTTTTTTTGAAATCGGACATTTGAATTTGATTATGTGGTAATTCTGGAATCAGATTCTCCTCCTTTCTCAAGTTCTGCTGGATTTTGTCAGTGTTTTTTTGGTTGTTTCTTTGTTTTTAGTGTTGTAAGCTGTCTCTGAGCAAAGTATCAACTTGGTGTGTAACTCTAAGGTCTTCTCAGGCCTTCTCTGAGCCTGCCATCAGATCTTTTTCAGGGAACTTTTTGTTGGTTATTTTTTTGCTCTCACTGGGCCATACTTTCCTGTTCCTTTGCATACCTTGTGTCCTTTTTCTAGCTTTATTGAGATACCATTGACCTACAACATTGTTTAAGTGTACAAAGTGATAATTTGATACATGTATGTATTTCTAAATGATTATCACAACACCTCCATCACCTCACGTTCTTCTTTTTATTGTGATGAGAACTTTTAATACTTATTCTCTTAGCAAGTTTCAAGTATGTAATACAATATTGTTGACTGAAGTCACAATGCTGCATGTTACATGCCCAGAATTTATTCATCTTAGAAGTGGAAGTTTGTACCTTTGACCAACATCTCCCCCACTCCTAGCCTCTGGCAATCACCATTCTACTCTACATTCCCATTAATTCAGCTTTTTTCAGATTCCACCTGTAAGTGATATCATGTGATACTTGTGTTTCCCTGTCTCACTTACTTCACTTTGTATGATCATCTCTACCTCCTTCCCCATGGCTGAAAATGCCATGATTTCATCCGTATTCATGGCTGAGTAATATTCCATTGTGTTCCCAGACCCTATCTTCTTTATCCATGCACCTGTCCTCATATGCTTAGTTTGCTTGCATGTCTTGGCTATCGTGCAGAGCGCTGCCATGATCGTTGGCGTTCACGTGTCTTTTAAAATTTTGGTTCCCTCGAGATCTTCCGCCGAGGGTGAGACTGCTGGGTCACATGGTAGTTCTATGTTGCATTTCTTAAGGAACCTCCATACTGTTCTCCATAGTGGATGTATCGATTTGCATTCCCACTGACAGTGTAGGAGGGTTCCCTTTGCTCCACACCCTCTCCAGCATTTCGTGTTGCAGATTTTTTGATGATGACCTGTGAGAGGTGATACCTCATTGTCGTTTTGATTTGCATGTCTCTCATAATTAGTCATGCTGAGCCTCTTTTCATGTGCTTAATGGCCATCAGTGTGTCTTCTTCGGAGAGACGTCCATTTAGATCTTCTGCTTATGTTTGATTGGTTTTTTTGTTCTTTTGATATTGATCTGCAGGAGCTGTTTGTATGTTTTGGAGATTAATTCCTTGTGGGCGTCTTCGTTTGCAAATATTTGTTCCCGTTCTGAGGGTTGTCTTTTTGTTTTGTTCCGGGTTTCCTTTGCTGTGCAAACGCTTTAAGTTGCATTAGGTCCCATTCGTTTATTTTTGTTTTCTTGTTCATTACTCTAAGAGATGGATCGGAAAAGAACTCGCTGAGATTTATGTCAGAGCGTGTTCTCCCTGTATTTTCCTCATGTGTTTTAGAGTATCCGTCCTGAGGTGTAGATCTTTCATCTGGTTGGGGTTTACCTTTGTGTATGGTGTTAGAGAGTATTCTACTTTCATTCTCGTTTTAATTTTTAATGTTATCTATTCTATTTAGTTTTATGTTTTGCTGCATCGTGTCTTCATGG